>NC_140485.1:115859553-116229553 GCF_964271855.1 Acomys minous
CAATGTTCTCTGTGCAGAATGCTTGCTTCCCATCCTCAAGTCTGCAAATAGGGCATGCATTAGGCGGAGCACCATTGGGGCATCCCCAGTAAAAACCTGGGGCATAGCCGCTCTACAGAGCTTTTGTAGGAGACCTCCCTGCAGGAACTTCATCCCAGTTGGCTGTGTATTCTGTGTGGTTACCTAGGGAGGCCTCTGGGAGCTTGGGTGCTCTGCCTGTTGCCTTTTCCTTTGCTCATCTCCCTTCGTATCTTTTCCCTGTATTAACTTTACCCAGAAGAACAGCTATCGGCTGAGCGCTATTGGTCTTCCTAGCGATTGCTGATCCCGAGGGTGTTTTGGAAGACCTTGGACAAAGCAACCAAGATTCCTTGGCCGCCGGGGTTCCAAACAATCAGGAAAGAGCAGCACACAAGTAACCCATAATATGATGACTGTCTCAGTATGAAGATGAGACCCGTTTCCGGGAGCCTGGAATCCGTGGCCACTCACGTGACGGGTCTGTAGATCTCCTTCACGCCGATGAACTGCAGCTGTTCCATGATGTCCGGGATGCTGGCACACCGCGTCAGGTTGATCCTTGGGTAATAAAGAAGGTACGAGAGACACATTTCGTTCCTGGTGCTTAGTCCTCCCTGAAAAACGGAGATGTTTGATTTGCAAAGTTCTCTCAGCTCTCACACACAGAACACAAAGGCAACAGGATCCTCCAGATCCACTCAGCTCTGAAAGGCGTTCGATCTTTATCACTTGTAAGTAACAGCTTATTATCGGTATTTTGTTGTGGTACTGAGGGTCAAATCCTGGCCTCAGAGTTGCCGCACAAAACACTGCTACCAGCGCTTGACCAAGCTTCTTTTTAAAAAGTTAATACCGGGTCTCACTAAGTTACTCAGGTTAGCCTCGAACTCACAATCCTTTTTGCCTCTACTCCTAAGTAGCTGGCTTGAAATTTATTAATTTAAAGGACTCTTAACTTTCAAAAAATATTGCAACATTAAAAGTTAAATTTATTTCTGTCTCTTGAAAAGGGGCCTCTCTTAGACAGCCTATTAAAGTCCTTTATAGTTCTGATACAAACTTGTGCCATGGTAGACATTTCGGAGGGTCCTAGTGACGTTTGCTCTTTGCAAATCACGTTGATGGGATTATTCAGGGTTATGAGGGAGCGAGAGGGTCTCGTAAAGACCACGCTGTTTTTGAATTCCTTATCCTCTGGCCTCCACCTCCCATGCACGACGGAGTGTTTTCTTAGCTGAAATGAATTTTCTATGATATTATCTTTATATGCAAATATCAGCAGCTGCATGCTACGGTGGCAGCAGGCAGCACATTTTACATAGAAGTAGGTGATATTCCACCACATTTTCATCAAAACTTCAACCCTCTAAAGAATCTACAGTTGCTTCAACGTCTTCCACTGACCAGCTTTCAACCAAAAACTATTTAAAAAACAGTAAAGTGTGATTTTTTTTTACTCAAGAAAAAGAAGTGATTAGTCACAGAGATTGCAAGACGATGCAGATGTTAAGGTTTAGCAAAGGCTGCAAACATCAAGTAATGGAAGACAAATATGATCGAAATAAGGGAAGAAATCAGAAGCAGCTCTAGACAGAGAAAAACCCAGACAAATGGGATGTTAAATGCTGAAAGTGCCAAGTGGAGTAAGACACCCACAGGAAGATCTCACCAGCACATTTGCTATGACCTGGGGAAGAATGAATGAACGTAAAAACTGACTCAAACAATAATCTAAGTAACAAAGAGGTAAAACGTATTAAAAGACATATCCAGTTTTCTTATTATGGGCTGTCAGTCATGCCAGCACCCTTAAATAAAAAACAAACAAACAACAAAACAAAAAACAAAAAAAACCCAAAAACAAACAAACAAATAAAACAAAACTCACAGTGCTTTACGTATCTGAATACTCTGACAATTCTCAGTACATCTCAAGATGTAGGATTTGTAGGTTTGTTGCAAAGATTCTAGCTGTGTACCCAAACTACCCAGGTTTAGTTTCCGTAGCTTTAAAATAAGATTTGACTTAGCTCACTTCCTGCCTGACTCTCTTTAGCAGTCTTTCCTATTCTTGCAAGTATACTTTTGTTGCATGTAAAAACTAAAGTAGCACACATGTTTGCAAATATGAAGAAAGAGGAGGAAATCTTAGTGATGATTAGGCAAAGGCTTATTACTTTGCATTAATTATGAAGTAAGTATCCAAAGCTCCAAATCGTGAAATTTCTCTAAATTTCTTTTATTGGAATCACATAAATGTATAGGCCACCTTAAGTGGGAGATTTCTTCCTTTTACTTAGTTTTCCCTTTTCCGGTTGTATTGCTTTTGTTGTTGTTGTTGTTGTTTTTGTTTTGTGCGTGTGTGTATGTGTGTGCTGCTGTGTATCTAGTTGTGCATAGCAGTGGGCTCAATGCGGTTATTTTCATATAACTCTATATTTTGATTTAATTTGACTTCATATTCTTTACCTAAATACAACCGGTTATAACAGTACCCTTATATGTAAAGCAGGATACAGCCCGTCAGTATTTTCCCAAAGATGTATATTGGC
The DNA here is from genome assembly GCF_964271855.1 of Acomys minous. Classification (NCBI taxonomy): domain Eukaryota; kingdom Metazoa; phylum Chordata; class Mammalia; order Rodentia; family Muridae; genus Acomys; species Acomys minous. Next base: position 115,862,127 of record NC_140485.1, read on the forward strand.
CTGGTTCATAACTTTGTATATAGCTTTAGAGTGGAGATTGTGTTCTCTTCATAAAACAAGCTGGTGGGAGATGACCTCCACTTGTCTTCCTGGAAGAGACTGAACAGGCAGGAAACATCTATTTCTTGAAAGTTTGGCAGAAGTCCCCAATAAATCTGTTGGGACCAGATTTCTCTTCAGGTCAGAAGCTCCCGAGGTCACGTCCTTCACTCTGCCTTTTGAAGTCTGGATTTATCTAAGTAAACACCCAAGTAGACCCAAGTAACATAAGGATGAGTTAATGCCTCGTCTATTTGGTGAGGACGAAGTAAAAGATAAGGAAGGGTAGCTTTCCCCAAGCGCCAATAAATTACATCACTGCGGTCCCATAAACACTACCACAGCACGCTTTACGATGCTTCATGCTGAACTATTTCAGAGTTTTGTTTCAAGATAAGAATGAGCTTTTTGCTTTTTTCTTCTTTACAACACAAGGCTATTTCTTCCTCTTATTCAATGAACTAAAAAAAAAAAACAAACAAACATTCCCTTACCCAAGTCATCCCAGCTCTGTCCTTGGTGTTGTAGCGGCATTCCGTAACCAGGTTATCTCCCTGTGGCAAAAGCAAGAACCTCCAGGTTAGGGCTACCTAGGGCATCCTTAGACCAACAGTCCGTATTTACTGCCTGCGGGAACGCATCATGAAGCTTGACTCAGAAGGCTTTGATTTGCCGTAAACTCCGGTTTGTTACCGTAATGAGAAAGGAAGCAAATGAGAGGGGCTCTCCAAGTTCAGGCCGGACTCTACAACACTCTAGCTGGACAGTGTTCAGCGCAGCACAGTGAGTAAAGATAGCGCTTACTTCACACAGCTGCTATGGGGACATCTGATGAGACAACTAATTTTCAGCCTTTAGTAGAGATAAACTGTTTAGTGAAATATTAGTTAGGATCCTACTGTTTGCTTATGCGGCCATTGTCACCCTTAAAGCGCCTCAGTTATGTTCTTATTTCCTTAGAAATTATAGTAATTTATTGTGTTGGTGTTCTCCAACTTTTTGAACATTACAACACACATGAAAAATGATATTTTTGTAGCTTTCCACCACATAGATAAGATACTTCTGCTGGTGTCGTTTCGCGAATTGTATAAGAATATAACTTTTGAGGGCAGGTTTAAAGGGCCAGTGAGGTGGTTGGTTCAGTGGATAAAAGTTCTTGCTATCAAACATGACAGCCTGAGTTTGACCCCTCTGGCCTACATGATCGAAGGAGAAAAAGAAGCACACTATTAAGTGCATGGACCAACTACTTATGGGCTGGAAGAGGCCGGCATCTCTGGCATTGGCCCCTGGGTTTTCCTCAGTTTGCCTATTCCCTGATCAGAGCACATGTGTACACGTGCATGCACACACACACACACACACACACACACACACACACACACACACACTTGTTAGAAAGTGATGCACTGCAACAGCCAGCCGTGAGACCAACACAGTGAGAGAAGGTATAGAATCACATCAAATTACTCCTTATCAAAGCATCTTATGTCTGTCAAGGAGTATAAAAACGTCTAAGGGGAAGAATGAATCAGAGCTGTGAGTAAAGTATGATCATTAAAAAGAGACAAGTCCCTTTCTCTTCATTAGTTACTTCCAACATTCTGTCTTCACCCTGACAGTTCACTCCTCCTGGAAACTCTACTGCAAGCCTACTTGTGTGCCTGCCACCGTCATTTCACAAATGTATAAACATCTAACTTTTATTTAAAAAAAAAAAACTTATTTATTATGTATACAGTGCTCTGTCTGCACTCACAGGCCAGAAGAGAACATCAGATTACACTGTAGATGGTTGGGAGCCACCATGTGGCTGCTGGGAATTGAACTCAGGACCTCTGGAAGAGCAGTCAGTGCTCTTAACCACTGAGCCATCTCTCCAGCCCCATTTAACTTTTTATAGTCTATTTAAGGATAAGAAATCGTATAAATGCTGAGCCCGATGGGCGTAGAAGGGAGACAATGCATCATAAAATTAAGGAAAAATGAAAGACTTCACTGTTGTAAGACGTGCAGTTCTCTTCTTCTACCCCTGCTACAAACTGGTTCACAAAGCAAAGAATAATTAACTGTCTGATATCTTTTCTTAGGATATCTGTGTGTGTGTGTGTGTGTGTGTGTGTGTGTGTGTGTGTGTGTGTGTGTGTATGTGTGTGTGTGTGTGTGTGTGTGTGCATGTGTGTACACATACACATATACTGCATGGTCACTGATCCCCTCATCTCTGTCCCCCAGCATGCAGGTCATAGGAGTATAGGCTATGTCCAGTTTCTATGAGGCTGCTGAGGGTTTGCACAGCAAGCACTCATACCGACAGCACTCATACCGACGGAGCCATTTCTCCAGCCCTGTTCTTCTAGCGGAAGAATTGTCCTAGGTTCGTTTTACTCTCGAACGAAACTAATAAAATGTGTCCCCTCTTCAAGATGACATACCCTAACGCGCAATTTTGCTATTATCATAATTGCAACCCAAAGGATCACTAGTCAGTGATCTGAATCTGAGCCCTTCAATTGTTTTGTTTTCTCTTCCTTTCTTTCTTTAATCAGGAACTTGCATTGCCCCTGGGAATGGTAAGAAAAGTGAGTTTCTAGTTTGGGAAACAGATCAAACACATTCCGAACACTATGTACGCAACACCCACAGTGGGTGGCTTTGAGACTCTGAACGCGATGATGAGCAATTCTCTTGGCTGGCAGGATCCCTTACTGCATCTTAGGAGCTAAACCTCATGCGCAGGCTCTGGCACAGCGCGCATGCGTACCGGCAAGATTGTTTGTTCTTCCTTCAGATACTGGAACTCCTGGAAATTGAAGTCGAAGTCATCGTCGTAAGCCAGGGATTGTATTTCCTCCCCCTTGCGAAAATGACGCAGCCGGATGCCTCTGCCCGCCAGGTGAGCGTGGAGGAGAACCGCAAACACGTGGATTCCACTTGGCTTCTCCGCTCCCAGGGCCTGCAGGACAGCGAGGAGGGTTCTATTTGCTCAGCAAGGGCATGCTCAGGCAGTTCAGGCATACTTGAGGTACAACTGACAAAGGAGATGAAGCAATTTAAGGGAAAGCCTGCGCTGCCAAACACTTTGAATCTGGATTGTTGACTGTTCTCTTTGGGATCAGCATTTGCCGGGAAAAAGAAGGGACAGGTACGGGCCACACTGAACTGAACTTTCTCTTCTCTTCCTTTGGGAGATGGAAAGACAGACAGTGCTCCCAGAGGATGGAGTACAGTCGCGGGTCAATAACCGAAAAGGGCAAACTCTCAAAAGGAGAACCTGTTCCTACTTTCCCAGATGAAAGAAGACATCTTTCCAGTGGAAAGCAACCCTGGCTCTGCAGCTGATCTGCGTTGGCATGGCAATTTGAATCAGGTCTAAATGACTCAGTAGAACATGTTCTTTCCACTTCACCAGGGAACGGTCACAGAACCCATATTTCATAAATAATACCATCCATATGGGAACACTTTGGTCCAAGAGAAAAGCTGTTCATGGGGTAGTCATGAGAAGCCTGCAGTTTACAGACTCCCTGTGCGTGGCATATTTCACATTGCTTGTTCCTATTAAAAGAAGAGAACTATAAGGCAGAGAAAAGGATTAAAACCAAAAGTGAATAATGGAGAGTACAGGGATTAAACATAAAACAATGAATAAAGGGAAGAGAAACTACAGAAATAAAGAAAAATCATTTTAAAAAGCCCAAAGGAAGTAGGAACTGAAGTGGTCAAGGAAGGAAGAAAACACCTCCTGGGTCACTCTGCCCTTCACGGAGATTTAAGGAGGGCAGTCAAAGGTCCTGCTGAAGTGACGACAGTACAAGGAGCCACTGCTGAACGGTCACAGGGGCTAGAGCAGGCGCTAACCTGGAGGTGCCAGCGCATGCGCTGTGGCACTGCTCACCTCCTCCAGGCACTCCAGAGTGCAGTGACCCTCGGACCGGAACTCAGGCATCCCTGGAGGGACTGTGTGGAAGAGGCTCACCCAGAGGCCAGCCTCAATCACTCCCGCGTCATATGTCCTTATATCCGTAGTGTGGAAAAACCTCAGGCCAGAACTGTCTATTAAACCTATAACAGGAGCACAGAACAAACAGTGAATCTGAAGGCACTTTTTAAAAAACAGTTGTTTTCACATTCATTTGAAGTGGACCATTCATTTCTGCTAACAAGAACAACAACAAAAACAAAAGCTTCATGACAAAAAGGAGTGCAAGCAGAAATGAATGGAAGACAAATAGCTTTGTGAAGAGAAAGACGAACGTAAGCCACCATATTGTCTATAAGTACCACGGACCCCCATGGCACGCGATGGAGGATATGCTTGGTTTATCTAGAAGACACGTTTCTCAGTTACCCAACACATGACAGGACAAAATATTTAAAGTCATTCACCATAAGATTGGGTAACCCTAGACAGTTTACTTTGTATTGCTTTGGGGTGACGTCAAGTCTTACTCTTAGGTAGAAACCAACCATCTACTGATGAGAAAACTTCTAAAGTTTACTCTGAAAGTTTACTACCGTTCTCTTAGCCCTTAACACACTCATCAGACAGTTACTGAGAGTGGATGGGTGGTGGGCATTGTGGGGTTAAAAGACAAGTAACAGTCTTTGCTATGACATGTTACCAAAGAGAGGGAGAGTACGTGACCCAGATACTATAAACCCATAATTAACTTTAATTAATTGGAACCTTTCCCACAGGTACCTCGACATAGATCTATGAAGAGTCTGTTTTTACAAGGAACATTTTACAGACTACCACCACATCCTCCTGGCTTAACTAGGTCAACAATTAAATACTCTCACTCTGTCAGATGTATCCCTTTTGTATCAACTAGTGGAAACATGTGATCTTATTTTAAGTGTTTCTCTTTCCTCCTGGGCTATAACTTTTGTTTGTTTCATTTTGTCGTGTTTTGAGTCAGGGTCTCACTATGTAGATCAAGCTGGCGTCAAACTGGCAATCCTTTGCTCTTAAGCCCCAAGTGTTGGAGTAACAGGCATTCCCCACCATACACAGCTTTTGACTATGACTTCCATGGATGAGCCGGTATCTTCTTTACTCATATTAATCTTCAAGCACATAATTGGTGTTTAATGTTTAGTGAAAACATTGTCGAGTAAAATAATTGAGATTGTTTTCATTGGTGATTTCACACTGAGTCCAGCTGGAAAACGGGATGGGCAAATTCAGAAACCAAATGCATCTCTTCAAACCTCCGTGTTTCTCATCATAGATAATCCTTGAGTACAGTGGTGGAGAGCCTATCAAACAAGTTGTCAGTTGCTTTTAGTTTGACGGGTGGTAGCTTTTCCGTAAATGTAGTTATATTAAAAAAAAAAAGTGTTGGGGTCTAAAGAGATGGCCCTGTTGAGACAGTGTTGGCTCTGCCAGCATGAGGACCTAAGTTCTACTCCCCAGCGTGCCTGTAACACCAGTACCGAGGGAGTAAAGACAGAAGGATGCCTGGGGCTTGCTCACAAGCCATTCTGGATACAGCTCAGTGAGAGACCCCATGTCTTAATTACTTTTCCTTTGCTCTAAAGAGACACCATGGGGCCTTGCTTATAATTTCAGGGAGTTGGTCAATGGGGAAGCGTAGTGGGAAGCATAGTGACCAGAGGGCATGGCGCTGGAGAACAGTAGCTGAGAGCCTCCTCACATGTTGAGACAGCAACCAGAGAGAAAGCTAACTGGGAACGGCTGCCATGGGCTTCTGAGACCTCAAAGCTCACACATCCTGCAACAAGTCAACAACTCCTAATCATTCCCAAACAATCCCACCAACTGGGGACCAAGTGTTCAAACATGAGCCTGTGGGAGTCATTCTCTTTCAAACCCTCCACATTCTGACTAAAAAAAAAAAGAGAGGTGGAGGTAATTTAGCAAGACATCCAACATGGAATTTATGTCCAGAGAGAGGAGGGGAGGGGGATTTTTTAAAAAAATACCACATGTATTTGGAACTAATTTACATCACAAAGGCACTTACTGCCTACTTTCCTACTCCCTGGTGACAAATACGAAAATGTATTCTTAGGGTGTGTAGCCTATTTGCCCAGGTGCTGCTGGTTAAAATCTGTTGTCCCAGGGTAGGTCTGAATCATGCCTTGTTTTGTTTTGGTTTTTTTTTAAACATCCTAATTTGGATGGCAAATGTACACATTTAACACTTTCTAATACGAAGTTTCCTATTTGACCTCCACTGTGTTACAGATAATAGTTAACATGACGTTTTTAAGTTGGCAGGTAAAACACAGAAACTTCTTACCTTTCTTGTGTGTGGGATTATCGTAATGGACTTCTAAGAGCACATAATGAGGATCCAGTGGCGTGCCGAGGGATAACCCAACATGAGGCGGGTAGGTAAAGCCCTGAATATGGGGGGAAAAACTTTCATGAGACAGTGACCTGTGGGAGTCCTTAAGAGTCCCTTGGGGAAGTTCGGGCCACCAAGCCCAACCACTCCCCAGAGACACCTCAGCTTCTGGAACAACATCATACATCGAGCACAGATCAAATACCATCAGTGAAGGGAAGAATCCTTTCCTTCAGAAGTAGAAATATAAGTAAATATTTATGTATTTTTGCGTGAGAATGGTGTGTTTCTACTAGAACCCTACTTGTGGGAGAAGCACATATAATAAAGCAATCAAATAATTGGCTGCAGATCAGTCATCGTCATTAGCCTCACCTCTCCACCAATGGCCCAGGCAAAAATCACAGTTTCGCAGGTAAGGAAGGCATCGGGCATATTTGGATGGTAGCACTCATGGCCATAGTCCAGAACACTGTCGTTAAAGTTGCTGCTGCATTGATAGAGCAGGATGTGATGGACCAAGCTCTCATGGCCTTTCTCTATTACGGGCTCAACCTACACAAATACAAATAACAGGGAGGGCGCCATAAATGAGAGGACCTCACCACATCCCACGGCGAGCATGGAAACAGCATCAGTGACTGTTCAGTCTTCACTGAGTTGTCCTGAAGTTGGTGATGATGGTGATGATGGTGATGGATGAATGGTAACAACTAAGATGAGACGGCTATTTACAACAAGAGTTGGAGGGTTTCACCGGCGTTCTCTTTTCGTGTCTGCGTCCCTTACCTGCTCTGCAATATGCCTTACTCTTCCGGGCCCTCACTTTGCATTGTTATTATTTCCTCTTATTTTCTCTTCACACAGAAAATATGTTATCAGGTCTCATGGTACAAACTCTGTCTCCCTCTTTTTCACCACAAAATATTATTCTTAGCCCACTGAAAATGACAGATCAAATCTTGGTCATTTATATATATACATGGGCTGGGTACAAAGTAGGGCTCAATAACAGGTTGTTGTTGTTTTGAGACATGGTTTCTCCATGTAGCCTTGGCTGTCCTAGACTTGCTTTGGAGATTCTGGTGGCCTTGAAGTCACAGAGATCTGCCTGCCTCTGCCTCCCTGACTTTTGAGATTAAAGGTGTGCACCACCACGCCCGGCTCATAACGTACTTTTTATTTTAATGATAAAGTTCACGTTTTAATTAAAATCTGGGGGGAGGGGTTAGAATTTGGGAGTCAAAACACCCAACTATTGGTGATAGACTACTGTGACTTGTGGACAGATATGAAGCCAGTTAAAATGGAAAGGGCAATTGGCCCTGACAGTCCGTGTGCACTCACTACTTTCTATCAAATTCCTGTTCATCTCCTTCACAGCGCTTATCTGCTTCAGCCAGGAACATAGAAACCCATCCTGCCTGAGGCGAGCATGTCCACCCTTCAAGGCATCCCCACACTCAGATGAAATGGAGGTCTGGGCTGTGGGTGTGAGCCTCCGCTACCAGGGGCCTTGTGAGTTCTGCCATCCACAGAGCTCAGTGATGTTCCTGCCTTAGCTCCCACTCCTCACAGGCAGGCACTGCATTCAGACACTCTACCTCAGATTTCAGGTTTACATGAAGGACGTTTGTCCATTTTCTCCTAGAGTGTTGCACCTGTTACTGCTGTAGATTTTCTCCTTTTCGGTAGGAAAAACCAAAGCAGCCAAAGGGGCACAGGGATGTAGTGGGTAGGGGTCTGAGGTAGGCTGCTAAGAGAGTCAACTTTTTAGATTAGATTCCATTAGGTATTATCCACTTGTACATTTCTGACTCCCCCATTTATGGAAATAAGGTAGCACACAGCCTTGTTTGTGCTAATCTTTAAAAGGCCACAAGCCCTGAAGGTAGAGTCTGTTTTTCCTTTGCTTAAAAAACAAAAAGCAAAAAACAAAAAACAGTGATGGTTCAAATATGATTATAAAATTCCTCATAATTGCACAGAAATCTAATTCAAATTTTTTGCTTCCGCATCTAGGTTGAGCCATCCTGGGATTCTACGGACTTATTTACTTAGGTGCCACAGCTCACCCACAAAGACAAGACAAAGCAAAGATCTCAACAGCCGGATATTCAAATCCACGTGAGGTTGATGTTACATGCCTTGGAAAAGCTCCAAGCCTGCGCTGAGCTCTGCAGAACAGAACTTAGGAGGGAGCCACAAGGAAGAGTGGGGTTCTGCCAAGACGGCTTCATCCAGGGATAGAGAGGGAGCCAAAAGCATGTGATGCTGTGCTGCGGTTGACTTTAGGGAGATTCAAATGCCACCTAAAAAGTTTTAAGAGCAAATTTTTGTTGCTGTGAGAGACACTGAAACGAGTATCAAGCCTCTAAGATTACAATGCATTCTTGGACTAATACTATCTACGTTTTACGCAGGAACTCCCACGTGCCAGCCTCACTATCACTCTGTTTCTACATCTGGCCTACGTACTTAGTACTAAGTGCATAGCTGTAAACTACGTGCTCCTGTCTCTATCACATATCCTGAGATTCACAGAGACGAGGCAATGAGCCGCAGACACCTATGGAGTGGGAGGTGGAGCTGAAAAACCAGCTTTCTCCGAGACCGCAGGCTCTTCTGATGGGAACGTGCTGTGACGGGAAGGTGTGTTGGGAAGGCACCATGATAAAAGTCACTATCATCAAGAGGGAGGAAGAAAGGTACAATAAGTCCAGCTGGAGTGAGCTGGCATGAGAGCAACGGCACCACAGATTAATGCCAGGAGGTTCTTTAGCATTTCGCTTTAGTTTTAACTTGGTATTAAGGAAGGGAGAAGCGCCTTTTTCATCCTTCCCACAGACCACGGGTGACTAGAGCTCTTTGGAGCAATTTCCATTTTCTCATTCTTCCAAGTTATCTGCCTCTAAGACGTGGTTCCCTGCTTGCTGGAACATGTGTGGAGGAGTGGAATGGAGCTCTCCAAAAAACAATGTGCAATTCAATAAATTAACATTTAAGACAAAAGGGAGAGGCGGTGGGAGGAACCTGGGGTGGGCTGGAAATTTGGTGAACTCCTATCACGTTTCCTCCTGCTGATTCTGGCTCCTGGCACACAGCTTCATGACCTGCTCCTCTCCCCACCCCCACCCAGCGCCCTTGGGAGAGTCCACAAACTGTCTCTAACAAAGGATGCCCAGGGGTTAGCTGGCTGGTGGAAAGCTGCCTCTGAGCTCTCAAGGCAGAACTAGCACTGTAGGTAGGTCTCTGCACGCTCCATCGACATGCCGTGGGAAGACGGTAGGAGAAATGTCCGCCTTCACCCTTCGCCTGCCCTGGCCTTGCCTTCATCCCTGAGGTGGATGATGTGAGTATAACATTACATTCATCTTCACACCACAAATATTCCACTCTGAGAACAAGCTGGGGATCAAAGCAAAGCACGACTTGATGTGGTTTCTAAAGACTAACAAGAATGAACTTGGCGGCTAAGCCTAAAGGAGGTGACAGTAGGAGGTCAAACTGGGGTGACATGGAGACAAAGAATGAAGAAACAACTAGGGAGAGGAGAATGCTAGGGAATCCTTCACCCTTTATTGCAGTCGAGAATTCTCATGAGAATCACCATCTCATTCATACCAGAACTGACCACTCAGGATGAGTACCCAGCCCATCAGGCTGGGTTTCTTAACTATAGGGTTTCTTAAACTATAAGAAACAATCAATTCCCTTCAAAGGCCAGAGTAGGAGGTCACAGATGCTACAAGTGACATGTTTCTGCATGTGGGAAGAAGTCCTGATGCAGTGGGTACCACAAAGACAGCACATCAAGTACCAAAGACAGGCCCGGGAAACTTTACCATCCAAGGCTTCTGAATCAGCCCCTTCTCATCATTTCAAGACTTAGTCAGCCTTTCCTCCTAAGTTAACACATTGCTTTTCCTCCCAAGCTGGTCCACATTTTTGTTTGTTTGTTCGTTTGTTGGCTGCCTGTAATCAAAAGCTTTCAAAACAGAAATACAGGTCGACAGTTCATCCATGTTTCCTGTGGACACATACCACCTGAAGTTGTCTTTTTTCTTTTTTTCCATTTTTTATAATATATTTTATTCATTTATTCATACTACATCTCAATTGTTATCCCATCCCTTGTATCCTCCCATTCCTCCCTCCCATTTTCCCCTTACTCCCCTCCCCTATGACTATGACTAAGCTGGATCTGGGAAAGCTATTATCAGTTATTTCAGTAAATTACCTGGAAGAGGGAGAGAGAGAGAGAGAGAGAGAGAGAGAGAGAGAGAGAGAGAGAGAGACAGAGACAGAGACAGAGAGACAGAGACAGAGAGACAGAGAGACAGAGAGACAGAGAGAGAGAGAGATACAGAGACAGAGAGACAGAGAGAGACAGAGAGAAGAGAGACAGAGAGAGACAGAGAGAAGAGAGACAGAGAGAGACAGAGACGCAGAGAGCAAAGCACGGCGTCTGGTGTATACTCCTTTCTCCCCTGCTTACAGGCTCCTGAGTTTCCACACAGGCTCTGAATATGCAAGCTTCCTTATGAAAGGTAACAAATTATAACAATAGCCATTTATATCTGAAGTGAATTGAAAACATTATTTTAAAATTGACTATTGATAACATGCTGAGAGACCCCTTCAGAAGGTCTTCTGTGTTACACTCCAGATAGTCAGTCATCCTAGCTAGCACACACACCTTCCATGCACACACACAAAGCAGGGACCCACCACAAACATGGGGGGCAGCCCCAGCAGTTGTCAATGCCAATAGTTTGGCACTTCCCCCCACCCCCCCAAAAAAAACTTTGCTGTATGGATGGTGTGCATCTTGCAAGTTTGGAGTGATATTTCAACTCATGTGTACAACACTGAGGAAATCAAAGTCCCCTCCCTCTTCATTGTTTGTGTTTGAGCCCATCAAATGCCACCTGTCCAGACCTTCACTTTAGTGCCTTTATTTTGGACTTCCCACAGTGTAGAATAACAAGTAAATGTCTGTTCTTCACAAACTCCAAGGTCTGAAGTATTTCCTTATGGCAGCTTAAGCACTCGGCAGATGTTCCCACACTTGCCCCCCACCCGACCCGCTAGCATGCCAGGTAGTAGCCAGTCTCTCCAAGACAGCGCTTTGCACAGTGGCAATCTGACAGGAATACTGAGCCATATGCGGCAGCTCATCAGCTGACCGTTCTCCTCTGACATTCATGGCCTTCTCTCCTTAAGGCATTATCCACACAGTCCTGTTAACACAGATTCTCAGCCACTTAGAGGCCAGTCTCCTCTTACGTGTGCATTCTTACCAGCGTCATTTCCCCTCCCTTTGGTCTCCTGTATTCACACTTTCTAATCAGCATCTTACACAGCCATGGAGCCCACTTCGTTTCTTTGGACGCCTCCTCTGGTTCTGGCTCACATTTGTACTGTTTTTCCAAGTTTCCCTCAGAATGCTGTACGGTGTGCACAGCCCAGTGCCAACATCTAAATTTTGACTCCTAACTCTGCCGCTTACAAGCTTTGTGGCCTGATACCAATTTCTTTACCTGGGTGAAACTCAGTTTTCTTATTTTTGAGAGAAAATCCAAAGCAAGTTTTAGTCTATTATGAAAACTAAAGGAGAAGAGCATCTAGTACTTAGAGTAAATACCAGGGAAGCCGTACTAAGTCAGCCCAACTTACCACATATATTTTTTTTGTTGAATGTAATTATTTCACATGTGTTTTTACCCCTTAGAGAAGCAGCTCATTGTTTTTCTCATGCTGTCAATTCATTACATGGAACAAAGTTTTCAGAACCTTCAGAGAAAGAGAGAGAGAGAGAGAGAGAGAGAGAGAGAGTGTTGAGTGTGTGTATACGTATGAATATGTGTATGTGAGTGTGTGTATGTGTGTGAGTGAGGGTGTTAGTGTATGTATATGTGTTTGAGTGTGTACATGTGTATGTGTATGTGTGTGAATAGGGTGAATGAGGATGAGGCTGTTAGTGTGTGTGTATGTGTGAGTGTGTATGTGTGTGTATGTGTGTGCATGTAGTACATGCACATGTGCAAGAGAGCCTTAATAAAATGCTTCATGAAGACAAACTCCTGCACATACATACGCACGCATCCACACTAACAAGTATGTATAACACACAGAGGGACACACATGTGCAAAGACCATGCTAAACATTCTCTGACGTGATAGTGCTGCGTCCTTGTAGACATGCACTGTTTTGTTTGTTTGTTTTTGTTTTTTGAGACAGGGTTTCTCTGTGTAGCCCTGGCTGTCCTAAACTCATACTGAAGACCAGGCTGACTTCAAACTCACAGTGATCCCCTGCCTCTGCCTCCCGAGTACTGGGATTAAAGGAGTGCGCCACCACACCCAGCTATATATGCACTGTTTTTGAAAGATAGGTTGCTTTGTACATTTCAAGTTGTTGGAATTTATAGAGTCAAGTGTACATACACTGCATACATATCTTTCCTGCTATAGAACAATGGTTTATAGAACATTCAAACAGGTTTTTTGGTTTTTGATTTATCGATATATGGGTTTTTTTGATGCAGCAATATATTTTAAAAAATGAATCTAGCTAGATTTATGACAGATCTGCCCTGGATGAATAGGCAGACCTGGGCCTACTTGTTACATGGAGCTCGGGCACTGCAGAAACTGGGCCTTTTACATAGCTCAATCAGAGAGTGACAGGGAAGATGGCGTACCTATGCAATGAAGTGCACTCTTGCACCAACTTTATCTGTGTGTCCCACTTCCCCATCCCAGGGAAGAAAAAGAAATGCAACAGAAGAAAGAATTGGAAGCAGCTGTCACCTGAGCAAAGATAAGTAAATGATAAAGTGCTAAAATAACGGAGGATCTTATTTGCAAATTTGCACCAAACAAATCCCTACTGTGAAATCACAAGTCAGAGGCACAATAGTGAAAATGGACAAAGCACACGAACTGAGAGTTTATGGAAAAAGAGATCTCTATGATTACAGATAAAAAGAGGTAAAAACTCATCCATGATTATATGAAATGAAGTCAAATTAACATATTTGGCTGGCAACACTTAGTTCTCTTAACTGGTAATGCTGGCTCCAAAACAAAAAAAAATGTATAAGAACCTGCAAATCACATCAGGTAGTTAATTCAACTACAGTAAATTCAGACAGCTCTCTGTTTAGAATGCAGCACTGTAGGAGGTACTTTTAAATTTAGAAGGCAAGTATCAAAGCCCCTATGCAAGCCTGTATTAGTCAGACTGTGCATGGCTACAGCAAAGCACCTGAAGAAAACACCAGTGAGGAGAGATCCACATTCATTCTCCATGGCTTCCATCTGCAGTGCTGCCCCACACTCCCAGACCTCTGCTGAGAGCTTTGTGGCAGAAGGGCGTGATGCCCAGCTCCTCAAGAGTCACTACAGCCAGGAGGACAGAGTCACAGGAAGACACAAAAGACAGGACATGTTCCCAAAAGGCTCAGCCAGGGACCTGGTCCCTCTTACCAATCAACCCTCTCTCCCATAGTTTGCAATACTTCCCAACAAAGTTATTCAAGTGGTCCTTAGGTCAGGGCCCTCCTGGGTTAAGCTCCTCTGGGAAACCCTCACAGACACACCCAGAAAGAGACAGCTTAGGGACCTCAGCCCAGTTAAGCTAATAATCCAGATGAAGTCTAAAAGCCAAGAAAGAAATACATGTATACATGCAGACAGAGAAAGATATAAAACAAAATTTATATAGATAAGCACAGATTTCATACAAATAGTATATGTTATATTTACAGTTATATATTACATGTAATATACCATTAAAATTATACATTATTTATATACTATATATCATTAAAATTATATATTTTATGTATTACATTTTAATATATCATGCATGTAAAGAGAACTTTTCAGAGAAATACAAAAATATTAGTGATATTTTGTGACGAGCTTGGATGATAGAGTCCAGGGGTTTTGCTATTCACTTTAACAATTCTATACACTTGACTTGTTTTGCTGTGAAGAAGATACTAATTCACAGTACATATGTAAAATTCTGATTTTACCACTGAATAGCCAGCTATGAGAAGCTGCTTAGCATTCCCATCTACAGTTCCTAGCTTGCAAGGTTATGGAGAAGACATGCTGTCTTAGAAACCCCACAGTAGAGAGCATCAAGCCAATACCAGTGCCCATATTTCTGTTCATGGCTTGTTATTTCTTTGAAAAAGTTAAATTACATTTCTTATAGGCTATCAAAGAAGTCTGCACAAACCTTCAAAACTATTTACTTCTCTAGGTCAACTCTTGGCATCCAAGTCTGCAGTCAGAGAGAAGCAGGTTCTGGGATGCTACAGCCCAGTAGAAATACTACAGGAAATAATATGCATCGTACATCTCAAGAGCTTAGTAGAAGAGATTTAAAATGTCCTCAGCATAAAGAAATGAACAATGTTTGAGAAGACAGGCATATGCATTGTGATTTAAACATTATTTAAACATGTACATACATATTGAGTGTGTTCTATGTTTTTATATAGTCTATGTTTTTATGTCAGGTAAACTTTCCAGTTTAAATGTTATGGGTATTTATTTTCCAAATACTAAGTTAATACAATACAGTTAATCTTTTTATAATTTTTATTTAAATTTATATTTAGAATAGTAATTCACTATGATAAGATTTTTGTCAAATGATACATATCTTCCATTTGAAAACTCAGTTATGCCCCCCTGAAGCTTTCATCTCTTAAAATAACCAACATGTTTTTATTACTCAAACCTGCTGTAAAACCTCCCCAAGGCAAATGTGTGGGTTCCTTGACAGCTTCATCCCCTCCTGGGAAGATGCCAGCAGGGTACCACAATCTCTCCTGGATTCTACATTGAGTATTTTCCACTTTTCAAACCTTCACTCACTGCCGGGTCTCCTTGGAAGATCTGCCTGCTGGGCTCATCTTGTTTGTCATTGTTGGGGGCTTATTTGTATTATTTTTAAATGTATGATTTCAGGGTCTTAATGCCAACATGACAGAATGGAATTTAATTAACAACAGATGGTTCTCATTGTGGAAAAGAGTTTTTCATTTAATCCAATATAACTTACAAATACAAGTTGAACTTATCAACTAAATTCTTCATATTTTAAATCTAACTTCCTTGTAAAATATATAGAAATACCTTTTATCTCCAAACTTCTATTGCCTATAGTAAATATAATTTATCATAATAATTTGGCAGTTTTAAATACCATACTATTTTAGTATGTATTCATCATAATTTATAGGTTTATTTGCTAGAGGAATTCAGTAAAGTAAGGTATCTTGTTTTTGCTCCTGAGAGCAGGGAAATAATACAATGGCAGTTGTCATTACTCAGACATAACCTAAAGATTAGATCTAATTGCACACAATACAAATTAGAAACGTTGTTTTGTGTAAAAGTCTATGGGAGCCTTTATCCAGAAGCCCAGAATTCATTCAAAACAAACTTGCTTCAGACCTGATAACCATCAGCTCACGCAGAAAGACTTTTGGTTTCATCTGAGAAGCACCTGTGAGCAGCGCCACAGAGCTCAGCGGTCCAGCCTTTCGGTTAAACACAGACTCCTCAGCTATAGGTCACCCACTTAAAGTCCCTTTGTCCTAGAGAGAAAACAGATGCTACAGTTCACCACTGCTTCCTCCACTCAGTCTAGATTCCAGTCCTCGACTCCGCAAAGATTACTGAGCTCTCGGGACCTGTGCCCAATGCTGAAGATCAAAGATGGAATCCTACAGCCATGCAGAGACTTAAAGTTCAGACAGAGATGCAGAGGCAGCTGGATCACTGTGAGTTCGAGGCCAGCCTGGCCTACAAAGCAAGTCTAGGACAGCCAAGATAACACAGAGAAAACTGTCTCAAAGAACTAAAAGAAAGAGAGAGAGAAAAAAAAAAGAAATAGAGATGCTAGGTATCAGCGGTGACCGTCATTTGTTGCATCTGTCGCACACATTGCTCCACGTATCATCACATTTTAGTTTCACCTAATGTTTATGCAGCATTGAGACTGCTATTCACTATTTTCACTTTATAAGCAAAGAAGCTGGGGCCCGGTTAAGTAATGTGAAGGTTCTATGTCTCAATATATATATATATATATATATATATATATATATATATATATATATCACACACACACACACACACACACACACACACACACACACACACACATATATATATATATATATATATATATATATATATATATATATATATATTGGAAAGCAATTGAGGAAAATACCTGGCATAGACATTGGACTTCTACACCTGCACACATGTTCACATGCACATGCAGGTGTGCATGTACAATGCAATGAGAAAAGAAAACATGATCCTTTAGGCTTTATAAAACAGAGATAACTTGATAGATTTTTTTCATTGCTATATCTTTTTTTGTTCTCTGTGTTTAAATAGGAGGTGACAATTTTTAAAAATCACCACTCATAGGACAATTATGTAAAAATAAGGAAACAATCTCAGTTGTATCACGTCCTGACTGGATTAAACTCCGGTGCCACTGTCTGTGGGTGACTCTCCTCTCCGGACGGGTAACCAATGCCTACACTAGCAGTTCTGTCTGTCTTCGTAAATAGGCCCACGCTGAATTTGCCTTCTCAAAGCATTTAAGGCTCCTGCTGCCTTCCAGCTACGTGAATAACGGTCTTCTTTCATACACGTCAGCGTTCTGAGAGCATGGCAAATGCTTCCTGGGTCTTTGCATCTGTTTGCTTGCATTTTAAACAAACTAACATGTAGAGAAAATATTTTAGCATTCTTTACATGGCAACCGCCCCAAAAAGGATTCATGCTTTGTAATGTTTATTCTGTCACTCATCTTAAGCCTCCCGCCCCCACTGGATCCAGCAATTCCTTCACTCCATCCAAGTACTCCAGAGGATAAAATGAGAGGATAAATTCACTCATCAAGGTGGCGCACAGGCACAAACCTGAGTTCTTTCATCTCCATAGGTCTAATCTGGTTTGGTTTGGTTTTGTTGGTGGTGGTTTTTTTCCTCTTTGTTTTGTTTTGTTATTTTTCCCTAACCATGTCACCCCTTTTTTAAACAAAACAAATGCAATAGCTTTGCTAGACTTTAAATATTTTTAGGTTGTGAGCCATAGAAATTACATTGAAAAATGGATCTACTTATAAATGGAGCATAAAGCACATGGGTGATTTATTCTATGCGTATTTTCCCAGGGACATAAAAGCCAAACTCTATTTAAACTTTGTAATTCACTCTCCTTAGGCGCTCAAAGAAAAGGTTTACAACCTCAGAAAAATGTTGGTCTATCTCTTTTCTTGGCAGATGAAGAAGACATCCAAAGAGCTGATAAACTGAGTTACAATCAACTCACAATGTCCTCTCCCCTTTGAACCATCACTTCTTCTGAGATGTTCATTACCCTCCCAATGCCTAACATCAAATGAGCTGACACATCAGCTTCTCCTTCTACAACATCTCTCCTGGGCATCGCTGCTCCTGGACCAGTTGGCTTCCCCAGCGGTAGCCACCCACCTCTCCTCTCACCCCACCCTGTCTGAATACCTCCAACTGAGCTCCTAGTTCCAGTGAGCTGAATTCTACATTCTACAGCAAAGGATGCCATTTCTCCAAATGCAGTCATTTTGGCTACAGAAATAATGCAGTTAAGGAAGCACTTGTGTCCCAAGGATGAAGTCCCAACTTTGACACTCAGTACCCAAGTTAAAAAAAAAAACATTGCAAGTAGCACATGCCCATATTCCCAGCACTGGAAAGGTGAGAAAGGATCCACAGGCTCGCCTCCATGGCCCTTTCATATCTGTATCTGTAGAAAACAGACTCCATTCTATGACCTACCACGCATGATCTTTCTGGCCCTCTCACAATCCCTTCAAACACTCCCAGGACTATGTTTTCTCCCAAGACCTTTGGCCACGCCCTTCCAAAGCCCAAATCTGACAAGATTCAGTTGGACCCCCTCAACACATGAGCTTCTGAGAGTAGGAAAACAAGGTGTCCCAAACATCCCTTTCAACCAATCCATATCTTTGGCCATCAGTTGGCAGACAACCATCACCCCTAGAGCTAAGAAGTCTCTGAGAAGAGAATCACACATCACAATGGTGATGTGAGAGATGGGTTTAGAAACTAACCCGGTAAGTATGTTAAAATGCACACTGCTTGTACCCTTGACCCAGTGCACCCTGCATTCCAGCCTACAGAAAAGGAACCATCAACACATAATGCTCTATTTATCACAGCAAAAACCACAAGTTACTTTGAATGTTCATCCGTGCGAGACACTGTGAAATCTAGGCTCACACAGAACAGAGGATTGAGTTAGGAACTAAATTTTTGTATTACATTTTAACCTGTAAAAATAGTGCAGTAATATAATCAAATGAATTTCAAAGTAACTTTAAAAAGAAGAGAAATTAAACCAGTTAAAAACTTATTTAATGTTTTAAGTATTTCTTTGAAAATAAAATTATAAAGAATATACATACATGTTAACATTGTAAAGGGGTACACTGATTTTTTTTTAAATAGTTCTCACTCTTACTTGTTTTAAGAAGTATATAGACTTTGGGTCTGGTTAATTTTGGTGTATAATATTTATTTATTTATTTATTTTTAGTTTTTCGAGACAGGGTTTCTCTGTAGTCTTGGCTATCCTGGACTCGCTTTGTAGACCAGGCTGGCCTCGAACTCAGTGATCTGCCTATCTCTGCCTCCCAAGTGCTGGGATTAAAGGCATGCGCCACCACGCCTGGCCTACTTTTTTTTAGTAATAATGAAACTAGAGCATAAACATGAAAATATTTGTGCAACTAAAATAAAAGCAAGCATCATTACATTGGCAGTGAAGCAGGAAGCAGGTACAGGCAGAGGGTAGTCTCATGTTGGAAAATAGGGTGGGGCCGGAAGACACCAAGCTGAGGACCCTTGCCTTCACCCTTCAGTGGGGAGGGATCCAGAAGGCAGCTGCTGCAGCTTGTTTACAAGACCTCCAAAGGCCAGTGCAGATAAGTACGGGGTGATGCGGGCATTTCCTGTGATTATTAACTCAAGCTGAAGATATAAATCACTTCATAATGGTTCTGTTAACACTTCAATAAATAGTATTTGAAAATATGTAGCCACTTGAATAAAATGTTGGAATATTTTCATTACTATATAAGTGGAAAACATGACTCAAAGAGCTATTGTTCCCCGATTATTATTACAAAGAAGAACTTAGTTCTCTGACCTTGTAAATTTAGTCTGGTTGAAAATCTTACAAATGTAACCTACAGCAGGCAACAGCTTAGGCAACAAGGTGTGTTGAGCAGCAATCTCTTAACTGTTTGGAATGTAGAAATAGAAAGCAAAGACGTTCAAAGTATTGAATCCCAAGAGATGAAGGAATTGATATACCTCAGAGAATCTAGTCAGCTGTAAACAAATATATTTCAATTTTCTACTCTGAAATGCCTTGAAACAGTCAACAAAATCAAAGTAAATTTCGAACTGCTTTGAATTATTAGATAATTGCATTCAAGTAATTAGAGTTTTTCAAAAGCTTTGAAAATTCTTTAATTATAGATTATTAAAAGATGACCCAGTAAAAAGACTATAAATATTATGTGTGGTGTGTGTGTGTGTGTGTGTGTGTGTGTGTGAGAGAGAGAGAGAGAGAGAGAGAGAGAGAGAGAGAGAGAGAGAGAGAGAGATCTGGAAATATACATTATTTTTAAATACATATCTATATAAAGTCCGAAATTCTTTTTACATTTTGCATGTTAAAAGGAAGATATAGATAAATAATAGCAATTTATGACATACATTTAAATCCTACTTTAATTAACAGGTTGAGAAAAAGTTGTGGACCTCACCCCCCCCACCCCCACTGGACCACAGAGAACTCAGCTTAAAATAGAATGAGCCAGAAAATGAGAAGAAGCCAGAGGATTAGAGCTGATTGCTGAATTAGTTTGAGGCCAAGCAGAGCAATTCTGGGTCAAGAAAAGCCAGATTGAATAAGCCAGCTGGGAGAGGAGTTTGAGCCAGAAACAGCTGAGTTGAACAAGCCCGGAGCTCGGAAAGAACAAGTAAGGGTGAGCTCAGTAAGCAGTAAGTCTCAGAGGCTGAAAATATCCTAGGCCCAGGTTAGATTATACAGAGGCCTAGAAGCTTCCAGGACTAGGCCTAGGCCAGCAGAAGGAAGCAGTAAGCCTCCCAGACAATTGAGCCAGGAGAATAAAAGTTACTTTTACACTAGACTAAACTTTTTAACAACCATGAAATAAAATGTTAATGCAATCAGACAGCTAGTTCAGACTGTCAGAGAAGGAAGGTGACAGGAAGGCAACAGGACAGTGTTGAAACTATCAGCCTCAAGTGCTCTCTAAGCATTTTCCAGTAAGTTCCAGGGTCATCTGGTAAACAGGTATTATATCTGATTTGCCAATACAGAAACCAAAACTTGGGAACACTTAAAAGTCAAGGGTAGAGCAAGTGTTTTAAAGTTTTTCTGTGAGCTCAAAGACAAGGCCTTCAGCCTCAGCTAAACTAAATAAAATTAAATCCACTCAGTTCTTGTGGTTCGTTATGCTCATTTTACCTGTGCTTACAGCAGTCACAGAGACCGGGGTGTTAGGCTGTTACAGGTTTCCTACCCGACCTCCGGCTCCAGCTCACCAAGGCTTTAGAAAAGATCCGTGGTTAGCTCTTCTGAAAAAAATGGTCTGACTGGTAAATAAAGCGGAGTCTGGGATACCATGAGCAATCTGTAGGTGTGGGGTTCTCAAACACACCTTTAAAGCATTTGCATTTACATGAGGATATGCACACTAAAACCAAGATCAGGGCAGTGAAAGGAAAAAGCAAAGGGCCATCTTTACTGGTGGCTATCATAGTCACGGTGGGGGATGAGGGACTTACGTTGAACTTCCCTCCACAGGGATGAATTTTATCTCGAAGTCATGTGGTCAAAAGTCAACGACTGTGGATATAATAACTGGTTTCATAGTGCAAGTGTTTATAGAAAAGAAAAAAAACTAAGAGGGACTGGGGACATGGCTCAGCAGTTAAAGCACTTGCTATGAAAGGAAGGTAACCCAAGCTCAGACCTCAAGAATCCACGTAAATGCAGGGTGCATATGAGGCTTCTTTTGGAATTCCAGACCAGGAAAGAAGAGAGAGGGCATCCCTGAGGTAAGCTGACTAGAGAGATAGCTGACGGGTGAGCTCAGCTATCCCAACTCAAAGAATGAGGAGGGGAATTGATCAAGGATGACTCCAGACATATACCTAGGGCACTCGCACACACGCACACCCCCCACACGGAAACACACCTACACATATGTACATGTACCTCACAGTTGTACACACAGGAAATGACAAAAATACACCAAGTTTAATATTTAAGAGAACCAAAGGTACATCTTAGATAAGCAGCTTTAAAGTGCTGAATTTTTTTTTTCATTTTTGAAAGCAGAATTCTGCTGCAGTATCAGTGCTGCCCTCAAATCCATAATCTTTTTGTCCTCACCTCCTGAGTGATGAGGTTATAGATGGGTACCAGGATGCCTGCTTAGAGCAATGGCGTCCTTAAGTATTGGACAATAAGCAAATAACCAATTTGGACATCATTTTGGTTTGTATGTTGTCTTATTTAGGGTTTCTATTGCTGCCAGGAAACACCATGACTAGAAAGCAAGTTAGGAACAAGAGGGTTTATTCAGCTTACATTACTGAAGGAAGTCAGGATAGGATCTCACACAGGGCAGGAACCTGGAGTCAGGAGCTGATGCAGAGGCCATGGAGGGTGCTGCTTACTGGCTTGCTCCCCATAGCTTACTCAGCCTGCTTTCTTATAGAACCCAGAACCACTAGGCTGGGGAATGGCACCGCCCACCATGGCCTGGACCCTCCCCCATTGATCACTAATTGAGAAAATGCCTTACAGCTGGATCTCATGGAGGTGTATCCTCCACTGAGGCTCCTTCCTCTCTGATGACTGTAGCTTGTGTCAAGTTGACACACAAAAACAACCAGTATATAAAATACCATAAAATGAAAAGCTAAACCACATAGACATCTCTAAAGAAGACCAAATGCATTATGTACCTTTGACCTATTAAGAAAGAGTGAACAGGGCCTGAAGAGATGGCTCAGAGGTTAAGAGCATTGGCTGTTCTTCCAGAGGTCCTGAGTTCAATTCCCAGCAACCACAAGGTGGCTCACAACCATCTATAATGAGATCTGGTGCCCTCTTCTGGCGGAAAAGCATACATGCAGGCAAAATACTGTATACATAATAAATAAATAAATCTTTAATAAAAAAACACACAAGAAGAAAGAGTGAACAACATTGATATGGGAATGGGGGTGGGGAATAAACTCATGTTGTAGTCCCTAAGGAAGATCCCTTCCTTTCCATAAGAACTGAAAGGCTGTTACCCGAATTGCAGGAATAGTCACAGCTTCCCTTCTGAGACTCACATGCATGTGCATGCAATTACGAGGTAGCCTTGATTTCTATTTAAGGAAGTGTGATGCAACTTGCCAAAGTCTTAACACTACATGGAGCTGTTAAAGCCACACGATGATATCACTCAAGGCAAAGGTCTGTAACTTCACTCAGGTATGAAAGGCTACCCTCTACAGTCCCTCTCAAAATTTCACACTAGGAATCTTGGTATGTTTAGGGCATTCAGTGATTAAAAAAAAAAAAAGTTGTTCCTCTGACAAGAAGTCAATGTGCATTCAGATTTGACATATTTAGACTAAGGATCTGAAGCCGAGCCAGCAGATGCTTGCTCCTTGGCTCTGGTACAAGCAGATGCTGGTTATAACATCAGTGGCTCTTTCCCACATGCTGAACCAAGTGGAGCTTCCTCCATATTGATGTGGGTAGTATTTCCGAACACTACTAAAGACAAGGAGCAAAGGCCTTAGTTTTTAAGCAATGGATGCTGTTTTCTATAGACACAGAAGTCCCATGTAAGGCTAACGCACCCACGCCACTATTCACAATTTACAACAGGCTGTCTTTCTCAAGGGAAAGAAGGCCAAGAGGAGAATGACCTGCCGTGGACAAGTCACTTAACCCGCTGGGTTTCAGTTTCCCACTGTGTGATGAAGGTCTTTTGTGGGTTTTGATGTGAGGGTCGACCGAGCTCTTGGCGAGAGCCTTGGATCTTATGGTATCACGTTAGCGCCAGCTCTCTCCCAGAGAGGTTGCTTGCAGTCATCCTGGCAACACCACCACCATGTCTTCCAACCTGAAATCTATCTTATGTCCCGGCACGGAACTGCACCCAAACCCTACTGCGCGCTCCCTTTTCTTCTGTTCCTGCCTCTACATGGGAGCTGGGTGTAAAGGTCCGCTGGCTGGTCCTGTGGGCTCTCTTAACTTCTACACAACACTGAGTACTGTCTCAAGTAGACAAACCACAGACACTCACAGTCATGCGTCCTTTGCAATTCAACGGTGAACAATAGGAGAAAGATTAGGAGCAGGTAAGCTATGGAGTGCTCACAGTGAGCACGTCTCCAGACTGCCCTCTTAACAAGTGCGGCTTGTATTTTCAGGACTTCTTCAGGCTGAGAAACAAGAGGTATGGAGGGCAGGCTAAAAGTTGTTTACGTGGTCATGGCTTTAACTCAACATGTAAAACATAGATATGGTAATTCAGAGAGAACTTGGTTTCTGTGAGGAAACAATTTCTCTAAGACTAGGTGACAAAATGATTTAAAGAAATTCACCTTTTAAAAGCCAGCTAGCCGGCGTGGTGGTGCACGCTTTTAATCCCAGCACCCGGGAGGCAGAGGCAGGTGGATCGCTGTGAGTTGGAGGCCAGCCTGGTCTACAAAGAGAGTCCAGAACAGCCAAGGCTACACAAAGAAACCTTGTCTCAAAAAAAAAAAAAAAAAAAAAAAAGCCAGCTAGGTGGCCTTCGGCATTGTTTCTAAAATGTCCTTACATTATAAACATTAATGTGTAGACATAACTTTGGTATATCGGTTTCACGAGAACATAAATCTCTTTCCCTACATGAAGTAAGTGTCCTCCAGCTCAACAATGGGTCAGCTTTTATAAGGGAAGGCAGCTGCGGCCCTGGGAAACAGCTGGGTTTTCAGCTTCTCTCTTTCTACAAATAAATACGCAACGTGCCCAGGAATAAATGGTGTCAATACCATAAACTGCTGAATTATAAAGATTTGTTTTTAATGTTGTTGTCATGTGTATGCCTGTGCCTGCCTGAGTTCATGTACACCGTGCCCCATGTGGGAAGCATCCCACAGAGGCCAGACAAAAGAAGTGGACCCCTCCCCCACCCGGAGCTGGAGTTAGATGGCATTGTGAGGGACCACATGGGTACTAGAAATCACCCCTGAGTCCTCCCCAAGAGCAGCAAGTGCACTTAACAACTGAGCCATGTCTACAGTGACCTGGGTTCTTCACAGGTAGACCACGAACGTTCTGATAGTAGATTCTAAGTGTGTGTTCAACCTTCCAATATATGTTGAGTAAAATAACTTATTACTATACACTATAGCACTGATGTTAGTATGAAAAGCATTTTGCTGTGTGATATGAAATATTAATATGGCAACAAGTACCATCTGGGAATTTTAAATAAGTACAAAATCATGGATGTCAAACAATAGGTTGGCATCAGAGTTAGTTGGAGACCATTTTGAAAAAAATCAACAACAACCAGTGTACACAGGAGTTGGCACCATCCCTAAAGATCTAACTGGGATGAGTTTTAAGCTGTACCCTGAGGATATCAACCAAGCAGAGCAATAGTGACTCAACAGAGCAAGATGAATCCATAATGCTTTAAGTTTCCTATAACTTCCCCTTCCTAAAATAGTTTTATCATTAAGCTTTTATTCTAAATTTTTAATGACTAAATAGCTTAATAGTGTGTCAATTCAACATTGAGAATGTAAAGTACAGAGTTATGAAATATATTTAAGTTTTTACAAACTTAAACTTCAACTATCTCATTTATTAAAAGTCAGTTTTCATTTCAGGCACGATAACAGTTCCAGTAATAAAAACGACAATAATTTGTTGTTGTATCAACTGAAATGCCATCCTGGTTGTATGCTAATGTGACTTTTTACACAGAAGATTGTAATATAATCTTCCTTAGGAATACACAAAAGCTATCTGCATTATTTCTGTAGTTTTAAGATAATTTTGTACTCTAACTTAATTTACCGAGGAATGCAAAGAAGCACTTAGGAATTTACGTGTTTATGGATGCTCAGGTTTCCCACTGTAAATGAAGGAACAACCTTCTTTCCGATTCTAGACCACAGAGGACCACCTCTCGGTTTCACAGGGTTACGGTTTTCCGGCAGGCTGGGTGACGGGAACTGGATCTCTTAGAGGCACCATGGTTACTGGTCAGGTGGCCAGTGGCTGGGGTAGGACTAAGCATCTGGGCTCCCACTGGCTCTTGGGCAGCGCTGAGATGCCAGTTTTTCTAGCTTTCTTCCTAATGTGTCTTTTATTGTTTTTATGATACTTACAGGCATTGTGTCACAGATTTAAGACCAAATGGAAATGTGAATATTTCATATCATGGGCCCCTTTTATACAGACCACTGTTAGGATGGGGATAAAATGGCCCTGTTACCACTATTTTTATTTCCAAGGAAGTTTTTTTTTTTTAACTCAGCCAGAAAGCTGCTGGCTTGTTTCCCAGGATCCTTGTCCCCTGCACATGCTCAATAGGGCTGGAGCTCATTACCTTCCTCTCATTTAAATTATTGTTAATTCTTTTCTACCTAGCGTCATCTCAGATTCAACATTCTGCCCATTGCTATAGCCATATGCATAATCTTTAGCCTAAACTTCTTAACCCCTGACCTTAAATAACTTTCTAAAGCCAGGCTCAGTGGTGCACGGAGGTAATCCCGGCACTTGGTTGGTAGCTGGGCGGTGGGGGCCGAGGCAGGCAGATCTTTGTGAGTTTGAGGCCAGCCTGGTCTATAAAGTGAGTCCAGGACAGCCAAGGCTACACAGAGAAACCCTGTCTCAGAAAAAGAAAAAAGAAAAGAAAAGAAAGAAAAGGAAAGGAAAAAAAATCCTCCTAAGTCACTCATGACGCATCCTACACATCCTCTGTCACTGATGTCATTGGCAAGTGTTTGGTCATTTGTTTGTTTGTTTAGTTGTTTTTTTTTTAATGCAGAACACTGAAACTCCAGGCTTCTGTGTATTCAGATGCCACACAAAATCAGTTCCCAGGATTTTTAACCCAAAGTCTCTGAAGGTTCTGGTGAGGTCAACCTTACATAGCCCAAGAAACATGCTCACATTCTATGGGACTCAAAAGTCACCTTGCCCAATATGGTTCTGCCAACTTCCAAGTCTGTTAAAATGGCACAAGCCATGGTAAGTGTTCTTCCTGCAACACAAAAGAAAAACGTGGGGAAACTGTGGGAGATGGTGCAAATGTCTTTTACCTTGGCTTGGAAATAGCGTCAGGGCTATTTCCACTCACCAAATTGCATGCACCACGCATGTACAGTTCCTTACAAACCACAAATCTCAGTAAAAAGGTCAAAACCAGAAACTAAAGGAGCCTGCACTCTGAGAAGCCTCAGGGCTAACTGTAGGCCAACAGACACTTCCCATATAGACTTTTTTTTTTTAAACCACAGATAACTTTGCTGAAAGTGGGGTGGGTGGGGTAGGAGGAAGTCGGGGTGGGTGGGGAGTGTCAAAAGGCTTGAGCTAGTGTGACAACATAGAGAAAGGTCTATTGGTATCTCTCAGAGGGTCTATTTTCGGGTCTTGGCCCTGCTGCAAATACATTGTACAGTGTTGAACGAGTTACTTTGACCTTGCATAACTCCAGAAAGCTGTGGAAAGTCAGTTTATCTTGTAAGAAAATATGAAATCCTGATGAGGTGATGCGTCTAAGTGACAAAAATAAGCCAAAGTTTAACCTAAATACTTCTTTGTGTCACCAAGTAAAGCTGCTCGCATCTCGATGTCGCCATATGTACTAATACGACCGTTCCACCCACACCTAGAATTTAGTGTATTTTTGTGTTCTGTCAGTATAAATAAGAATTAAGTCACTTGCCAATATCATAGCTATTAAGTCCCATGACATGTGCTAATGTTTTATCAAGTTCCCGTCCAACTTTTTGCATTACTTGGAAATGATATACTTAGCTGAGGTGGGGTAGGATTGGATGGTAGAAGAAACGCTAAGGAAAATAAATATCCAGCGTCTGCGGAAAATGTCATTATTTAAAGCCCCCAAATGCAGGAAGAATGGGAGCACTGAGAATGTCTAAGAATGTCCCAGGGGAGAATCACCAGCTGGTCTTTGTCGTTACTTAGGCAAGAGCAGGGGAAAGTAGCTTACATTTCATTTGGTTTAGGATAATGGAAGCAAGCAATGAAATCTAACTCCTAAGGAATCTTTCCCTCAAAATAAAATAGTGACTTACTGCCTAACCACAGCCTCCGTGAAGCCTATAAGAAAAGCCTATATGAGAAAATACTAGAAGTTTTAGTCATCCATCTCTGTAATCCCCTTCAAGGGACGAAAACAAGCAATTATGAGCCTGTTATGCAACAGGTGTTTTCACTTGTCTTCATTTAATCTTCACTGAGAGTTACTTTTCCTACTTTATGACCGAAGAGGCAAGCTCTGAGAGTTGAGTTTGCCCAAGGGTGCTTAAACGCTAATGAAAATCAGAGCCGGGACACATCGCTGCTCTCTGTTCCAGACTATTTCTGTAAAGCCTTGCCTCCCTCTTATCCTAAGATTTAAGAGGTTTGAAAACCATGGTAAATTGGTAACATGGCTTAGTCCCTGTTAAGCCAATATATGCTAAACATGTAAACACTCATTTGACAATAACAAGTACTTTCATTAGCCCTGTTCACAGATGGGTTCAACCTCTACTTGTCTAAGGAGCCAAGATTTGAATCCTAGCACCTGACACCATAGACTCTGCTCGAGCCGCTACACAATAGAGACTGTAAACAGGTGTTTAGTTTAATATAAATTATTTGTTATAGGCATATAATAGTTGTTGAATAATAATAGTAACACGTTCAGAAAAACGTGGGTATAAGGATTAAAAGGTGGTTTATAGCCCAGATATAATAACATCTTCTGGTCTCTGTTTTAAAACTTGAGTCTTTCTGTTAACATACTGAAGTGCCACAGTGTGTCTAGACTTCCCAAGCTCTCCTGGTGGCATGCCCTTGAGAGGATTGAGATGCATTAAAATCTATGCTAAAGGGGTCCCTGTGAGGGCCTTTTAACTTGGGGGTGGGGTGGGAGAGGGGTGCATTTCACTCCAGACTGCTGAAGGGCTGTGAGAAGCCGCAGTACAGGAACTTCAGACCACAGGACATGTGATCTCCAACGCAGACTTCAGTTTTAGTTTTCAGCAAGTCACAGACATTTAGAGGCAGAAAGGGCCGATTGAGATCATCTGGTGAAATCTCTTTATCTGACTGGGAAGGAATTTGAGGAGCAGGCAAGGTTAAGTGCTTTCTCTGGGGTCGGGAAGCTAATTAACAGCGAGGCAATAAATCTCGTTCATGAATAGACAAGCTTTCAGAGCAAACTTGATCATTTGTAGTCTATGTGACTACAAAGAACACCCAGGTAGCTAGACAGATCCATGATATATCTGACAAAGATGTAGCCCAGGAGGGTACAGAGCAAAGCTTTCAAAACTGAGTGCCCTGTACCAGTAGCAATATTTAAAATATGCTCCTTTGAGTCATATCATTACCAGTAAGGCTGACATCCCTACTACTATTGTCTTTCCATCCAAAGTTTTAGGTTTAACCACAGCAAATAGCCTTGTCTTTTCATCTATATATGTATATAGATTTGTGTGTGTACATATATATATATATATATATATATATATATATATATATATATATTTGTGTGTGTGTGTATATAAAATCAGATTCTTAAATATAAGGGATATAGTTATTTGACACTGATAACCTTTGTAGCACAGATTGCCAAAATGTGGACTGGTGAAAAAAAAATATTTTATATTTACAGCATTAACTTTCACTATAAGAGTGGGGTGTTGAAAAGTTTTAAAAAGAAGTGGAAAGTGTTTTCACATGAAGCTTATTGTGAAAGTCCATTTGTCTCAACTTGTTAAACAGATTCATCTAAAGATCCAAAGATTTGCCTCCAGGGAATATGGTGAGAGCACCAGGGATGAAAGGGAGGGAGCAGCAGTGAACAAAAGCCAGGCCACGGGTTAGAGTGGGTCAGGAAAAGCACAAACAGCCGTTGAGTCGGGAGTCAGTAGCAGGCATCTAGTTCCCACATGGTAGAAATAAAACAGAAGGTGAGACCACGGAGAGGGGGGGACATGTCCTGATAACGAGATCAGAAGCCATTTCCACGAGGAAGAAAGCCGGCATCAATTGAGGCATCGTGTTGGAGAGAAAAACAGAAGTGAGATGGCCTGTGAGAGAAAAGCTAGTTCCCATCCTCAGAAAAGCAAGTAGTTTTAAAACAGCCAGACTCAAAGTCCCATGATTACTAAAATTGGTTCCAAGGGTTTACCCATTTTTTTGAAAAATACTCACCTATTAGCACATTTGATGTTTTTGGCCTGCTTTAATGACGAAGTTCTCCGTTCAACAGTGTCCTTTCATTATAATAAAGGAGTGCACACTATAGGGTAGCTGGTCGGCCAGATATGTTTAATATAAAATATGATGACAGATGTTTTTGCTGTCTGTCTACATCAGGGAATCCACTTTCTAGTAACTGTTTTATGGTTATACAGTATTCGGGTTTCAAGGGCCCCTCATGCCTGTTCAGTGGTAGCTGTGCTTGGGTTTTCCTGGGACTCATTCTCCACAATCCATCATTGTGAATTAGCAGCAGTAATGTCTGAAAAGCCCCAAGGAATGTCTGATCTCATGGAAGGAAGTGCAGATAGCCCAGGGACACACAGAAAGCATAGTGTTTCCTTTCCACTGTCTTGTTCTACCTCGATATTTTTTTTTTATTGCTTCACTAAAGCCCATATTTTTTCAAGGTAATCTCCCTCAAAGAAGTGACTGATAATTCAGGGGCTCAATGTTGTGTCTTCTATGGCTCCCTCTACTTATTTATTTATTTTTGAGACAAGAGCTCTCACTGAACCTGAAGTTCAAATTCAGCTAGACTGTCTCGTCGGCAAGCCCCAGGGATCCTCCTGTCTTGGTACCCCTCCTCCCCATAACTGAAGCTACAGGCATTGTACACGGGTGCTGGAAATCAAGCCCGTATTCTCAAGCCTGCTGCTCAGCAAGTCCCTTCCTGACTGGGTTGTCTCCCCAGCCCAATATCGCAGGTTTTACTTAACTCTCTGAATGTCTAGAAAGGCTGATGGGAAATCCCGACACAACCCAGACATCTAACAAGATGATCAATGAAAGAGCAGCCACGTGTTGCCAATAATCTATCAGCTTTCCTTATGTTAGTAGACAATGTCAGTTTGGGGCATGGTTGGAAATGTTAAGCCCTTTTGATTCACTCATTCGTCATAGTAACACCTATGTTAAGTAGTAAAGTTAGTTAAGTAAGATTTCTAGAAGCAGTTTATAATTAGTCAAAGCAAGCCTGATTTAGACCTAGGCTCTGGTTACACTTTTAGCATGGGGCTTTGCCCTTCCCTGGGCTTTCAGTAAATGTTGTTTCCAGTGAAAAAGTCATTGCAAAAGAAACGATAAACATAAATTGACCAACAACTGCACTCAGGATGGCAAAAAGTTTCTGTGTCTGGTGCTGTACCGAGAAAAACAAAAACAAAGACAAAAAAAAAAAAGTCCCACCCCCGCCTCAAGTTTAAACCTTAGTCTAAAAATCTCCTGAGGGAGGTGTGGTTTCCATTGTAGAAAGACAGAATGGTTAACAACTTTCCCATCGACGTGTTAAGCAAATGTCTTAAACCGATTCAAGTTCAGTGGGGGCTTGCTACACTCCACAGCAAACCAGAAAGTGATGCCCCGAGGATATGCAGAAACCATGGTTACACTGTGCTGCACACTGTGTATTTTCTTCTCTAATATAGGCAGCTATCAACAAATACTTGTTAGTTGGAAGGTGTATGTCTTGCTTGAACAGATAAATTCATGGAATGGGTTTTCTGTGAAGAGATTTCTCTGATGAAAAAAAAAAAACCCTTAAGAGAAACTGTACTAAACCAAGGAACAGCTGCAACTTCGAATGCAGCATGTTAAAGTGTTGTTAGACCTGACAGTTGCATCACTATTGAGCACACAAGCTGCAGGAACTGTCTATTAAAATAAATTCTGAGCGTGAGAAAGCTCAGTAAAGCAAGCCATGCTGGCATGTGCTGAGGTGGCCTGGAAAGTGGGCTCCCAGTGTGCAGAGCAGATGATCCAAGCAGAAGAATGGGCTTAATAGAAATGACCAAGAACTTTCTACAGTTTATACATCCCTTTGTAACAATGAAATGCTGTCATCTAACACGCTCGTTCTCAAAGTCATGGTATTTTCTCTTGAGATGTGTCTCACAAGTGGCCCAGGTTGGCCTTGGTGTGACAATCCTCCAGCCTTAGCTCCCCGAGTGATTGAGATACAGGAGTGCACTATGCCTGGATTCAATTTACAATTAATCAATTTTTTTCAAGTCACGAGTCTTTCTTACTATAGGAAGATCGCATATTGCTCATATAGTAGTATAGGGAATCTCTTCCAGTACAAAGAGACTGGAAACTAGATGAGGTATCAGGAAAGTTCTAGATTATGAATTCTACTTCAGAAACTTCTAGAATTTTATCTTAACCCTTATTAAAAAGTGAGACATCTTTTGAAAGATGGGCTCTAAACAACTTGTACAACACAAACGTTTTTTTCCTCCATTCGCATCAACCTACTTTGGCCCATATGGAAGCCACATACCTTTATTACATGACGCTTTTCCTGGAATGCAGGGATCTTAAACATTTGGCACCAGTATGTTGTGCCTTTGTTTGGAATGGGGACCTGTCTTAAGAAAAAAGGGAAGAAAATCAAAAGCCACACTTGGTTGTTATGACATTAAATGCAATAACATGAGCAAATAGTCTCTTACATATTTTCAGTTAACCCATCTTTTTGTTTAAAAACAGAAAGAAAGGGAAAAAAAAAGAGAAGAAAAGAAAGAGGAAACTTACGTCTTGATTTACCAAATCAAAATACGGTGAGGCTGTAGACAATACACTGGCTTTCTCGGGGTTCAGCAACCGCAGACTCTTTGTGCCCCGATTTGAGTTATGGTACTTAGGACCTGATTCTCCAGGATCTTCGGGGTGGTAGGCCCAGATAACTCTCACTGTGCTGTCCTGGTAATCAGACATGGTACGTTATGTCTCCTAATAGCACTTTTCTTACATTTACTTGAAGCAGCACATAAGAATGAAGAAACAACCTATCAGGTCTCATCCTGGTAGCCTTCTTCCCCTTCCTCTGAGTGCTACCAGGCCTCCCTACCAAGGGGAACTGGTCAAATAAGGGCACCAGAGTTCATATCAGTCAGTTCCTGCTCTCCACACAGCTGTGGGGAATGCATTGTCCATTGGTTAGATCTGAATAAGATGTCTAGGTTTACTGCATGCATGCATTGTCCTTGGTTGGTGCAGTAGTTTGAGCAGACCCCACTGCGTCCAGATCTGCCAGCCTTGATGGCCTTATTGTACATTTCTAGGACCCTCTGGATCCCTCTACTGCCTCATTCTCCTGTACCTCTCTTGCCTGGAGTACCAATAGGAAGTCCCAGTATCTATCCCAATCTCCTGCTAAGTGAAGACTTTCAGAGGACATCCCTGTTAGGATAGTGTCCAATTATAAGTGAGAATACCAGATAGGCTGTGATCATATGGTGGGGGAGAAGGTCCCTTTGGTCACAGATGTAAAGGGGGGGAATGAGGTAAAAGAAGGAGGGAGGGGGAAATGAGAAGATAGAAGTGAGGGGATAACAATTGGGATGTAATATGAATAAGTTACTTAAATAAAAAAAAGTTTGAAAAAGGAAGAGAGAGAAAGGGAGAGAGTGAGAGAGAGAGAGACAGAGAGAGACAAAGAGAGAGAGAGAGATTGATAGAGTGAGTCAGTCTCAGGACTGATAGATGTTATAATTAGCAAACATGAGAAAATTATGATGGCATTGTAAATGTTCTGAAAGTTAGAAATGGGGAGCCTGTGATTGAGTTAAAAGTACTATGTTTAAAAGGAAAAAATACATGATATGAAACAGCAGTTTAAACATTGACAGAAAAAAATGAAGAAACAAGAATAAAAATATTCAGTACCCAAAGAGTTGATTCTAACACACCCATGAAAAAAACAAAAAAAACCAAAAAAGCCAAAATTGGCCAAATACTAGCCAAACTAACCAAAAAAAAAAAAAAAAGAATATTCAAATTAATAAAATTGAAGAATAAAATGAAGGTGTCATCAAACTGTAATCTTGAGACTCATTAGAGAACCTTGTGAAAACTGATATTCAAAAAAGTAGAAAATTTAGAACTGGTAAATTCCTAGGCATACTTGTGGTGTGTACCAATTTCCTCTAGAATAAAACCTTCCATCTTTGAAGAACACTCAACAAACTCAGTTACCTAAGTAGGATAAAACATTCTGTCCTGGAAGTAATATCCTTAAACTCAGCCATTAAACAAATCAACAGGCTCAGGAAGTCCCTGAAACTGACCAGATACTCTAGGCTCCTCCTTCCACAAGTGTATATAAGCACCAAGGACTTTTGAGAGACACACTCAGAAAAATGGAGCTTCTGAGAATATTTCTAACCAGACAAGCTACTGAAAAGTCTTAGACAAGCTGAGCTATCTAGAAGAAGCTCCTTCCCCATCTGCCCGTATACCCGAAAGAAGCAGAGGCCTGCTGACCTGCTTAGAAAAAAGGGTCCAACCTGCTGAGCTGCCTGCATGTTGTACAGTGTGCCCCAGGCATCCAGCTTTTGTAAGCTGTGACCCATGCTGAGATGAGCCTTTAGTAAGGCAGCTGCCTGAGTAAGTCTGCTCCTGTAAGTCTCCTCTCACCCATATTCTTGTTAGGAATCCCAGTAATACTCATTGGTCCGCCAAGATTGACTTTGAGACTATCTTTAATCTATTGCTAGCTCCTTACCAGGTGTTTGTTCCTGTTTGTCCATGAATAGTGTCACAGAACAACATGACCTACTCAAATGAAGCTTGGAGATATAAACAACTTAAATAAATGTATGACAACCAGCAAGGTTTAAATGGTAACACAATGTCTCACAACAAAAGCTTGGGACTGCGTGGATTCATTGCCAAATTCTACGAAACCATTTTCCATATGAATATCTAGGCAAACATTCTCACTAAAATACTAGCAAACCGTGCTCAAGAACACATGACAAAGATCACACATACTCCATAACTAAGTTTCCTCATCCCAGGGTTGTGAGATTGGCTCGATAATCACAAGTCAGTAAATTCAATGCAGCCCATAGACTTAGGGACAGACATCTTCTAAATAGGCCAATCAGTTCAGAACAGGCCCTTGATAAAATTCAGTATCAATTAATTTAAAGAGCCCTGAAGAAACCAGGAATAGAAGGAACACATCTCAACAAAATAAAAGCCATATATGACAAAGCTGTAACCAACACGACATAAAGGAAAACATATTCTATAGAGTCCAGATGGAGGTAAGAGTGCCTCCATTCACTGGAATGCTTGAAGTCTCGGAGCACTAAGAAGAAAAGGAAATAAACTTAACACAAATAAGAGAGAAACAAAATAATAATAATAAATAAATAAATAAATAATTTAAAAAGAGAGAAATAAGCCAAATATTGCTATTTGATGGTGACTTGATTCTATATTTTTAAAAACCCTAAAGATTCTACCAGGAAATTCTTAAACTTGATAAACTCCTGGGGCAAAGTAGCAAGGATACAAAATCCATATGCAAAAATCAGTAGCTTTTCTATACGTCAAGAATAAACTTGTTGAATATGAAATTAGGGGAACATACCACTTGCAATGGCTTCAAGCATATAAAATACCTTGGAATAAAGCTAAGCAAGAATGCGGAAGACCTCTACAATCAAAACCCTGAGACACTGAAGAAAGACAGTGAAGAAGACACTGGAAGATAGAGAGATCTTCCATGCTCATCAGTTGGCAGAATTAACATTAAGCAGATATGTATGTTGATAGAGTACAGTAGAGGACTTAGAAGCAAATCCACAAAACTTCTGACATCTACTTTTCTATGATGTTCTCCAAGAACACACACTGCAAAGGAGACAACACCTTTAACAGTCTGAGGAAGCCAGATTTCCACATGAAGGAAAAGGAAATTAATATTTCACTCTGAAACTACAGGCGAGTCTGGGCCCTGGGGCCCTCCGCAAACTGTGGCAACAGCCAAGGAAAAAATAGGCAGTAAAAACCTTGAACCCCTACCCGGACTAGCCGATGGACATTCTCCACTGTTGAGTGGAGAAGGAGATCTAACTTTCACACAAACTCTGGTGCCCCATATTTGAACATGTCCCTTGGACGGAGATGCCTGGTGGCACTCAGAGGAAAGATAATAGGTCACCAAGGAGAGACTTGATACCGTATGAGCATATTCAGGGGGAGGAGGTCCCCCTCAGACACAGACTTAGGGGAGGGGAGGGGAGTAGGGGGGAAGTGGGAGAAAGGGAGGAGTGGGAGGATACATGGGATGGGCTAACAACTGAGATGTAATATGTATAAATTAATAAAAATGTATTTAAAAAAAAATATTTCACCCTGAACAACAACAACAAAATATTGGTCCAGAATGGATCAAATAAAGGCCTAATGTCAAACCCGAAACTGCCCAGGGGAAAACACAAGTAAGACATTTTAAGATATTGGCTTAGGTGAAGATTGTTTTTAAAGAGAACTAGAAATCATTCCAGGAATTGAAAAATGGGATAATGTGAAATCAGACATTACCTGTGCATCAAAAGAAGCAACCACCAGGGTAAAAAGGCAGAATACACAATGGAAAAAGTCTTACCCAACTACTCATAGAAAAGTAGAATAGTATCTGTACTACATAAAGAACTGCAGAATTGGCCGGGCGTGGTGGCACACGCCTTTAATCCCAGCACTCGGGAGGCAGAGGCAGGTGGATCGCTGTGAGTTTGAGGCCAGTCTGGTCTACAAAGCGAGTCCAGGACAGCCATGGCTAACACAGAGAGACTCTGTCTCGAAACTCTCCCCCCCCCCCCAAAAAAAAAGAACTACAGAATTTAATTACCAAAACTCCAAAATCACCAAAAAACAAAAAACAAAACAAAACAACAACAACAAAAAAACAGAACAGTCTGTACTCAGAATAAATACAACTGACCGATAAATACTAGAAACAAGTGTTTTAAATTCTTTGCCATTAGAGAATTTTAAATTAAACTGAGATCTTTGGAGGATCTGCTCTGGGCCACTTTGGTTGTTGAGTCAACTACATATGATCCAGTTCTGGCAATGGAGGTTTTACTTTATGAAGCAGGGTGACTACTGGAGCTTTTTCCCCCCTGCTTTTTGGTGACTGCATTAAATTTCTTTCAATGTGTATATATTTTCAGAAGCATCTACAGTACTAGGTTTCTGTACGGCTTTTAATACTAATTGTCCCTCCCCCTATTCCTTCCATTACCCCTCTCTTCTTTCCCTTCTAGACTTGAGATCCCATTGCTCCTCGATCAGAATAGCTATCAGCAAGAAAACAAAGGACAACAAATGCCGGCAAGCGTGTGAGAGAACTGAGTCCTTAATTCACTGTGCGGATGGGAGTGTAAGTGTGTTCAGCCACTATGAAAATCGATAGGTGTTTCCTGAAAAAATGAACAAAGAACCAGCTATTCCACTCCTGGGCATGGCATAGCCCAAAGGACTCTATGTCCTACTGCGGAGACATTTATCTACACGTGCTCATTTCTAGTCTATTCAAAATATCTAGGAAACGGAACCAGCTGAGATGCCCATCAGCTGAGGAGTGGAATCCAAAGATGTAGTACATAAT
This sequence comes from Acomys minous, assembly GCF_964271855.1. Lineage (NCBI taxonomy): Eukaryota > Metazoa > Chordata > Mammalia > Rodentia > Muridae > Acomys > Acomys minous. The sequence continues at coordinate 115,899,561 of NC_140485.1, forward strand.
ATGATGGATTATTACATTGTTTCTGATAAAAGGAAATTGTGGTATTTTTCAAGAAAATGGATGCAACTGAAAAGTCACCATGTTGCACAGAATAGTCCAGACTCAGAAAGCATCTGTATGGTTTCTAAGTGAAGCCAGAGTTTAGATTGTGTGTGTGTGTGTGTGTGTGTGTGTGTGTGTGTGTGTGTGTGTGTGTGTGCGCGCGCGCGCGCGCGCGCCATGAAACTAGAGTGAGTATCATGATAGAGCTTGAAGAGATCCTCAAGATGATGGAAAACCAGATGACAAAGCAGAAAAAGAACTATTATGAGAAAGAAAGGAACTGGGCCCCAAAGAGCTGGAGACACAGAAGAAGGCAGCAGAGGAGGAGAACAGATGGTAGCAGAGTATCATGGCGCTTGCATGAAAATGTTATTTTAAAATCCACCACTTTGTATGTTAACTTCAAACTAATTTTTAAAAAATTTAAATGCTTTTTTTTTATTATTATTATTAAATTACCCTACGCCTGGTTTTCCACAACAGATTTTCCTCCAGGCACTAGCTCAATCATGGATTTACAGAAAGTACAATACAGAAGAAAGCAAGGCTCTGTCTGGGCTTGTTCATTTTGCAGCTCAAATCTGTCCTCAGTAGACAAATCCTGGGAATTTCCAAGGGGAAGTGAGTGAAACTGGCTTTGCCTGGGCCACAGCGAGAGACTGCCTGAGGGGCTGCGGGATGTGGAAAGTTTGAAGGAGTATGGAAAAACGACTGAATTCCTCCACAGATAAAAGTATTTTGCCAGCTCCTTGAAATGGGAACTCTGAGAATAAATAATAAAGAAAAAGCTACTTGTTTTTAGTGTTCTCTGTGCTCTATTCTCTTTAAGTCTGATGACAAAGTAGTATTCCAACTGAATAATAGTGGTACTGTGTGCTACATGAAAAGTGATGCTGGTCTGTCCATGTGTGTTCCTCCTCCTCCATGACTGCTCAGGCTGAAGGGTAGAATTATTTCACATTTTCTACAGTCTCTTTTTTGAATCTTTACTGGATTGAATTAAAAAGAAATTTTTATTGGTCTATCAAAATAAAATGGCACCAAGCCATCCGTGGAAAGTGCCACAGCAGTGTATCTCCTCTAAATATTTAATTTGCATATTCATGAGGATAATTTTGTATGAAATCTGAAAATAAGAAACCTCATATAACATCCAATAGGTGGTTACAATCAGCTGACTATTCATCTGGGTTCTAGAAACTCACAAAGCCAAATCGGCTGTCAATCAGATGAATTGCACCCTCGTAGTCAACGTCATGATTGCCTTTTGTGTAATATATTTCTGCAAACCTCTATTATCTACTTTCATTTTATAGAGAAAAAATTAAAATATACATTTATTATTTTTTTAATCAACAGACTTAAAAGGGACCCTCACACATGTTAAATTTGCACACAAATGCCTTGAGCGACATTTTACGGTTTTAAAATTGTGGGAGTTGGTAAAGTTTTTTAAAAGTTCAGAAAATTCCCGAGGACTGCGTGACTTTGCTGGTACTCTTTGTTTTTCAGTAGCTCCTCCTTTTATTGAATCAAACACATCATGTGTGTAAACCCAGGTTCCTGACGAGCGTCTTCACCCTCACACGTCTTACCGTGAGGCTCTTGTCATTGTCGTCACAGGTGTGCAATTCTCTGGTAAACTCAACCACCGTGTGTGTGCTGTTCTCCATGGCGTACTCTAGGTGGTAGTCTTGCTGGGAGTCTTTTTCCAATTCTCTATTTGCATTTGTGAAGTAGTCCTGTCAGGGGGGAAAAAACAAACAAACAAACAAAGATCAGGATACTTTAAATCCATATTGTTAATTATGAAAATAATTTAACAGAATTTAGAGGACTTTTCAAAGTCCATTCTTGGTTTGTTTATGATTTTTTTAAAAAATCTTTATCTGAACCCACTTTATGAATCTAGGACTTCCCAGTGGACATGATTATCACAAATCAAGAGCTGGTTATCTAGGAAACTTGTCTACATTTAAACAACTGGCCCTTCCGTGGAAAAGCAGTAAGGGTCCATGTGTCAGGAATGAGTGACAACTTGAAGTCACTGGATGCATTTTTTCCCCCCTCAATTACAAATGGAAGGGCAAGTCCAGCACCATGCAGAGAGAGTCATCAGCAAAGCCAGAAGCAGCCTCGAGACCATCACTCTCTGCTCTTACATCTCCTACAGCAGCATCCCGTCATGTCGTCCATAACGTGAGACAGAACACTGAGGGGCCACTGGTCACATGCTTATTACAATGAAGTGGAAAAATATGCACAAAAAAAAAAAAAAAAAGCTAAGTTACGAGATATTGACTAATTGAAGAAGACTCCGGTTCTGGGGATGGTTTCTGGGAGGCAGACCAGAGCAGTGAAGGGGGTCTGGGCTTGAAGCCAGCTGACTGGCATCCGACTCCAGCTTTCTCAGGGAAAAGCTTTGTAGGATATTAGAAGTCAAACTCTGAGGCCTTGTGTGTGGGCACTAACAAAACAGGGATAACATGTATTTCTCTTATAGATTTTGAAATAGTATGTAGCTTATTATAATGAAAAGGATCAAAATAAAGGTGTTAATTTTCATCACTTAGGAAAATACAGTTTTCCATATAGTTTAATTATGTTTTCAATACCTAACATATTTTATTTTGGGGGGAAAAACCCATACTGTGTTAGAATATACATTCCAAAAATAACTATAATTACTATAACTGACATTGAATTATATCTTAGGAATTGATTGCTGTGCTAGACTCAGAATATAGCACAAGAAAGGCTTTTAACCATGTATGAGAGCAACACTTGAGTGGCATTTGGCTTTATTATTCTCAGTACACTTTAACATAATTACCAAATGTATAGAAATTTGACATCACTCAGGGTCTAGGTATTTTTAATACAAGAAAGCCTCAGGCTACTGGCAGCACAGAGTCTAACTAGTCTTTCCTTACCCTGGTGTCCACTGCAACCTACATGTGAATTATGCTCCAGACACAGCTGCAGCATGGTACATGTGTTCACTCATTCGTTTCTTAGTCAAATTGATGAGATGGAACCATCTTCTTGTTTGCAAACAACACTGAAGCAATGCACACAGGGTAATCCAGCTGGAAACGGTAACAGCAACATTCAGACACAGTCAGCCAGAGCCCATGGTCTGTCCCTGCCCTTCACTGTAGTGACCACTGCAGGAATGCAATTGGTCTGTTTATTTTATTTATTTATTTTTCCCTGCCTGTAGAAACTCATTACATTAGCTTTTACATAAAATATTCCCTATATGTGCGAAACATGAGGGCTGACCATTTATTCTGAGAGCAAGGTTATAAGTGTGAAAGCAGGGCTGGGGAGATGGCTCAGAGGTTAAGAGCACTGACTGCTCCTTCCTCCAGAGGTCCTGAGTTCAATTCCCAGCAACCACGTGGTGGCTCACAGCCATCTATAATGTGATCTAATGCCCTCTTCTGACCTGCAGTCCTACATGCAGGCAGAGAACTGTATATATAATAATAAATAAATAAATCTTTTTTTTTAATGTGAAAGCAATTTAAATGACACTCTGTGACGATGCCTGTGTGTCCACTGGTTCTGATTGTGTAGATCAGAATCCTGTAGGGACACTGATGGAGAGAGGGGATTGTGATCAGTTGTGCCTTTACACTCAGCTCATATTTTGTGATGTGCTTCGCGCAATTCATCTTGCCAACAAAATGAGCACAATACAAGTTGCCATCAGCTCAAAGAGTAGGATAATTATCCCGAGCTTGCAAATGTTTCCCAAGCCCATAGTTGCATAAAGTACTCATCTTGCCTGGCAAGTTTCCGGTCATGTTTACTTCCACTCGCCAGCACCAATTCCTACCGTCCACCATCCCTGGCTTCTGGGAGGACTTAGCTATAAGAAAGTGAGAGGAGAGACCTCAGCCAGCCACTACACTAGAGCCTTTCATCGTGTCACAAATAAATCAGTAAGAACTACTTACGTATGTATGGTGGATTTTGTGGCACCACATGCTAGGCAAGCTCTTTGTTATGGGTATATATGCCCAGTCCCTCCTTATACTTTTTACTTTTTGTTGTTGTTGTTGTTGTTGTTGTTGCAACAGGCTTTTTACTAAGTTGCCAAGGCTGGCTCTGAATTTATTCTATAGCCCAGGATGGCCCTGAATTTGAATTTGTAATCCTCCTGCCTCAGCTTCCCAAGTACTTAGGTCTATGCAGCCTTTAATATTTAGAAAACTCTGGAGTGGACTTTTCTGTGGTGTCATTTGTCTGTGGGGCCAAGACTAAGAAGGTTGAAACAGTTGGATTCTCTGGGGAGTTCAGGACCTGGGTAACATTGTTTGAGAGAAGCTGATAATCTCAGCATTAGTGAACCAAAATATGGCTTACTGTTATAAATATTAAATTGATATGTAAAACAATCTAAGCACACGATGGTTCCTCCCATCCCCCCCCCCCATGTTTAGGCTTATTCGGAGACATCTTTGTACTTCAGGTATCCAAATGGTGTTTCTGCTCAGATGTTTATCTCAGATCATCCATGACTGAAGACCTACATACGTGTCTTCTACATACGTGTCTTCAGTCTTCCCTGCCAAGTGCATCCTTACAAGACGCCAACGTTTCCCTACCCTCACCCTGTGTGTGTTCTCTCATTTAGTGAGAATCTCAGTCACAGCACTCTTTCCCTACCTTCTCTCTATCCTAGAAAATACCAACTCTAGTGATTTGCAAGCTGTACTGCATCTAAAAGAAATGCAAAGAACAGGTGGGACAGGAAGACAAACATAAAGGTCACATCAAATTGTGTAGACAGTCAAAGCTTATGACATCATGCACTTCCGAGCGAAAAAAAAATGGAATAATTTAGCCAAAAATAAATAAATAAAAGGATATAACCCACAAAAGTCACTCAGGTGAATGCAGACAGTCAAAGTGGTCTCAGGAAGTGAAAGGCCTTCTACAAAGAAAATTTTAAGCCATAATGGCTTCACTTGGAATTCTATCAAATATTTTAAGGAAGAGTTAATGCCAATCCCTCCTAAACTTCTCTAGAAAATTAAAAGACACTTTTAAAGTTATACTTTTAAATCTCTAGCATAATTACAAATTAATATCTCACATAGAACTGCGTGTATATTTTCTTAAAAGTAAAGACAGAAGTAATTAGGGAAATCATAGCTGGAACATAAAATAATATATCACAGATATGTAGGCTTGAGTCAACAATAGAAAAAGGCCTAACCAAGAAAATTCATATATCAACAAATGCTTTCACCACTAGAAGGGATTATTCACAGCCAAACATCTCAATAATCACATAATAGAAGGGTGGTATTTTCTTTTTATTTTCTTTTAACATTCTATTTATTTTTAAATTTTTCTTATTCACTTTACAGCCTGATTGCAGCATCCCATCTTTCCTTTCCTCCCAGTCCCATCCTCACACCCCTTCCTTTATTTCTTATCCACAGAGAAAGGGGAGACCCCCCATGGGTACCAACCCACCCTGAAACATCAAGTCACAGCAGGACTAGGGGCATCCTCTTCCACTGAGTCCAGACAAAGCAGCCCAGATACGGGAAAGGGATCCAAAGGCAGGCAACAGAGTCAGAGACAGCCCCCAATTTAATTGTTAGGGGACCCACATGAAGAACAAGATGCTTATCTGCTACATATGTGTAGAAGGCCTAGGTACAGCCCATGCATGGTCTTTGGTTGGTGGTTCAGTCTCTGTGAGCTCCCATGGGCCCAGGTTAGTTGACTCTGTAGGTCTTCTTGTGGTGTGCTTGACTCCTCTAGTTCCCTCAATCCTTCCTCCCACTCTTCCACAAGATTCTCAGAGCTCAGCCTATTGTTTGGCTGTGGGTGTCTGCATCTTTTCACATCAGCTGCTGGATGAAGCCTCTCAGAAGGCTGTTACACTAGGTTCCTGTCATGTGTGTCTTTCTGGGTTTGATTTACCTCACACAGGATGCTCTACCAGGGATGTTATTGAATTTTCAGGCAAACAGATGGAATTAGAAAGGTAGAACTTTTATCTTTCAACCATAGAAAGGGCACCAATGAAGGGTCCAGCTATCTTAATAGATAATGAAGAAGGACTGAACTCTCCAAGGTTGAGTAAAAGTCTTGGAAGCAAGACAAAGAAACACACACACACACACACACACACACACACACACACTCCGATTCAGTAGCATATCAACAGCCCCCCCAACCCCTGTTAGAGGTCCAGTGTAACCCCCAGTCTCTTCCCATCCCCTAAGGAATGGCGTCAGATAGCCATCTTTAGTCAGCATCACCAAAGCCAATTTGACTGGCAAGACTTGCTGTCACTTCAAGTGTGATGAATCCAACCTTGTTAGCTCACCCCAACCTGTGTGTGCGCATGGGTTCCCGATAGGCTTGAACAATTCCGATACCTTTTCAGCTACCCCTATTCTAAGCTCTCAGTTGTTGAACCTTTCCCTATGACTCCTCTCTGTGCAGACAGCTTCTTCTGAGACTTTGAAAAAAATCTACCTTGCTCTATTGTGTTTCAACAATTCATTTCAGACTCCTGCGCAGGATTGTCTCAGACCTTAAACAAGACGGGAATGTGGCTCACTGTGCCCAGGCATTGTCATGGCAGAATGCTGAAGCCAGCTGTTATAAAAGCTTAATTGTGTACCAACTATGCATTAAATGCTTTTGTTATAAATATCACATAAGATAGTGACAAGTGAAAGTTCTGATTAAGATTAATTAGAAGTGAGCAGCTCGAGAGATGGTTCAACCACGAAGTGCCTGCACAAGCATGAGGACCTGAGTGCAGACTCCCCACATGCATGGAAAGAGCCAGATGTGGTGGTGTGGCCCCTGGAACTCCACCAACCTGGTGGCATGACGGGCAGAAATCAGCATATCCCTGAGGTCTGTTGGCCAGCCAGCCTAGCCGAATCAGTGACCTTTATATTAGTATTCAGTGAGAGATTCTGGGTAACCTTAGCAAGAAAAATGTGGAGAGGAATTAAGAAAAGACACCCGATATCAGCTTCTGGCCTCTACAGGAACCCACAGCCCCCACACACATACATAAACACATCCCACACATACACATACCCATCCTACACCCACTCACACACACATACTTACACAGACACACTTTCACACATACACACTCAGGCACACACTCACACCCATACACTTTTTTTTTTTCTGAGACAGGGTTTCTCTGTTTAGCTTTGACTGTCCTGGACTCGCTTTGTAGATCAGGCTGGCCTTGAACATACACATTTTTTTTAAATTCACTAAAATAGGATCTTGTAACATAAGGGAGCTATCAAGGATAGAGGGAAGCCTAATTTCACAGAAACTGTAAGAGTTTAGGAATAAAATCATACAGATGTCAGTAGTAATGCAAACAGAAGAGCCGATGTACAGTAGCCAAGCGTGGCTATCACATCTAGTGTGCTGCAGAGCAAGCATGAAGGACTGCTATCCCACCTCTGTGTTTCCTTTGTGTGAGTCTGCACTGAGTCTACCACAGACATGGAAGCCAGGTTCCATATGGGCTGTCACTGCTTTGATTGTGGACTGTTTTATTGATCATACGCTGACCTTGATCACATTTTCCTAATAGAGCATCATCCCCCACCTCCAAAGGAGCGTTACTGAAGATGTGCATTAACTGCTCATGAAGATATTCCTTAGCTGTGTCCCGGACCGCGTACCTGCTGAAGCTCGTTCTCACAAGACACTTCCCCGCAGAATGCATTGCACTTTGAAAAACGAATAACATGAAGTGTATAATTGAGGTTTTTAAAAAATGCTGCAGGACAACAATAAAGTAAGTGACACCCCCCCACTCCCAGTTGTCAGGGAGTTGACAGTAATTATTTCATATGTCACCCTGAACACTAGCTGCCATTCCAAAGTAGGATAATGTGCCCCAAAGCTAGCCACGCTAACTGACAGGAGTGCTAAGGTCTCCTGTTCAGAAACACGGCCACACAGATGTTCGGTTGCTTCTTGCTCATTGTCAGTCTGTTTCCTCCTTTCTGAAATGAAATCCCCGCTATAGAATAGAGCTTTGGCAGATGCTGTGTTAAGCAGGATGAAGCAAAAACTCTGTTTGGTTGTAATAAAATATATGACTAGACTTCGGCTCAGCTTTGGGAACTGGATGCAAGCACAGCTGCACGGAGACCTTAAGAAGAAGGCTTCCATCTGTCGTCATGTCCCTCAACAGGTGCCTGCAGTTTCTCTTCTGTTTCTAATGCTCAAAAGCCTGTCATATTGCACATTTCTGTTAAAGGTACTACCTTCTCTGATAACGTTCGAGTCGCTTTATGATATTAACAGCATAATAAGTATTGTTGAGTTAAAGAGGCGTCCTTGATCCTAAACAGTCAGGAGGCCATAGAAAGATGTTCAGGAAGAGTGTATAAACAAAGCCTTCACATTTCAAAAAACCTTCAAAAGGAATCTTATTCACTAAGAAATCAAAATGAAATTTCAAAATAGAAACTGACTGTGCGTGGCAAACAATGTCAGGCAAACTTGTCTCCTGGTCTCATAAGAGTCATTAAATATCTGACTGAATTGCAAAATATGAGCTCATGGCTTCCTTCATGGGCCACCCAGGGGACGTGCTCTTCTGTCAGCACTACACTGTGACACACACAGGGTCAGTAACACCTGTTCATCCCAGGTCAGCATCCATGCAAAGTGATCTATAGAACTGCGAGACATATACAATAAAGTTAATTGTTTAACCCTTCGTTCCTAACCATAGGCTTTGGCAGAAAAAAAAAAAAAACATCAGTTTTAATCATTCATGTAACATTATTTTGCTTCTGTCCTAACCCATTTTCTAATTAAATAAAAATTTAAATGGTTTTACTTAAGAGTCCAGGTCCATTTTATCCAAGAAGCAATAAAGATCTTTAGAGAAACAGATTTATTCCTTCTTTCCAGGCTCCTTTCCCCATCTCTCTCCTTTTCTCCCTCCTTCCCTCTTTGCTTCCTCTCATGCAAGTATGTGTGTGTGTGTGTGTGTGTGTATGTGTATGTGTGTGTGTTTGTGCACACACACATGTGTGCATATGCACACACATGCACACTCATCTATGAATAAAGTATTTACAGATAACTGTGTGAGTGTGTGGTGAATTAATAGGAGAAGGGATAAAAATGGAGGCCAGGAGATACAGATATTTATCAGCCAATCGCACTGGTTTTAGTTCAGTAGAAGAGAATTGAGCAGAGTTTAATTGCTGGTGGGTAGGTCAGGACAACAGACACTGTAACAGGGTTTAGATAGCAGATAAAGGAAAGGGAAGAAAAAAATGACTGCTCCTGGTTTTCAGCTGGAGCTAGCAGAAACTGCCACTGACGGAGATAGGGGAGGCTGGCACGGAGACAGGTTGGGAATGGGCAGCCCTCGGTTTGGACAGCATACCTCAATATTGTGGTGGGCAGGGCAGGAGGCAGAGGATGCTTCAGGAAAGGTCAAAGCAACACCCTAGGGGGAACAGATTCATGTTGGACTTTGCCCTTGCGGCCCTCCAAATACTGCTTTTGAGAGACAGATAGTCTTATCTTTATGATTTTTAGTTTTAATAAGTAAACACATCCACTATACACAGTTAAATGTACTGACGTTTATGAAAGGGCTGGCGATGAGATACTGTCACGACCCTGGAACAGCTCCATACATAACTCTCTACATCTGTAAGAAACAAGGAAAACTCTCATTTAAAAAGCAACACGGAGTTTCTTAGTGCTTAAGTCTTCCTCCACTCATTTCTTGAGTTATCTGAGAGCGTGTGGGTGGCGTAAAGTTCTCTTCAGCACCAGGCTATAGCTGGAAGCTAATTCTGAGGTAAACCTAATCCGCCTGGCACCAAGCATGCTTTTTCCCAGAAGTTTTCCTATTACGTGTTTGCGCATGTCTGGGAGTGGGGTCCACGTGTACTTCCTGTCCTTCCTCAGGGGCTGTTCACTCCCAAAGCTCTGAGTGAGATTTCACTGGCTGCCTCAGCACGCTCCAGCTTCTGCATGCCCAGCTGTTCTTTTACTTGGTTCTAGAGATCCAAACTCCAGCCCTGTGCTTGTGGGTCAAGCACCCATTGCCTAATCCCATCTGTCTCTCCAGCTCTAAAGAAACGTCTCTGAGAGATAACCGCACAATGCTGAACACTTGAATACAGAGTTCATGATCTCACAGCCCCACGCGGCCAACCTTTCCATGTCAGTGTCCTGGATGAACAGGAGCGCACCCAAACTACGCTAGAGTGTTCGTCTACGCCTTAAGGTGTAATGGGTGGTTTCATCTTTGTCTCTAGAGAAAGTCTGACCATTACATGGTAACGATCATGTCATTGACCCCCTTTTCATCTGTGAGAACACTCACAGTTATTTGTCTGTCCTGGGTATCCACAGTTCCAGAAGTTTCTGCCACCTTCAGAGTGTTCTCATTACCCTCATATCCTTTGAAAATATGATTTCTAGAAAGGGCCTTTTGGTGGGAACAGCCTGGGACACTGCACGCTGTTGCTATTGAATCCTTTGAGGTGAACAGCTCAGATCACTAGCTAAAACATCTGCCATATCATGTTATAGTGAACTGAAATGTACCAACAAAATTAACTAAGGCTTTGTCATATGAACCCAATTTAGTACAATTTACAAAGTTGTAATATACAGTTAGTTTTGTTCAACTAAATTGTTGATCTTCACTTTATATTTTTAACAAATTTTTAGCCTTTGGTTTCCTGGCATTGTGCTTGTGTTCCACAGTTTTTTAAGGCCCCATCTGTAACCTAAGGCAGCCACTGTGATATTATGTTTGGGTATGGGTGTTAAATATTTATGATTATAACTAATTCAATATTTTAATCTATTTTCTAGAAGGATAGCATGAGAAATCAAAATCCTACTATATGCTTTACTGTATCATTCAGATACACAATTTGCTTAAGACACTAACCTACAAGAGCAAAAAATCAAATGAAAAAAAAAAAGCAATTGCATCCTGTAAACTATGTTTACGGAAATAAGCTGGCCTTTAGTTATTAATGTTTGCAACAATCACCACCCAACCTCTTGAGGTTTGTCCTCCGACTTGCTACTTACCACTTAAGCCCCCTATCTGTATACTTAGTGAATGCTTTTTCAAAAGCTGGGATACTCACCCGCATGTGGTCCTTCTAATTATTCACAAAATTCACTACTGAATCATCATAATCATGTCTTATTTATAAAGTTCTGCATGCGGCAGGCTCTGCTAAGAGCTTTAATGCATGTGTCGTTTAATCCTCACAAAACCCGTGAGCTAAAAAGAGCGTGATCTCTCCTCTGCGCAAAAGGAAACTGCCACTTAAAGAGGGTTAAGGGTTTGCCGAGGGCCTCACAAGAAAGAACCAGCAAGCACTGCTGAGGCTCATACCCAGTCTAGAATACTCTCCAATCTTATCTGCACCAGTTACTCAGCCATCTTTCCTGAGAGCCTGCCAAGCACATGGAATTGTTCCTGCTACCTCAGGGAGGCTTGGCAGCACTGCCCCTCCATCAACCTACAATGTTCCGTGCACGCCCTAATAAGATACTAATTATCCACCACTCCTGAACCTCTTCTCCCTCTCCCTCTGCGACGAGAGCTTGAGGGCATTTTTGCAGCTTGTTAGTAAGCTTGCAGAATGGAGGAGCGAGGGAAAGGGCATCCATTTATGCAATGAGCAACACCGGAGAATATTTTCAAATACAAAAGAAAGCATTGCTGTTAACTCTCATCAAAAGTTTCTAATTAGAACCCTTCTCTTGGTGAAATTATAGACTGGGGATAACCTGGGACCTTCAGTTAATAATGAAAGAAAAAAAGGGTAGCCTGTGGCAACATATAACTGATATATTTTATACTGTGTGTGGGTAGGTATTCCCGTTGCTTAGAAATACAGCAAGTCGTACGAGCCAGCCTAAGGTGTGTGGGTATGAAGAGGGTAATGGGAGGAAGAGGAAGACACCTTGCTATGCATACTTTGAAATGTACTTATATTGAAAGGGTAAAAATTTCTGCTTTTGTTGCAGCACATGAGTTTGGGGAAATGCTAAGAACTACATACAAAGTCATTAAAGGCATCTCAGAAGTGTTCCTGTGCTAAGGACTACCACCCCGTGCTTCCACTTTAAAACATAATGGTGAGCTGCCAAGCAGGCATAGCCCATCAAATGGTCACTGTTAAGGAGCTTGATACGAAATTCTCTCCCTAGATTCATCCCCACTACTGCAGGTAGAGACCCATGATTTCTATCACAGAGCTCGACCACAGAAAACCAGTAGCTAGCAGACTTGCCTTCGTCCTGGAGTTACCTCGGGAACCTGAAATCCGGCTTTACTGCCCGCATATATGATCTTCATCAGTTAGGATGGGTAGAGAAGGGTACCTAGGCTTTGGAACTTGCCGCTGTGGGAATGCCTTTGCAAGTCTGTGCACGTGAGTACAAAGGCCAGCAAACCTCTGGGACCATCCCCGCTTCCCCAGAGCAGGGATTACAAGCTTGACATCACGCTTGGCTTCTTCACATGGGTTCCAAGGAACAGACTCAGGCTCTCGTGCTGGGAAAGCAAGTACTTCACCAAGTGATCGTGTCCCCAGTCACTGGGGAACACTCACTCTCAAAGATGATCAAATCACTTAGTTTTTGACATGGAACTAGGCGATGTCCTTACTGAGTCTCAGTTGTCTGTCACCTTATGATAGCTCTATGGTCGGCCATAACTTGTATCCCTCTCTGTTCTGGGCTATCACGGCGCCCAGTGTGTGTAGGATGGTGTGTCTACCAGTGCCCTTGTATAAGTGGGTTTTGGTGCATGCAATTTGCAGAGAGTCTTTTTTTTTTAAGGTTATTTCTGTTATTTTGAGGATTGTAATCCAGTTACCTCACATCCCCTTTCCCTTCCCTCCATCCCACCCTCCCCATAAACATCACCTTGCTCAGAAAATGAAGTTTTGCTGTTTGGTTGGTGTAAGTTGTCAGGGGTCATTAACATTCAAGTCTCATGTGATTGCCTACAATAAACAAGTGCTAAACACAAGCCAAAAACAGCCCATGTGGTTCAGACACCTTCCCCGCCACCAACCCCCTCCTGAGACAGGGTCTCTCTGTATAGCCTTGGCTGTCTTGGACTAGCTTTGTAGACCAGGCTAGGCTCGAACTCACAGAGATCAGCCTGCCTCTGCTGCACCAGTGCTGGGATTACAGCCGTGCACCACGGTGCCTAGCTCAGACACTTCTTACAACTAAGGGGAGGACATGGCATGTTCTCCGGGTAGATGATTCTCACAGTCAAGATCTTCAGAGCCCTTCATCCACATGCAGGGCTGCCTTCTTCCTAGTGTGTGATGCTTTGGGTTGGGAACACCACGCCAACTGCCAAAGACAGCCCTCCACACTGAGGGCACTTGTTTCCCCCTGCTTTGTTCTGTTAGCATCGAGGTGGTGCGAAGTAGACACACAGCCCTGCCTTCTCACACCCCTCCATTTGGATCTCTGTCCAACATTTCTCACTTTCTGATATATTCTTTAAGATTGTTATTTGCTTATGGAAACCTCTATAGCAAGATGGAGTGCCATAAGACCCCTGAAGCCACTGGTTCTGTGATGTGCTGCCTTCCCCTAGCCCCACCCCTCCCAGCATCTAAAACGGTCAATCTATGCTACCTGAGTTGGAGAGCAAACACCACCACATCATCTGCCTATATATATAGGCGAGGTCTTCAGTGAAGCCACTGCATGGAAGCCACAGGTGATTTCCGTGACCTGGAACCCAGAGTTTATATATAAGATATTGACCTCAGATGGGCCATTTTGGAGTTCCACGAACAGCACATACAAAAGATATCACAATGAAGGGCATGATAAAAAAAATTTTCTATAAAAAATGCATGTCTCTGACATTTATAGTGGAATAAATATGGTAAGAGACATAGTTCGCAGTACATGTGCTTTTATTATTTAGGAAGGAAACCGGAATATGTTTTTATGGAGGCTTCTTATGTCAGGATAAATGGCACCAAATCAGGATTCAGAGGGAATGCCTGTAGGCTTTGGACCTATCTGTAAGGCCTCCAAAAAGACACTGAATGGTTACCTAAGTCACACTGCTCACCTACAACAGAAGGAGAGCAAAACCTGTACCAAGTGTGAAAGGGCGCTATCAAACTCTGGGTTCTTAAAGGACAATGATTAAATACGCGAACCACCACCATGGAACAGGCAAAAGCAGAGGAAACACCTCAGGCTCATGGATGAACAAACAATACCTTCTTAATAAACCATTGTTTTATATAGCACTCAAACTGATGACCCCAGGACTAGACTTTTGTTTCTTTTTTGCTGGGGAAGAGGACAGGTGTCTGTGTACATGCATGACATATGTAGGCCAGAGGACAATTTTCCATAGTTACCTCTCTTTACCAAGTGGTTTCCAGACATTAAACTCAGGCTTGGCAGCAAGAGTATGCTTAGAGCCTTTGCTTGTGTGCTTGCTGTATGCTATCCTTTAAACAGATGTTTTTAACTCTAGAACTTAAGTTTAAAAAAAGATACAAAGTTGAAGCTGGGTGTGGTGGCAAACTCCTTTAATTACAGCAGTTGAAAGGCAGAGGCAAGCAGATCTCTGTGAGTTCAAAGCCAGCCTGGTCTACATAGTGAACTCCAGTACAGCCAAGGCCACATAGAGAGATACTGTCTCAAAAAAACAAAGCAAACAGAAAATTTTGGGAGTGAAACAAAATTAAGCAGTTTTGTGTGTTGCCATCTTTGGTCATGTTACAACGCGTTCTGTGAGTTATTTCTCCCAGGCATGGAACAAAGCAGTTACAGAGAGAGAGAGAGAGAGAGAGAGAGAGAGAGAGAGAGAGAGAGAGAAGAAGAAGAAGAAGAAGAAGGAGGAGGAGGAGGAGGAGGAGGAGGAGGAGGAGGAGGGGAAGAAGGAAGAAATAGAGAGAGGGAGGGAGGGAGAGAGGGAGGGAAGGAAGGAGGAGAAGCTTCCCAAAGAAATTATTTTTTTTCTACTTGAAGGTTCTTTTTTGTTTTTGAGACAGGAGTTCTCTGTGTAGCCTTGGCTGTCCTAGACTCACCCTGTAGACCAGGCTAGCCTGGAACTCACAGAGATCTGCCTGCTTTTGCCTCCCAGAGTTTGAAGGTTTTTTTTTTTTCTATTTGAAAGTCTTTTAATCGCGATTAATTTTTGTTACAGCATAGCATCGTGAGTCATCTGTGTGTACGGTTTTTGCTATTATTATTGCTACTACACTTGGATCAAACATTTCAAGAAAAACCGTAGTGTATAATGAATTCCCCTCTTTTTCTAGTAACTTTAACAGCTCCCTTTTTACAAACCATGAACCAATCAACCACCGGTCATTTTCTTTGAAGTGCACTCTGGCTTCTCCTTCCAAGATTCTCCAAATCTGCCTTCAGTAGCCCAAAGCCTTGAACTCTGTTTGTCAATTCAGGTGCATCGTTTCGTTGGCTGTGAAGTCGGCTTGTTTCCATGGGCTAATTATGAAACGGTCCTACTCTTGCCAGAGGGAGCACACAGCTTACAGCTGAGGACTGTCATCTTGTATTGGAACAGTGGGACATGTGTCCTTGTTTAGTAATGCCCGGAGCAAGAAGCTTGGAAAGGTCCCTTCCTCATCTGGTAACTGGAGGGGCATCATCCCAAGATTTATAAATATCTCTCAACGAAGTCGCAGCTGAGCTGTGTCAGGCTTGCGCACTTCCAGTTTGCTTTGCCAATGTTGCTTTGTTGCAGTTGGCTGGGGTGAGCTTAAAGAGAAGCACATCGTTAACCACAAAGAACACTTACTGTTCTCTGTGATTACAGATCACTTTCAGGAACTTCCTCAGTGAGCCACCCCCCCCACTCCCAGCAGCAATTACCCAGATGCTCAAGACAGTGTTCTGCACAGAAAGGCTTCAGTTTCTCAATGGTCCCACAAGCGAGGCTACCACAAATGATGACATATGTGTCGGGCTCCATTCACAGGGGATGTCTATCCCCCATAGGAAGGGTGAATCCGTTTTTGTGCAAATCAAGGAGCACATCCGACAATGACGCTCTCTTCTCTCACTCACACAGACTGCGCATTCATCAGTGGGATTACTGGCCCCGAATGGGCGCTCACAGTTGCTAAATGGTTTCGGGTGGGGGTGGAGTTGTTGTGTCAAAGGGGCAAAGAACAAGGGAAGGACAGGAATCCATCAGGGAAATGAGAGTTGTGCTGACTCAGTGAGACGAAATGCTCCAGTTCTAAAGGACAGAGTGTTTCCCACCCAGCCAGGCTCCTGCTGGGAAAAGACAGAATGGAAAGTGACCAGCCCCGCAGCCAGAGAGAACTATGATCCCATGAGTGCAAACGACCCCGCTTTATCCCTCCTACGGTTTATCCTGTAGATTTCCCAGAGGCAGAGGCAGGCTTCCCTGCCCAGCAATCCCTCTATTTTTTCCCCTCCCATTTTGATTGTAGCTGGTCAGCTACAAATGACTTTACTTCTCCAGAGAGTCAGAAGGTCACAAAAATGGGCAAAGTGAACTTCCATAACTAAGAGGCCTTAGGTCTAGGTGGTGTTCATTTGATTTTTAGTTCTGAAGCAGAATCTTATTATGTGTTCCAGGCTCTGTCTCAACCATGGGATCCTCCTGCCTCAACCTCTCTAGTGCTGGAATTACAGATGTATGACACTATGCTGAGCTACAGGAGTGTATGTGTTTGTGTGTGTGTACATATGTGTATGTATGTACACACACACACACACACACACACACACACACACACACACACACATACACGTCTTGTGTCTAAGCTGAGTAAGTGATTGCTAACCATCAAAAAAGACAGGGTTGCCAAAGTTCAAAAATCTGATACTGGGGAGTAGGTACAGAGAGGGAACTGAGTGGTTAAACAGGGCAGTGGGGAAATTAACCAGCAGTTTACCAGCACCCAGGCGGGTGGGGTGGGGTGAACACCATGAGGACAAGGAATAGCCAATGAATGAAGACTGTCTCTTGATAGAAGTGATGTCAAAATAGAGTAGGTATGCATACATAAGTGTTTAAAGTGATGGTTGTGATCGGAGGCACGGTAAGTGGGGATAGGTGTTAGCCAGCTTTTCAAGGGCCTAGCAACCTCTGATGTCATCACCTGACTCCACTACAAGGCAAGAGGTGATAAGACCCCATTGAGAAAAATCTTCCCGCCACCCAGATATGCTGTGGTGGCATATTAATAATATTGGTGCCATGAAACTCAAGTGGACTCTCTCGTTGTCTTGGTACACCAGGATCTCTTCTATGTCTACTCACAACAGATTCCCTTTCCGGTCCACGATCGCTAGGTGCTCCATCCAACACCGACCAATTGATTGGTGCTCCATCCAACACTGACCAATCAATTGGTGAGTTTCCCCTTCCTGGTCAACATAAGAGTCCATTTCACTGACCTTCATTCAGATCCTTTCAGGGGGTGAGATTTCCTCTTCTACCAGCACGGTTTCCTCACATCGAAATCCTAGTTCTAGGTGAAACCATGCCTGCTCAGGTATCTGCCCCCGTCCCTGGCAAGCACATGATGACCTGCTTGGTCAGCTTGTACCTACTCTTTTCTAGTCCCCTCACCCTTTGGAATGCCTGAGGGTCAGGTTTACAACCTTCTCTTCACCTATGGGAGCGGCGTCCTCATTCAGACCTCTATGCTCCCATCTGGATGCTTTGTGGAGAGGCTCACACCCATACACCTGGCTTCTAGAGCCAAATTATACTGTCCAAGCAATTGGGGGACCTCTCCTTTCCTTCTCCAAACCTTGTTTCACTCCTGTCTTGTGCCTCTACCACGTGCTGGTTGCAGCAAGTCACAGCGGATAGAAACACAAGACTACAGCGCATGCCTCCTGCTGCCAGCAGCTGCTCAGAGCCAAGCAGCTTTCTCAAGGTTACTCCTGAGGTACCAAATTCTACTTACAGTCTGATTCCTTCACATGGTTCCTGCTCGTCGCTCCTCCCCTCTTCCTCACTCAGCTGGCCTGCAGGAGTTCCAAGCACTTGCTTTCCCTTCCTCCCTTCAATGGACTCTCTATTACAAAAAGCTGGCCCCATTCAAAGGCCAAAAACTGGCATGCCAAATTTCCAAATTCTCATAACCACAGACAAGTGATTCCCAGACATCTAGACTCTGCTCCATGCTCCCAAAGCCTCTCACCTCTAAGGCTCTACTTCCCAGCTCTTAAAAATCTTTTCTTTCTGATTTCTTTGCACTCTGCTCTTAAAAAAAATATATATATATATATATATATATATATATATATATATATATATATAAAGATTATACTGTGAATTTTTATCTAAGGATTTATAATTTGTTATTGGGCATGGTGTTTAAAATCTAAGTTCAATTCTTATGTTTAGTCCTAACGAACTCTTCGTTTATTATTTTTATCTCCTTTTAGCCTAAGAAAGCAACAAGTCTCATTTTTAAATTAGTATGGATTTTTACAGAAATTTAAAGTTATTTTTACAATATGTTGTATATGTGATTCAACTGTGGTTCAAAATATTCTTTATATGATGGTGAACTTTCAAGGTTATAAAGGTCTATAGAGATTAACAAGCTAATTTAAAATGTATGTTTGACTACTGATGTCTTTGCTAGTTCTTGCATACATGAATGAAGAAGTGCTGTTTCTCCGGCTGCCGGCTGCCTGAGCTTGAGTTTCACCTCCAGGTTTTCTGGCCAATGGATTTTGTATAAGTTAAAGTCTTATATTGTTCTACTGTCTTGATGACTCTGAAAACGGGTTGTTGCTTACCCTTTCTCAGACCCAGGCGTGTTTTTAAGGTCCAGGGTCAAAAACAGGATATGGTTAAACTCATAACTTGGGGTTAGCAGTTAAAAGTCCGTGCATGGATAATCTTAAAACAGTTGGCATGATTCAAAAGATACTTTTAAGTTGGGATATATTAGTTCTAGAGACGTCCAATTGTCTACCGTGTTAAAACTTAGTTATTATGCTTTATCTTCACTCTAAAAAGGTTAAAAATCACTACATTAAAAACGTTTATCCTTCTTTTTACTAATGTTACTAGTCTATCATATGGCTTTAGAGATTTGTAAGCTATAGAATTTTTATATGTTCCATAGTGGAACTCCATAAAAGGTTAAAAAGTGTTCCCAGACTCTTTACGAATTGTATTTATGATTTTTAAGGCTCTGGACTAACAAAGATGAGACCTAAAGTCCTAGTCTCTAATAATAGTCAGTCACCTTATAAATGATCAAATCTTTTAATGTGTCTAGAAATACATTTGTAGTCATGCTAAGAACCAATGTGATTGATTGCAGGATCAAGCTTTATTTGGCCTCCTGTATGTGTTTTCAAAGTAAACAGAAAGTAACTGAAAACAAGCAAAGTTTGTCCATTTATATATAATTGAGATAGATATGGTCCTCAAACACTTATCTGCAGAGTATGACTTAATGATAGATTATAACAGTCTGTTTTATGTTTGTAAGGTAAAGCTTAGAGCAAATAGCTAAAGATAGACCAAGATTGCCTAACTCAAATATGCTGACCTTCAAACCTGTCAGAGACCTGCTGAATATAGCATTTAACATGTTTAAGCTTATTATGACAGAGACTCCCAAATCCTAACAGTAACTCTCCAAGGTCTCCAAAAAGATAATGGGCACAATGGCAGATGACTCCAACCACTGGGCCGACTGCCCCACTGCCTTGCCTGCTGCTAGGGACCAGCCTGAACTGTAGACAAACTGTCTCATGATGCTGAAAATGAGGTGAGGCCAATCTCTCCTATGTCCTTCCTCCACAGAAAAAGCCCCTCATCTTCTATGCCTGATGGCCAGACTGCCTCTGCACACATTGACATGGAGATCTCAGGAACCTGGACCAACTGTCTAGGTAGTGTACTGTGGGCTGACTAGTCGTCTCTGTGGTTTTGATTGATATACAGATTCATATAGGTTACAATTTTTCTTTCTGAGGTCTCTGATCACATGGATGGCTAAGCTAATGGTAGCTTGACAGCTAGAAAACAGACAATTAACTCCTTACCCCAAGGTAATCCACCATTTTAGCTTATTGGTCAATTCATTAGGTAGTTAAAAATACTAACTACTAGGTCTCTTATTTAAAAGGCAAACGGATTTGTCTTGCTCACAGACCTCGTGTTAAAAGATAAACAGGCTTCGTATGTCTTCACAGTTCTCCCAAGGGATGCTACCACTAGATCTAGGTGCAGTCTGCCTTGTTACCAGACTCAGAGAAACAGGTCTCAGATGTAACATTTTACCATTCCATTAGCAAAAGGACAGTGACTGCTCCAACAGTCTGTCTCATGGAAAACAATTGGGTAAGAAGAAAGATGTAAAGCTTACATAAGGCCTAAGGACACAGAAGCTTAAATTGTGTGTACCTTAAAAAAAAAAGAGTATTTTAGGGTCTAAGAAGGTGTTTTAAGGTTAATGAATAAGAGAGAAAGCCCAGATGATTATAAGAAGGTGATTAATATAAAAGGAATGGAAAATACTTCAGATTTCTTTCCTGTTGCTATGCTACTATGGTATTAAGAATGTTTAGAGCTTTGATATTAACCACTGGAGATCTCTGATTTATTTATTAAAAATTCCATTATAGGATCTGCTATCATGGTTCCAAGCCCAAGATTTTAAATTTCCTTTGGTTTGTCTTTTAACATAGACTTAAAACATTTCTCATTGTGCCAGACTTACATACGTCCAGGCTTCTGGACAGAGGGAAGAAGCCCCACTTTCATGGTCAAGTGAGCTTTTCCCCTTCTACTTCACAGAAGGCTTCTGCCTTCCCTGAGCTCACCTTAAAGAGTGTTCATGCAGTTAACCTAAGTCATTTCCCAAGCCTCTACTATCCTATACCACAAAGATGTATGTCTACTGCCTTTCCTGCAATGTATATTTCACTGCGGAGTACAAACAAAGGTGATGCTAAAAGGTTTAAAACTTACACTTTTTGTAAATTTAAAAAGGATTATTGCAAGCTACAAGAAATCCACCTCTCAGGTAGAATTGTCTCCAAATAAGTACTTCCAATTAACAGCCAAGTCTCCCTTGGCTATCTCAGGGGGTGGGTGTCCCTGTCCCTTTCCTGGTTTTGGGACTCCCCTCTCCCAACTACCAAAAGCATGGGTCCAAAAGTTTCAAATGTGCACCAAAATCATTTTCTCCCTAACCTACTTAACTTTGCCATATATATATATATTCCAGTATCCTGTCAAGTTCAGGTGTTTCCTACATCCAGCACAGCACCGAAACAGCTATCCACAGGTGCTCAATCTAACCTTGCAGGGTGTGTCAGCTGGACTTGCACTTTCCCTCCTAGCTACAGATGTTCTTAGGTCCTGGAGAGCAATAAAACAGCTGAGTCTCCCAGGACCTCACCAGAAACCCCCCATTCTCTTTGGGCCCCCAAAGATGTCATCATCCTCAAGTCTGCAGGAAGCAGCAGCCTTTTTGAACACAATGTCTGCATTCCCACCTCACTACCCCTTCCTAAGTTTGTCTTTTTAAAAAACTAAATAAAAGGGGTGGAATTTTAGCATACAGGTAGTCCCACTAACTTCACACAGGCAGTCTCACTAGCCTAGCAAACTGACACCACCTCCAGGTGTGCACCAGATAAGAAAGACCACTCCACCACCCCGAGATCTCATATTCTCTCTCTCTCTCTCTCTCTCTCTCTCTTTCTCTCTCTCTCTCTCTCTCTCTCTCTCTCTCTCTCCCCTTTCTCTCTCTCTCTGGTCATGAGCGCCCTTCTCCTCTTCCTCTTCTTCCCTCTCTCTTTCCTACAATAAACCTCCTTTATACCAAATATGTTGCAGTGGCATATAAATCAAGTCTCTTCTTCATAGCCTACCATCCTTCCTCTGAGTGCCACCAGGCCTCCCTATTCAGAGGATGTGGTTAAATATGGGGCACCAGAGCTCATGTGAAAATCAGTCCCCACTCTCTACTCAACGGTGGAAAAGGATTGGCAATTATTGATGACCAATGATGACTATATAGGAAAATATTAAAAGAGAGGGTGTTTGAAATGCTTGTGACATCTTTTATAAAGAGTAATAAGAATTTACTGATACCTCTATTACAACTAAAGTGATACAAACTCAAATGATAATTCATCTGGTGTTTTATAAATTCATCACATTCTTTTCAATTGATTAACTAGAGGAAACAGTTTTGCTTTTCAATCAAAATGATTGAATATAAATTTCTTTTTATTGTTAATTTTATGTTGTTGTATATCTTTTTCCCATTATCCATATTTTACTTTTTCAAATGTATAACTCTGGTGCCTAATATTAATATCTGTATATTAAAATTTTTACATGAAAAAAAAAACAGTAGGTGTGGTAGAACTGATTTTACAAAAATTGCCATGTTAATACATTCCATTATCAAGAT
The DNA here is from genome assembly GCF_964271855.1 of Acomys minous. Taxonomy (NCBI): domain Eukaryota; kingdom Metazoa; phylum Chordata; class Mammalia; order Rodentia; family Muridae; genus Acomys; species Acomys minous. The sequence goes on from NC_140485.1 coordinate 115,922,093, forward strand.
AAGGTCTATGCTCTTTTCTGAAACTATGAGCCTGTGGCCACAGCAAGAGCACACCAATGGTTGACAAGGCATTGACATAAAAGGCAGTGTAGAGTTTCTACCTTGGCCTCTCTCGGGATGTTCAGTGTGAGACCAGCCACCATGCTGTGAGGAAGCTAAGCAGTCACTTGGAGAGGCCCCAGTCACACCACAGAATTGGCTGAGTGAGGCCCCAGCTGTCAGTCAACCCCAGTCCTAGACAGTCAGGAAGGTGAGTAAGCCTTCTGACACTTCCAGCCACCACCTTAGAGCTGACACAAAGTGGAGAACAGCAGCTGTTCCCACCAAGCCCTGATCAAATTACATAGTTTTATACAAAATAATGGTGATTGTGTTAAACTACTATGTTTTGGGGTAGTTTTTTGTTTGTTTTTTACATTCGAGTCAGTAGCCCAAATAATGGCCAAGACCCCAGATACTGAAATCATTTCCTGGCACAGAATAAATACTCTCAATAGAAATTGGACTTGCCTTTCTCCCTCCCATGGATTTTCATAATTTGTGTTGATAATTTATTCAACTTAGTTTTTCCTTCTTGGTGCCAGACTACTTCATCTGTAAGAGAGACCCCAGTTGAAAGTGTACTTTGTACACAGTTCTGTGTGCACACTTAAATGGATAGCAGTATTCACCAGTCAGAAGTACACACACACACACACACACACACACACACACACACACACACACACTGAATTTCTGTCTTCTCTCTAAAAACAGAACAAGCAAAACAAAATACCTGACAATACTGGATCTGTACTTCCCCCAAAAGTAACTCACAATATCTCTGCCTTTCTAGCATGCCCCAGTTGGTGTTGCATCCTGCCTACTCCCCTCAAGCCCGCACTATGCTGAGACTGGCCCCTTGACTGCTCCAGGCATTTGGGTTTGTGGCATCTGTTATGCCGAAAACTCTCTGCCTGGTTGGTTAGGAATTACTCACAGTCATACAGGGGTCAACACCCATTTGCAAAGAAGATTTAAAGATAATTTTTAAAAAGTCAAAATATTAGGACATGGAAAGTTTAGGTCTAAAATTAAGTTGAAAAGACTGAAGCATCAGGGGAGGGGCACCAAGTGGGATGACCGAGGTGTCAACTTTGCTTACATCACACAGCCTGATGCTGTTGTCCAGCTATTTGTGCATGCTATAGTTACACTAACGCCTGAGGTAACTGATGCTTTTAGTGTCCTTACTCCATGCAAAGTCTGTTCTCACTGGAAGCAAAATTGCATGAAATCCAAAGTCTAGTACTAAAACCCCATACACTTCATTAAAGAAGCATGTTTTGGTTTGTGTATAGTTAATTAAGACACACTTGTCATACCACTGTATGAAAATACTCAACTAAATAGCTTAGAGTCCATTTTAAGAATTAGAAAATGAAATCTCCTACCCTGGATTACTGGGTACAATCAACATATTTCTCTTTATTAATTTTACTAATCTTTTACCTTATTAAAGAGGTTTTAAATAGATTCTCTTGCCGCCTAACTAATTAATATGTGCCCTAAAATCAGTAGAATCACTAAGGAAATGAACTGGTAAAGGATGTCAATCAAAACAAACAAACAAACAAACAAACAAAAACCCAAGTAGCCCTTATACATGAAAATGAAGAACACATTTCTGGAACAATAGAAAGTAGAAAAATGCGAATTCTTGTTCATCACACACAAGTGTCCGTTTTTAACCTATCTCACAGTAGTATAGGCTGCTGCTTTAAGAACATTTCAGGGTTTCAGCGTCAATATGAAGAACGCTTAATTCTTACACAATCTCAGGAAGAACCTCCCACAAGATGGAAATATTCTGTGGTTTAGCAAGATGTTTGTGATGGGCCCATTATGGCAAGTTGGATCAAGAATCTTCTCTCTGACTTTCATTTGATAGCTAATTGTGTGGGCTTTCTAGAAATGCTGCTCTTTTGGCAAAAGCAGTGTAGGGTTAACTTTTAAAGCATGCCTATTGCTAGTACCACAGCAAGATGCCTCATGCCTGCTTCTATATGCTGGTAAAGGGTCATGTTACTCTACATAAACAGCTTTTTTAAAAACTTAGTTGGAATAGGTATTAAAATAGGGTAGCATCTACCCCAAATTGTGGGAGAGTAAGCCAGCCGGCCAGTGAGGCCTGTGCCTGGGATCAAATCCTCAGCCAACAAATTTCATATTTGAGATGATGCAGCAGCAGAAAACATACACGCGTCAAGCTTTATGCACAGTACTTCTAGCGAGAGGAAATGATGAATTTAGGAGAAATAAACGCATAATAGAGTGGCTTGGGAATTTGGATCGTTGCCATTTATTTCTAACCAAGTAGTTCAGGGTCAGAACTTAAGCTAAAATGGAATGGTGCCTCTGTCTGAATGCTGTGGAAATCCTATGCAGAAGCCAGGAGGAATCATTCACTGAGTCTTAACACGCTGGAATATATGAAGAAGGGCGTTTTCATGCTGCCCAAGGGGAGAAAAAAAAATCTCAGAACAGCAAGTTTTCAGGAGGTTTCTTAGCAAAGGATAGTATTCTTGGATGGAGTTGGTCCCTAAGAAAGTGTGTGTATCTATGACGACCCAGATGTTGTTCACTATCAAAGGCTTATCAATATCCGGGAAACCGAGCCACAGAATCGTTCCGGTCGTTTCCTTATACCAAATGATGCTCCTATCAGATAGTATCTACCCCAGCCCCACTAGAGCAAGTGGGCAGCGAGAGAATCAAATGAACTTTTATTTCCTCTTAAAGTGGGAAAACTATCTCTGAAGAGAGGGTGTCTGCTTGGAGATTCTGAGTTGTGCACAGGTCGCTAGTCCTAGCTTCCTCGACAGCTGTCAGTGACAAAACTTCCTTAAGCAACAACAAACACTTCAGGGCCCTTCGTTCATCTCCTGCGATATAGTAAACATTGATCCCGCTCCTGGGGTGCCTAAAACCAAGCGCTAGAGGCTTTCTGCGATTCCCAAGCCTAAATAGCCAGTGCACCCTGCCCTTCTCCCTTCCACGTAGACCTGGCTGGTTAAGTCTTCAAAGCTGTGGTCCTTTTTTCTTGAGAGGTGGAGGGGAACATGTGGTCTGTTAAGTGGGGCACTAGGATGCGAGAGCTTCCAGGGGAGAAAAACATCCCGGGGTGAAGACTTCAAGTGACTTAGGCGGGGATCCCAGGGCGGGCTCCGGTGACGCTGGGGCAAAAGGTGGCAGCGAGGGCAAGAGAGTCTCTGCTGTTGCGCACAGCCGCTGTCAGCCTCGCGCTTGGGTGGACTTCAGTGCCTACCCACTCTTGCACTGTGCGCCAGGGTGAGCCAGGACGATCCCAGCGAAGGGAGCTCCCCGTAGGGACCCGAGCTTACCTGGAGGTAGGGCCGCCCGTGGGCCACGCCGCCCACCACGATGTCTGCCGAGGCCATGGTGCCGGTGGGCGAGAAGCCGAAGCCCACGTAGCCGGTCGTCCGCACCTCCAGACGGAAGGCCAGCCGCCCACCCTGCCGACCCCAGCTCAGCCAGTACTTGCCCTCGGGGTCGAGGACCGTGCGGTGCGCGTACCAGCGGCCCGAGCTCCCCGCAGCCGTCGCGGGGAGCAGCGTCCACAGCACTAGCAGCAGCCAGCCACACATCCTCCCGTCCCGCCGCACCTGGGCTGCAGCCACTGGGGGGCGAAGACCCGCACCGAGGCTAGAGCCTAGCTTGGGACCGCCCCGGGGCTGGCCGAGCCCGCCCGTTATCCCCGCCCCCTCTGGCTTTGGGTTCTACCCCGAGACTCCCTAGCCTCTTGCCGCCAAGCTTCCACCTGCTACCACCCCGCGTCCTATCAAGTCCCAGAAGTTAATCAAAAGTGTTAAGAGGGTGGGAAAGCAGGAGCTTCCTGGAAAAAGTAGAGAGAATTGGACCTGGCTTAGAGTTTCTATTGCTGAAGTGAAACGCCATGACCAAAAGCAAGCTGGGGATTAAAAAAAAAAAAAAGTACTGGGCTTACACTTCCACTTTGCAGTCCATCATTCAAGGAAGCCAGGACAGGAACCCAGGCAGCTCTACCCAGGCAGAGCTGATGTAGAGGCCATGGAGGGTGCTGCTTACTGGCTTGTTCCACGTGGCTTGCTTTCTTACAGAACCCAGGACCACCAGCCCGCGGTGGCACCACCCATAATGGGTTGGGCCCTCCTCTATCAGTCAATCACTAATTTTTAAAAATGCCCTACAGGCCTGCCTGCAATCAGATCTTATGGCGACATTTTCTTTTTTCTTTTTAAATAAACAAGCCTTTATTTTTATTAATAATTTAGTTCCTGATGTGCCCGATAAAATGAAAAACAAATCCTTAGGAACAAACTGCAAGAAAAACTAGCTTTAAAAAAAAATGAACTTTACATAGACATTGTTTCTTGTTTTGAAGAGAGTTTTGGTTTCTATTGTTTCAAGTTTTCTGATTTTCCCCTTTCATTATATAAATATTTGCTGGTTGAGAAGAATGCCCTGTAAAGGGGTCCTTAATAACTCTGGGCAGGTGCCTTTGTGCACGTATTCCGTGGATGAATGTGAAAGGAGAAGGCTCACTTGTCACCAGGTGGATGGATTGTGTGACAGTCACTTAAACTCACCTTGTTCTGCTTCCAGATGGCCACGCAGATGGTCTTCAGATTCTTCTGTCTTCATCAGCTCAGCTCTAAGCACATCCTGTATGCCTTTCCTTTCCACAGTTCAGCACAGAAGAGAGATTTTTAAATGCAGTAAGGTGGTCAATGTATCGTATGATTAATTTCTGTGCAGTCTGAGAATCTTTGTATGTTGGTTAGTTGTAGCCATTATTTAAAGTTAAAACTATAATCTTAGAAAAGTTTAATGGCAACTGTTAATTGACCACTTCAGGCATGTATTTGTACTGGGCAAACATGTTGACCTACTCAGGAACACAACACATAGTGGGCATTTTCTTAATTGAGGTTCCCTCCTCTCTGATGACTTTAGCTTGTATCAAGTTGACATAAAACTACCAGCACAGTGTGTGTGTGTGTGTGTGTGTGTTGTTGTTGTTGTTGTTGTTGTAAAACTTGTACAGCTCTCTAAGCTCTGTTAGAAGGAATCAAGCATATTTCTTTTTGAAAATCAAATTATATTTATATGAAGCTAATTATTTAGTGTGGAGCTTAAGTTGTAGATATTTTCAAATGGGGTGGACCTCTACATGTTTCACTGAAAGATCAGTTTGGCAACATGAATTATTTTATAAAAAGGTCTTCAGCTTGAAGTAGCCTAGTACTCCAGGACAACATAGGAAATTGTATCATGTTCCCTTCCTAAGTGCCTGAGTTCCCAGATCAAAAGCCTCTTGTAGGCTCATTTGCAAATCAGTTACTGCACTAATGCCTGTCTTAAATTTATAAGGAAATCAGGAGGAGGCCTAGGTGTGGCTCAGTGGCTACTTAGTGTTGGTGAATATATCTGATCCTTAGCAATGTTGGGGGGAGGATGGGGGAGCGGGGAGGTAAGGGAAGAAGCAGGAAGGTCCATTAAAACTTGGTGTATAACCAGGAAGGGGATGAAATCAAAGGTAAAGAGGGCTCACGTTCATCTTTTATGCTATTGGTTTTGTAAGAACAAAATGTGCTGTTTAGAAAGAAAACAGCCTTGGAAATCAGAAAAGCATAATTAAGAAAGTAAACTTAGGCCAGGCATGGTGGCATACGCCTTTAATCCCAGCACTCAAGGAGGCAGAAGCAGGCAAATCGCTGTGAGTTCAGCCTGGTCTACAAAGTACAAAGTGAGTCCAGGACAGCCAAGGCTACACAGAGAAACCCTGTCTCCAAAAAACAAACAAACAAACAAACAAACCACAAAAACAAACAAACAAAGTAAACTTGAAAAAATCATCTGAAAATCTGTTGTCCAAACATAACCCCATGTGCATTTCTGGACCGTGTCTCCAGGATCCACTTACAATAGAAACATTCCAGGAACAGCCTGCGGGGCAAGTATGTGCCAAGAGACTAGCGAATTAATTTTGTGAAGACTCCACTTGAGATAAACAGAGTGACTGGAACCTTGGATGGGGCTTATTTTATTCCTGTGTATCCTTAGACACATGAAGAGATTGGGTGGGAGAGAAGATAAAAGAAAAGGAAGAGGAAAAAAGAAAGGAAGGAAGGAAAAAGAAATCTAGATAGAAATTATATAAGATCTTACACGCAACTGGATTACTCTTTCTTAAAATGAATTGTTTCTTACACTTTTCATTCATGAGCCCCAAATTTAATATTTATATTGACGCTTCCCCTGTGATGACACACAGCTTGACACTGGCCAGTGTGACTGTACCCAAGCTGAGCTCCCTCGGCTCCACCCCAAACCTCTGTTGCTAAAGTTTATTTATGTTGTTGCTACATTAGTCAGCTCCACAGGGCTGGTCCAGGTGGAGAATAAGGAAAGCCAGCAGACAGGCAGGTGGGGCAAGCCAATGCAAAGCCATTTGGTATGCACTAGAAATTCTAAAATAGTTCTCTTCTCGGGAGATCATAATTTTCCTGTCCCCTTGTACCTAAGGTGTAACAATAATACTAAATATTTATAAAGTTCCTGTCTTCTAGGGAGCGCAAAGAAAAATATTTATATAAGTGTTTGGCAGCTCTTGATCTCTAGACTAGGAAATTTGAAGCATTTTCTCACTTTATAACTAAGCTGAATTTGTGGGTAGGTGTCTGGTTCAAATCCATCCTGTGGGTCAGTGGCAGAAAAGACTGAAATAGAAATGTGATGTCTCTCTGACTACACACTTTCTCTAGCTCTCACCTCATCTCCAATTTAAAAATAAAAATAAAAATAAATTAAAGCCACCAGGTCATTGCCTTGGAGCATTCAGTAAGGGCTGATATTTTCCTTGTGAGCTAGGATGTAGAGTGGGCCATCTGGGTTGGTGGTGTACTTATGTCTGTCAATGATGCTGTGGCTAAGAGTGGAGATGTAGGCTGGGCAGTGCACGTCTTTAATCCCAGCACTCGAGAGGCAGAGGCAGGAGGATCACCATGAGTTCGAGACCAACCTGGTCTACAAAGAGAGTCCAGGACAGCCAGAGCTATTACACAGAGAAACCCTGTCTCAAAATTAAAACAAACAAACAAATAAAAAAACCAACCAGCCAAACAAACAAACAAAAAACCCCCAGCAACAACAGCAACAACAACAAAAAACAAAACAAAGCAAAACAAAAAGAGTGGAGATGTATAGAGAAAAGGACGATCTGGTGGATTTGTTCTGGAGGTGACTCTGAAATGGGTGCCACGTGACAATGAAAACCACTCTTAGACTCTGCCTGTTGGAAGTAATAGCAAACAAACCACCCCAGGCAAAACATATGCTTTAGTGTTATTGGTGGATTGTGCTCTGAAAGGCAACTTCTGGGGGCTCTGGGTAGGGAAGCAAAACTTTTATTACTGGTGCTACTTGGTAGAATTTCTCTTTACACGGAAGCTCGGTGATGTCAACCATGAGTTCCAAGCCAGGTTAACATGGTCTGGGGGACCTAGTGAGGGCAAGCCTTGGAACGGTGCTCTTAATAAAATGACGCTTAACATTGGGAAAATGCCCATATTCTTGGGTCTTGTTAGATCCCACTTCTGAGGGGACCAGACAACGTGAGCTGTTGGCGACGTTAGAAGAGAGGCAAGGGGTGGCAAAAAGACTAAGATACTTACAGGACTGCCAGCGTTTTGAAGAACGGAAGAGACCTTCCCCCACCCCTACACTTACGTTGCAGATAAAGGTAGTAAGTCCTGTGGAAACTCGATTTGTTCCAGGCTACCCTTCTAAAAGTGATAATCAGTAAAGTGGGCAAGCAATCCAACACAATCATCAATGCCTGTTCCACAGCCTCCCCGTTAAGAAAACCCTTGAGTCTCTCCAACAGGCCACTGGCAGTGCTTTACCAGCTCGGAGGAGCCATGCGGTAGAAAGCAGAGAGGATGCAGACAGACACGGTGTGAGCATCATTTTCATCACACAGACCCGTAACTCCCTACACATCGCCCTTTCTGCTAGACCTGGCCCTTAAGTATTTTGACTCCTTAATGCTTCTGTAGCCCTCAACTTGAAGAAGAGCGAGCATTCTTTCAAAATATGGGAAAATGACTTCAAGGCTGGACTCCAACTCAACTCCACATTGAGGATGGCAGGCAGGTTCAAAAGAGCTCACTTGATTCTGAAATTCCACATGTGGCTTTGGAAAATTTACTGAAATCTAATATACTATAATCTGTATCGTAGTAAAAGAACACAAAGACCAGAAATGTAAAACTAAATTTCAGTATCCAAAAACATAGTTGAAGTCACTGTGGCCATTACAAAGAGCAACAAACAATGAATAAAGTTTCCTCTGAAGAGGAAAAACTAGATTAAACATTTGTCTTCATATGGAAAGTGACAGATTTAGGGCATATTTGGGGGATGAGTGCTAGAGCCTTGACGCACTCTGGTCAACACAGGGATAAAGAAGAAAATTGTGTGTGCCTATTGCTTGTGCTGCAAGATTTTATTTCACAACTAAATCTAATCTTTAGTCTCTCTCTCTCTCTCTCTCTCTCTCTCTCTCTCTCTCTCTCTCTCTCTCTCTCTCTCTCTCTCTCTCTCCCTTTTGAAATGTCTACTTTTAAAGATCCAAACTATATAATTGGTGTCATATAAATATAATTTGGGTTTCGAAAAGAATCATCTCCCTTCCTTTGATAATACAAAAATAACTCTTTAGATAATTGGATTCAGCATCACAATTGGAATGGGCTGTACTGGTTGGTTTTGTTGACTTGACACACATCTAGATGTATCTGAGACTAGGGAACCACAGTTGAGAAGGATCTCTCTACTGGCAGGTCTGTAGGCAAGCCTGTGGGGCTTTCTGCTTTGTTTTGTTTTGTTTTGTTTTTTAATTAGTGATTGATGAAGGGGCAGCGCTCAGCCCAGGTTGGGTGGTGCCAGCCCTGGGCAGGTGGTCCTAGATTGGATAAGAAAGCTGACTGAGCAAGGCATGGGTAGCAAGACAGAGAGCAGCCTCCTCCACGGCCTCAGCTTTAGCTCCTACCTCCATGTTCCTACCTTGACTTCCTGCCCCAGCTTCCTGTGGTGAGGGACTGTGATATGGAAGTGTAAACCAGACAACACCTTTCTTCTCCCAAGTTGCTTTTGGTGTTTTATAGAAACCTTAACTAAGGCATTGGCCAGATACTCACTTTTACTTTGCTTGGATCAGTGTTTGCCCAGATTGTGTGTGTGGATGGTTGGTGTTGTCCATCCGGACGCAAGACTATTCCAAGGTGACCTTGAACACCAAAACAACCAAGGGACACCAGACAACAGAACAGAGCCAGGGGAGTCTAGGTTGTGGGGGAGGGGCTTGTTCTATGCATATTTCTTTCTTCCTCATCACTCTTCCTCCTCAAAAGCATTTATGGGAGGTAGATACACAATTGGGACAATCCAACACTTGCCTGAGACACCAGAAGCATAAAGAGCAGCTTTGATGATGATGAGGAGGAGGAGGAGGAGGAGGAGGGGGAGGAGGCATGAGGCAGCCACTGTTAGTACTTAAACTCAGAGCCCTCGGGTATATAATATACACATTATCCCAATTAAACATCACAGAAGCCCTTTAGAAGCAACTGAAAAAGAAACTGTTTTCCAAATTCTGTAAGAACAAAGAGAGCAGGACCATCCCTCCAATGTGAAAGAAGAATTTCCCTAGGATGTAGTTTGTTAGGTTCTCAACTGATAACCTTTTGAAAATGGTTTCATGTCTCTCATCATATAACTGTATAGAAGCCATTTTTGTTGTACACAGATAAGTACATAACAGAGGACCAGTGGGGCTATGGATGTTTGGAGCTATTCTTGACATATGGTTCTAGAACTTTATGTGGTTACTGAGTTCCCGGAGGAGGAGTGGCTATATAAAGAAATTAATCATATAGAAAAGGAAGTCAAAGTTCTATTTTAAAAAGACACAATGGGGAAAGTGAAGAGCAGAGATGAGTGAATGATGCTGAAAAGAGCCTGCCCCCTCCTCCCCTTCCCCCCTTACACACACACACACACACACACACACACACACACACACACACACACACGTAATAACTGATTCAGTTATTCTTTTTATGGGGTATGCTGCTACTGAATTTATTTTCTTTTAGCTGTTAGGAATGGGCAAGTTGAAAGTTCAAACTCTGTATAGCATAGACAGAGAGAAGGCATCTTTCTTGTAGGCTACAACTGTAAAAACAAAAGTCATCCAGCTCCCGCTTTCAAGTATGTAATCAGTGCTTAGAATTCACAGCAGCAAAATATAATGAAGGAAATTGCCAGGATCAAATTTCTTAACTATGTGTTTACCTCGTGACCTACAGTGAAATCACAAGGCCAAGGCATTTAGATCATTCAGACCATAGCTGCAGATACGCCTTCAACCTATCACTGGCTACAATATATTTTGAAATTCTATTGTGTTATTGTTATCTGATCATGTTAACTGTGGAGATGTGAGGGTTTCTCTGCGGCATTTTCTTATGTACACATGCCCTACTTTGGGCATACCCAGCTCATACCCACTTCTCTTGCCTTCTTTTCTCCTCCCTCCCTATTCTGTCATCTTTTCCCCTAAATGCATATCATGTTTGAACATCTAATTTAAAAAGAAAAACAAATCAGAGTTCATGTCAGGGTCAGTCCCCACTCTCCATATAACTATGGAGAATGTCCTGCCCATTGGCTAGATCAGAGTAGGGGTTTGATGTTTACTATTTATATTGTCCTTGGTTAGTGCACTAGTTTGAGCAGCCCCCACCCCGCCCCTATCCACCTGTCATGATGTTCTTCTTGTATGTTTCTAGGACCCTCTGGATCCTTCTATGTCCCTATCTCCTATATTTCTCTTACGTAGAGTCCCAGTAGGGTGCCCTCACATCTATCCCAATCTCCTGGTACCCCATATTTGACCACCTCCCCTTGGTGGGGAGGCCTGGTTGCACTCAAAGAAAGAATAAGCAGGCTACCAAGATGAGACTTGATAGCCTATGAGCATATAGTGGGGGAGGAGGGCCCCCTCAGTCATAGACCTAGGGGAGGGGAATAAGGTGAAAGCAGGAGGGAGGAAGGAACGTGAGGATACAAGTGATGGAATAACAATTGAGTTGTAATCTGAATAAATTAATTAAATTTTTAAAAAATCAAAAAAAAAGAAAGAAAAACATGTCCATTTTAATGACTGATAAGGTTTTACTTCAAGATGGTGACGTCAGACAAATGATTACTGTTATAGAGTGTATATTCAAGCACATAGACTCACTAATAGAGAAAACGGGTTTTTTACTAAGGAGAAAAAAACAGAAATTGATGTCTTCACTGATGGAGGACAGGAAAAGAAAGAAGTAGAAAGCAGCAGTGACTTCCTCTGAGCAGGCCAGAAGACATGTATAAGAATAGAAGGGGCAAGTGGGAGGCCACCATGAGCGAAGTCTGTCTGCCTCCCGGGGTACCCCATTTCAAGGCAGCTCTCTTTGCTGTGATCATCTCCATTCCTGGCCATTCGGCCGGCTGTTGCCATTGGCCTAATGAGCTTGGAGAGCAAAGCTGGCAGTCCCAGCAGAAGATATGGCTTACCTTGGATGTGTTTCCCACGGTATCCCTGGCCAGCTGACAAACACACACGAGTGGGGAGATAGTCGTGCAGCCTGAAAAGGAAATGTAGAGATAAAATAAAAATGATCTGTGTGTCTCGCTGTGATTAATTTAGGCGTATGGCCTAATAATTGTTTATTATTAAACTACAGTCACTATTACAATGGTATTTTCTACCTCCGCTATCAATCAATAAAACACAGACACCTGTTATCCTTTTTTTTTTTAAACCTAGGTTCATCTGAGGCAGGACAGATATTAATCTCCTAAACTACCTCCCATATTGGGGCAGGTATCCCATACCCTGCCCCAATCCCATGCCATCTGCTTCTAATAATTTCTATCAAGTTACCTCCCATCCATGATCCCAAATACTTGGTAATGCTCTTCATCTGGGCCGAACCCTCCATCCATTCCAGCCATGTACTCCTTCCTCCACCTAGCCCATGCGGCAGCCTCGTTCCTTCTCCTCTTCCTCCAATCCCCTCATCTCTTCCCGTCTCTCTCCCAAAAGCTGAGGAACCTTAGCCATGCCTATCCCATTTGCCCTGCCTGGGTGTGTTTGCTTTTTATTGATTAAACAGGCAAGGTTAAAATATTTTGGGGTACTTGAGTCTGCTCATTGAGGCAACAACCAGACCAACTCCCAACAGTGTGTGAACATGTATGTGTGTGAAACCTCCTCTGTATTTCCCATTATAAGACAGAGCTCCATCTAAAACCTCAGCTGCAGAGATACCCAGACTTTAAAATCAGAACGTCAGAGAAAATTGTGGTCTGTGTGTGTGTGTGTGTGTGTGTGTGTGTGTGTGTGTGTGTGGTGTGTGTGTGGTGTGTGTGTGTAAAGGAAAACTTTAAATTAGGAAGGACTACTCCAACACTTAAATAATAAATGTTGCCAATAGATATTCTATAATTGAAAAAAAAAGATTATTATTAAAAATAAGTACTTTAAAGCAAAACTTTCCAAAGGAGCTGCCATATTGACACAACTCTGCAAAAGGACATTTCTTTGATTCATTGAAACTTACTCTCTTAGGTTTTGTTTGTTTAAAAAGAAACATACGTTTTACTTTCGGATCAGTGAGCAAAGTCATTGATTCACCAATACCTCTGAGACTCTGCCATGTTCTTGTGAGTGTCTAGATACTTGAGATACACGGCTGAGCAAAACTCATCTTATCCCTGCACGGATCTTGCATTCTAGTCCTTAGGTGACTTAGAAAGTATTGGAGAAAATAAAACATAGCTGCTCACAAACCTGACAATATCCTCCTTATTACATTAAATATGGGACATGTTGTTCTTTAATATTAAATACTTTAAAATATTAGTCACTTAAAGCCAGGAGTGGTGATGCATTTCAGAGGTATGGGCAGTAGGATCTGGTGCTCAAAGCCAGTTCAAGCCAGTTTGGAAGACATGAAATCTCTCTACCTGTCTGTCTTTGTCTCTGTTTATCTGTCTCTCTATGTCTCTGTTGTCTCTCTCTGTCTCTTTCTTTGTATCTCTCTGTCTCTGTCTGTCTCTGTCTCTGTCTCTGTCTCTGTCTCTGTCTCTGTCTCTGTCTCTGTCTCTCTCTCTCTCTCTCTCTCTCTCTCTTTCTCTCTCTCTCCCTAGCTCTCTCTTCCTACTATGTACCTCTCTACCTGGCCATCAACTATCTGTCTACCTATATTTCTACTTGTCTTCTGTTTATCTGGCCTACTTTCTTTATTTTGAGCTCTACAAAACAAAAATACAAAATGAGGCTTCCATTCTCCTAAACAAAGCGTTGAATTGTTTTTGCCCATGTGGAAAGAATTATCAGAACTAAAACAAAACAAAACCTGTGGGGAAACGAAACTGCATCGAGATCCCCTTCATGGAGCCAAGACACAAAATTTTAACCAGCAAAAAGTCGTGCACTCAAGCTCTAGAGAAACAAATAAAAACTGTTGTTATGAGTGAAATTTTAGTTCACTGAAGTCAAGACAATCCATATTCTTTTTATAAATGTGTTATCCCCAAACACAGCTATTTGTCAAGCTAATGCATCAGGACGCAAATTCAGCTGAGCAGCTGGTTGTTTTGGGTGGATGTGAAACCCTTTATCATTAGCTATCACAGAAATAAAACTAGTCTCAGCTTCTCTCCTGTATCCATCTGAGTAGATGCACATGATCATGTTCATCACCTCAGCCTCATCTCCCAACCTTATCCTCTGGGTAGCCTACTGCAGACTGTGAGCCAGCACATGGAATAGCTGAATCTTCCAGGAAAACACACAACACATCTCCAGCATCTGGCAAAAATCAATTTAGTCCATATTTGCAAGAGATTAAGCTCAGTCATTGAATCTGTATTTTGAAACAGAATTCTATATTTAGGAAGAATGCTGAAACTTAAGCTTTTTGCTCTAAATTCTGGTCAATATATATACAATATATATGACGGCTCAGGCTGATCATTGCCACTTATGATTTTTCCTTCCCTCCTGTTACATTTTAGTTACATTCTTCTCTCCCTACTTTCCCTTACACTCCTCCTATTCTTTTCTCTTTTTCTTTCCCCTTCTCTTCTTTCTCCGGGTTTCTGTGAGCAGGTAAACCTGTAAGTGGCAATATGGTTTCAGCTTCAAAGTTTAGGGCAGGTAGCATGTGACTGTTGGGACAGGGGAGTGGGTTCATGAGACTGAACCTCAGCCCTGCCACCAACAGTTTCTGCAACTTCAGTTAAGCTGGCTAATTTCTCTGCACTTTGTTTTTTATCTTTTGTAAAATGTGGGCGAAAGTAATAAATATCTCAGGGACTATTAGGAAAAAGTAAACTCACCTGCAAAAATCCTTAGAGTCCGGCACTAGGAAATATATGCAAGCATGTCATTAATAAAATTAATGAATAACATGAAAGAAAACATTCATCTTCACTCCTAGAAACAGTTTCTCTAGAGGAGAGCTGTGGAAAGTTTGTGAAGACACCAGATTTTTCTGCTGACCCGCCCATGTTAATCCTCTTCTTGCACAACAAATAACATTGTTTCAAGAAGCTGAAGTTATTTCTTTTCACCCACTGAGTTCACATTTGTACATCCAAGTTCCACAGTGCGCCTACTGCTTCCATCACACAGGTCATTAGTGAAAGGCAGAAGAGCGAGAGAGAAAAAATATATTTACAAATGCTGTAATGAAAGCATTCAGTGAGCCCTGTTAACCTTGGCTGCCTCCTATCAGGACTAGGAGAGAAGTGGGCCCTTCCCTATGTCATTAGCTATAAATAAAGGGTCGGATGGTGGTGGGGGGAGTCACAGAGTAAATAACATCAAAAGCAAAGGGAAAGTGTGATGGGCCAAGGGGCCCCACCCATTCCCAGGGACCGTAGAGATTTTCCAGTGTACTAACCAAATCTTCAGCTTTGATGCTAAGTGTGAACTTCTCACCACCCCTGCCCCAGAAGCACGCAAGAGGCTTTATAAAAAAGTAACTCCTAGGGACCACCTGAGAAATCTTTGACGTTCGGCACCAGACACCAGACCTCTTCTCATGAGCTATGAGACTGCTGTGTGGGTTCCTTGAATAAGGTCCTTTCAGACAGGCAGGCTCCTCAGACAACACTCACAAAACACCCTCTATGAGCTGCATCATCGTGGCCAGATGGAAAGATCTAGTTCCAGAGCACTCTAGGTAGCCATTGGTCTGTAAGGAAGTGAGAAGACAAGTCTGAGGAAGTCATCTAGAACTAGTCAGCAACCCTGGGAGTCTAAAGTGTGCATTTGGTTGCTTTTTTAAATTATTGCTAAATTTATAAGTCACTATTGAGCATCTTATTCTTTGGAAAAATAAATAAGTAAAAGGAACAGCCAAATGTGAGGACTTAGGGTAGGACACATCTCTTTATCTTACATTTGCCAAGGGAAGAACAGCGCATTTCCAGTATCAGAAGAAGTGTCATCTCTCCGTACAGTCAGAAGGAGGGACCTCTATGGGGCTCCACTGGTGACTAAGTCAGGCTTCCGCAATGGCAGATGGTTGCAGGGCTCACTCTGACTTTATGTATAGCTAAGTATAAGAGTTCGCACGAACTAACTTAAAACTGTCTGGTATGTGAAAAGTTGTGGGGAATATGACAATAGCTCTGAGTGGAGTTGGCTGGTTGAGTCACCTTTGGGCTTGGTTTACTTGTATGCCCTCCACAACCTCAGTCAGTTCACTGTGCAGAGCCTGAAACCAAAGAAACAAAGAAGAACGGCAAGAAAGAGCAACAAACTCTGGACGATGATGATGTGCGTAGATGCATGTGCACTTGCTCAACAAATCTGGGGAGCAAACCTAACCAGGAGAAGGATGACTTCATGTGTGTGTGTGTGTGTGTGTGTGTGTGTGTGTGTGTGTATGTGTGTGTGTTTTGTGTGTAGTGTGTATGTGTGTGTGCATGCATGTGTGTGTTGTATGTAGTGTGTGTGTTGTGTGTAGTGTATGTGTGTGCGTGCATGCAGTGCATGCATGTGGGTGTTGTATGTAGTATGTGTATGTATGTATGTATGTGTGTGTGTGTGTGTGTGTGTGTGTTTGAGACAGAGTTTCTCTGTGTAGCCCTGGCTGTCCTGAACTTGCTTTGTAGACCAGGCTGGCCTCGAACTCACAGAGAGCTGCCTGCCTCTGCCTCCCTGAGTGCTGGGATTAAAAGTATGCACCGCCACACCCAACCAGAGATGACTTCTTAAATCAACCCCACACTCTCCAAATGATGCATGAGCATCAGGAACTCCAGGCAGTTTTTCAAGAGATGAGGAGTGGAGAAACCCATCAAAACAGGGCCAAGAAAACTTAGGGGGAACGCAAGCAAAGCCTTGTACCATTCCACTCAACAAAGGCCAATAGGCTTGGCCTACTCCAGCCCCAAACTGAAAGGCTATTCTGCAGAAAGGTGGCAGGAGAACTTGACGGGCCAGAGGCAGCTGTGAGGGAAGGAAGAGGAGAATAAGTGGGTGCTGTGTGCTATAGATTTGTGCCTAGATTTCTAGGAGTGAACTTAAACCCTGAGGACAGGAGATGGAAGATCATTCACTGGAAAACCTTCTCAGCTTGAAGACTGGATTTATGGCTCCTTATTAAAATGGCCACCTTGACCTCTCCAGCACTACAAACTCTTGTGCAAAACTCCCAGGAGGACACAGTGCTCCCTGTTTCCACAATCTGTCCAGCTCGCTGCCTCCACTCCCAGCTCTCCCTCCCACCCCCAGCTCTCTCCCCCACCCCCCAGCTCTCCCCCCACCTCCTAGCTCTCCCCCACCCCCCAGCTCTCTCCCCCCACCCCCTAGCTTTCCCCCCCACCCCCCAGCTCTCCGCCCCCCACCCCCAGCTCTCAGAGTGGTAAAATGCAAGTCCTAGGAGAGATTGGAGGAAATCCACTTACTTCAAAATGAAAGCCAAAGATCAAAACAAAAGCAAAACTAGCAAAATAAGAACGAGTGAAGGATTGCTTTATTTATTGTTTGAGCCTCCAATATGGTGTTGAATAAAGTAACAACAGTGGCTTTCCTCACCTTGAGAGTGATTTTCAAGAAGAAAGATCCAGGCATCCACAGTTGCACTTTCACAGGTACATACTGTCTCTTCAGAAGTCTTATCTCTGTCTCACTGAGGTATTTTTTTTACCATAAGTGAGTCCTGGTCTTGTCAAATGCTTTTCTACAGTTACTGAAATGATCATATGTTCTGTTCAGTTTCGTAGAGAAAGAAGTGATTCCCTCACTCCCACATGCTATGGGTAGGGCACTCCCCGCTGGTGGCCGTATTGATTATACTACTTAATGCTAATTGTTTTGTTCTTTCTATTCATGTTTTTTCCTTTTTCAAAACTGAGTGGTCATTTCTGTATGTGTTTATTTCCTTTTTCCCTTTTTTACTATTTTGAGCAGTTACATTATTATTTTGACACATTAATTCCAATTTCCTAGTGTTTGATTCTGTCGTTTATTATCCCTACGACTCTCACTCAGAACGCCTTATTGATTGGTGTGTTTTGTAATTCTGAGACTCCGCCTTCCTATGTAAACACTACACAGGAAGCCACAACTTAAAGACTTGC
Source organism: Acomys minous (assembly GCF_964271855.1). Taxonomy (NCBI): domain Eukaryota; kingdom Metazoa; phylum Chordata; class Mammalia; order Rodentia; family Muridae; genus Acomys; species Acomys minous. The sequence goes on from NC_140485.1 coordinate 115,939,844, forward strand.
TCCTGGTTGTTTGTGTGAGCAATGTGCCTCACGAGCTCATGCTTTGAAACACTTATTCCCCAGTTAGTAGCACTGTTTGGGAAGGTTCAGCAAGCCTTCCCAGTCTCGCTGGAGGAAGTACACCACTGTTGGGAGAATTGAGACTTTATAGCCTCACCCCATCTTTAAGTCACTTTCTCTGCTTCGTGCTTATGGTTAACGGTGTCATTACTCAGCTTCAGCTTCCTAACTCTACTAAGGAGCTTGCCACTTGTTGCCATGCCTGCCCCCACAATAGATCCCACCCCTCGGGAATCATAAGCTGAGGTAAACTCTCCCTTCCATTCATTGCTTTTAGTTATGGTGTGTTTTTTTTTTTCCACAGCAACAAAAGTGGTACTAATACGCTCTTCCAGAGATGACTTACAATTGATGCTTCCAAGTATCTCAAAGCTAGTGGCTCTGGACCACTTTATGGGTTTTTGTTTTGTTGTTGTTGTTTGTTTGGTGTGTGTGAGTGTGTGTGTGTGTGTGTGTGTGTGTGTGTGTGTGTGTGTGAGTGTTGGGTTTTTGGATTCTTTAGGAAGTGTAATTACAAACCCATAGTCACGTGAAAGTCTAACTATACGTACAATCCCTTAAGGAACATTTCTCCTACCAGCACACAGGAATTTAAAGATGGCACTTTACTGTGATCTTTTCATGTGCTTTTCCTTTCCTGGTCACCCTGTGTTTCTATTCCTCATTTTCTTAGGGATTCAGCATTTTGAGCTTCTTCTCACACTGTTTCTCTTGTTCCAAATTATTGTCTTTCTGGGATTATTATTAGTGAGTGCTGTTATGTTGAAGCTGAGTGATATGCTACCTATGCTTTAGAGCCAAGAAATGGTAATTATCAGTCCCAGGTTATTCCTACAGAGGTTCCCCACCTGCTAGGACTTCCTTATTTCCCAAGGATACACCTATCTAGGAACCCATATTGCATTTGGTTTTGAAGACAATCTTTAGTGTTCTTTCTCCTGTTGGTACTCAGACCCACTTCAAATGGCTGCCAGCTGTGACCATTGTGTTCTGTGGAAATGACAAGTCTGATTTCCAAGTTAGGTCATCTTACAGTTAGGCTTTTGATTGGCTCTTGTGCTTCTGTTGCTAGAGTTTCAGTTTTTTCTTTTCCCTTACCCTCCTTCTCTGTTTCCTCCCACAGGTGCTTATCACCAGTAAAGATACAAGAACTCTGAGTTGTCTATATTTTACATTACAGAGGCACAGGTTTTAGTCTGGTAAGTTTGCTGCTATGCTTTGTAACATTAAAAGAAAAAAAAATGGTACCTGGAAAATGGTAAGTATCCAAAGAGTGTGTCTAGAAAGAATAAGTGCACTGGGTGAATTTTAACAAGAGCCTCATTCGGGTTATTTTGATAAATCTCTCTCCTGAGAACTCTGATCTGTCCCCAAAGATTCCCAGAGAGATCGAGTGTGAGGGCCTCTGGTCTCCAAATTCAGGGGGGTGTGCTGTTCCTCATTTTCGTTTCTCCTCCTTTCAATGCCTAGAAAACCCACTTGATTCTCACTCACTGAAAACGTTCAGTTTCCTGATTCATTTGGTTCACTTGATAATATCTTCCTTGATTCTTAGATCCTGTTTATATGTAACAGTCACTTCATACTGAAACTAACCCTTTTCAGATCTCTGCACTGGGGAAGGGGGCGGCTCACTCACATAACTTTTTATCAGGGTTCAGCATTTCTTCCATAAGCTTTCCAAAAATTTAAAGGTAGACAGTATGAACCCCACTGTTGAAGATATTCAACTTAAAAAAAAAACACATCTATGCAAAAATAACAATGGAAAATTCCAGGGAGGAAAATGAATATAAATAATTTTAAGAACTCTGTTTTTTTTAACGTCTCCTTGCACTCTGAACCAAGAAGGTACCACAGAAAGTATGCTGATTTGTTTGTTGTTCACAAAAGAAGAAGAAGAAGAAGAAGAAGAAGAAGAAGAAGAAGAAGAAGAAGAAGAAGAAGAAGAAGAAGAAGAAGAAGAAAAGGAGTAGGAGTAGGAGAGAAAAGCTGAAAGCTGGGATTGTTATTATAAATATTGAGGGATGGAAGAATGTGGGTCACCAAGTAAGAATGTAACCTAATTAGGCTCATTCCTCATTCTCCCCTTGCGGATTTCTGTTGTGCGAGCAGAACATGATCAAAGCTTGGCCACTTGTGCATTGAAAGTAATACAAAGACACAGTTGTTTTAACTTAAGCAACATTTCTCTTAGAAATACTACTAGGAAATATTTACTTGGACAGAATATGGACGGGAAGTTATTTCTGGTTCTCAGAGCATATGGATGTTTGAAGTATACCATAAGACTGCTGTTCTGCTGACTGAAGTCAGATCTCCACATGCCAAACAACCCAAGCCAATTATGCATGGAAGGCTCATCATTTTGAGGTTGATTCGGCTGTCACAGAGATGGGACGCTACAGTCTGAGGATCAAAAACCCAATGGAATCAGTTGTGTATCTACCAACATAGGAGAAAAGTCTCTGGGGGATTTGTCATGATCACAGGAAAATTTGAGGAGAAAATATTGGCCACTTCCCTATCCCATAATCTAAAAATGAGATGTCCGACCAATCGCTGCAATTAAGGTGAAGGGACCCATTGATATATTTTAACTAGTCATGATTACTTACAGAATATGCAAATCTGTCCTTTCTTTTGTATAGCTGTAATGCTACTTTGTGGTGATGAACTCTGAATGACTCTGGACTGTGCTTAAGTTACTAGAGACTCCCAGAATGTGTGTGCAGTTGCAAACAGGAACACATGTGTGTTTTCTTCCGAGGAGAGGCTACAGAGGAGCCTCTATGACTCTTTCTGCTGCCCTGAGATCGCGCTGTTAGGCCATGATGTCTTGCAGCACACGTAGACCACCGTCACTGAGGTTGTTTAAAACCTGTGGCTATGTAACCACTCTGGGGGGAGGGGGGCCAGTGAATTCATGACCAGGTGTGCTATTCCAGTAGGTATCCTGAGAAATCGAAACCATATTAGTTTAGCATGAGACAAAACTAAAATCTACATGGATATAGTAGTCAGTGATTGCTCTGGGGTCACAGAGATGGCAGCCAGTGAGAAGTCAAAGCCTCAGGTCTCCACGGAGGGCAAGGAAGAATGGTGTTCATTATTAAGGGTGGGAATGGCTGCAAGACAGGATCGCGTTCAAGCAGAACTCCAAGCCTTTACATGAGAACAACCGAATTTTTAACTTTCTGAACTCCTTCTACCAAACATAATATTAAGAGCAGCTCCAGATTCTTTTTGCTTCCTGGGAAATTTTCCAGTACAAGATAAGGGAGTTGATGTTCTCTCCAATGCCCGGGAGTACCTAATGCCTGTTCATGTATGCATCCCATGGACACTGTAACCTCTGTCTACTCTTCTTGGTTGGGAGCTGTCATAGTTTGAATACGAGATATGTCTCCCAAGCTAGTGTGTTTTGGGCACTTGGTCCTCAGCTGTTGTCACTGTTGTGGAACCTTCAGGTATTGGACCCTCAAAGGAGGAAGTTAATCACTGAAACCTTGAGATTTATAGTCCAGATCCTCTTCCTGTTTTGTCCCTGCTTCCTGTTCTGCCAGCAAGTGAGGAGTAGGAAGTTGCTGAATACCCCTGCCACCCAGAAGGGATTTTATCACGGAAAAGAGAAACACGAGTGATACAGGAGCCCAGCACACGATTGCACAAGGCATGCGTGTGTTGATTCAAGTACCTCATCTATTCTCTCGAAACTGAAAACAATAAATTATATGTCAACTAACTGGAAATCACCAACTCAACAGTCTGGGGGACTACAGAAAGTCAAAGGTAAAATTTCAAAGTATAAGCATGAAACTCTCACTCTAACTGAAATAACTCTCCTTCTGTTTAACCTTTTAAACATCCTCTGGCCAGGTGGTGAAACATTTGCATACATAATGCTCTCTGTTGTATATATTCGATGCCACCTTTTATATTGGAACGTTGATGTATTAACCAACTAAAAGGCATACATTTTCTTTCTTTGAGTGTCCTGGATATAATCTCTCAGTTGGTTGCACATGACCATGAACTTAGTATTTTTTTAACCTTTGTGTTAACTTCTAAACTCATCTTTCATCTTTGAACTTAAGCATAAGATGAATGGGAATTATGATCTTTGCCTTCCATGGACAGATGGATTCATTTATACTGTTATAGTTACTGAGTTTAGGAAAAATACAATTGAAGGACAGTACAACGAACAGACAGCACAATTTGCTCAAGTGTTTATAAATCTAAGATGTTAAAAAAACATCTAGTAGATTGTCTTAAATGTAAACAGTGCTGATTTCCAAATGTCAAAAGTTGCTGCTCAGTCATGTTCTCTGTTCAAACAGAGGCAAATGAAATATAACTGCCACTTCACAAAACGATTTTAAACCAAGTATGTGGCTGGAAACAGGGAACGCCAGATTTTCTCTCTTCTTTCTAACTTATAGGAACATTTGACAGTTGTAGCATCTTATGCTTGGGCTGCTTTAAATACCCAATGTATCTGTCATTTATCAGTGATAAATGATATTAGACGTAAAATCCCCTAGATCAATCTCACTGACTTTCCCGCTGTGGAATATCTTGTGCACCTGTCTTCATTTTGCCTCTGGTCAACTGACTCAAAGGTATCAAGTAATGTGGACTATCCAATGCTTAAAGAGTAAGTTTTCTAACTGAGATCAAGCAAACATGCCATTCTGTGTTTCCAGCTTGTCATAGTATACTTGAAACTCTGTTTCAGAGTCATTTATCTTTTAAATGTGAATGTTAAGAACCCTGATACCACACAAATACTATAGACCAGTTAAAACAAGTCTCCTCAGATGCCACCCTGAAGATTGTAAAAGCATCTCTGTAAGCACAGCTAAAAGTAGCAGGATTCACATACACCCACAGCATCCCAAAGTACACTTCCAAGGGCCTGGAACAAGCACAGCCAGTGTTACCCAGCGCCTGATGACTACTGCTATGCAGGGGCCTTCAGATAGGAAACAAGGTCCGGTACTTACTGATATTTCCCACTGAACCTTTCATCTGCCTAACTCTAGTGAGCTCTCCCCTGAAGCTCAGAAGAAAAAGTGTTCTTTTCCTATGCCAAGCACAAGAAGGCTCGTTCTACAGAGAGAGTTCCTGACTGAAGCAAAGGGAGCCATGTGCTCTGTTCTGATCAAGGTGTTGAGTGAAAGTTTAAAGTATGGCTTCAGTATGACATGACATGCTCATATATAAATGACTGTATTGTGTTTCTCTTCACCTTGCGCTGCTCCCCTTCCTTATTCCAAATACTCCCCTCTCGGAGCTGGGTGTGGTGACACATGTCTTTAATCCCAGCACTCGGGAGGCACAGGCAGGTGGATCGCTGTGAGTTCGAGGCCAGCCTGGTTTACAAAGTGAGTTCAGGACAGCCAAGGGTACACAGAGAAACCCTGTCTTGAAGAAAACAAACAAACAAACAAACCAAATATTCCCCTTTCTGCCTTTATGACACACACACACACACACACACACACAAACACACACACACACACACACACAGAGAGAGAGAGAGAGAGAGAGAGAGAGAGAGAGAGAGAGAGAGAGACAGAGACACAGAGACACAGAGACAGAGACAGAGAGACAGAAAGACAGAGAGAGACAGAGCTAGATCCTACATGATAAATAATACGTATTTCTGTTCCTTTTTACCTTTCTTGGTCCTCTTCCTTTATCCCTGTTCCTTCCTCATAACAGTGTCCCCTCTGACTAGATTCCACATATGAGAGAAAGGATGTTCACTGACTGAGTCTGTCTGTCTGAGTCTGGCTTGTTTTGCTTAACGTGATGATCTGAAGTTCCGTCCTTGTCCTAGTCACCGTTCTGTTGCTGTGAAGGGACTGCACAGGCAAGGCAACTCTTGTGAAAGAAAGTATTAAGGCTTTTGTCCACTATCGTCATGGTGGGGAGCATGGTATCGAGCAGGCAGGAACTGGGGCAGTGTGTGAGACCTATATCCCAATCCGTCACAAGAGAGAAAGAGAGACTGGACATGGTATAGGTATATATACATCCTCCACCGAGGTCACAGCTCCTAACTCTTATAATCCTTTTAAATATTGACATGCCCTGGTGATTAACCATTCAAATACATGAGCCTATAATGGCCATTTGTATTCAAACCACAATCCTTTTAGCTTCAAATGACATAATTTCATTCTCCTTCATTGCTGGATAAAGCTTTGTGTGTGCGTTCCTTTATGCATTCCTGTGTGTCCAAGCAGCTACACCATTCCTGTACCTTGTGAATCAAACCCTCTTTAAAAGCTGCTGCACTATCATTTTAAAGACCATGGACTCATGTGACGTGTGAGGACTTCAACCCCACCATGACATAACGTGTTGACATTTGAACACCCACAACATGAACAGATGTCACAAAACCTAGGCCCTGGGAGCAGATGGACCTGAAGTAAAGGACATGACAGGCGCCCAGGAATACAGCTTGGGGAAGAGAAAAACAAGAATTCATTTCATCTCCGGGTATCATGTTAAGAGCTTCTCTAAGTATGTTAAAAAAAAAAAAAAAGACAGAGGTCAGGAGATCTGGTCTTTAGCCAACCATTTAGCTCCCTGAGCCGTGCGCTCTTTGGTGGGTGTGTGCCCACAGGCTGCAGATCTCAATGAATGAGAGTTTGCACTTGTACTTTCACGCGATGCCTGTACTGGAAGCTCGCCTGCTGCAGCGACACACACCCCCACACCTGGACACAGGCACTGGCTTGTGTGGTCCTTATTGTGTAAGCCAGGCTCACATCTCACTTGTTGGAATCCTCCTGCTTCAGCTTCCCAGCTACTGGGTAGGATACAGGTTTGCGTCATCCCGGCATTATCCTGATTTTTTAAATGTTTTTTTTTAAAATTATGTCCCTAAAATGTAAATAATAGATGTATAAAATCCACATCAGAGTTTTTTTTTCTGTTAATGCATTTGTTTTATTGTTACAGCTAATGAATAATAACTCTTTCCTAGGGAAACTATACTTGGAAGGACAAATTGGAATTATCTTAAAAATCAGGTGTTGCTGAATAAAAGACTCAATGGGAACACAAGAAAATCTTTCTTTTCTGGGAGTGATATAAATCTTCCAAGTGTTTTTAACAAATTAAAAGACATCTTTCAAGTACTTTTTTTTTTTTTTTTTACCCTATGGCACAAGAGACTTAAAAAAACTTTTGGCATATATTCAATACACACAGAGATGGGCTTCATAGAGACATTTTCATTCAGGTAGGGTTTTTTGTTTTCTTTTTCTTTCTTTTTTTCTTTTTTTTTCCTGCATTGGTTCAGATGGGGAGAGACTGCTATCAAATGTCATGAGAGGGCTGTGGACGTGATCCTATCCTGAAAGGACTGCCTTAGTGACTGTTACTGCCCTTCCCCCCGACATTGCCAACTTCTTAGGCCTCTTCTTGTGGTGGATAGGCTCTGGAGAAGAGTGGAGAGGTGTCACAGCTTGAAGGGAGCAGGAGTAAGGTGCCAAGAATCCAGGGTTCCAGAAAAATGCTCCCCCCAGAGAATAAAAAGCAAGGGCAGTTACTCCAGGTTTTATACACACCTGTGTAAAGACTTGGAGCTAGGAATGCTGGCCAAGTTTGTCTAAGAGATTTCCAAAATATTATAGGCTATTCCCACTCTTAACATACGGGGGCCCTGGCTTCTTGCCTGTTTCTCTCAGAGTTTTGCAACCACCATGTTGTAAGCAGCTTTGGTCCATGTGTTCCCTACCCTGATTACCAGCCTATCTCAGGTACAAAGAGATTGGCTCAAATGACAAAGGACTGATCCTTTGAAACTGTGAGCCAAAAAGAAGTCTTTTCTTCTTTAAGGTAGTTTATCTCAGGTGTTTTGTGACAGTAATGGAAATGTCTACATTGTTGTTGTTTTCTAAGCCCATATGACTTCGTCATCCTGTAAAAGAATGTATTTAGGGCTAAAGGGTGCTCCTTACTAGATCTGTTAAATACAATAAGCCCTGAGGAGCCCAAGCCAAAACATATTGCTTCCCATAAGCAATTGTGGTAGATGATGATGATGATGATTAATTCATATTACATCTCAATTGTTATCCTCCCATTTCTCCCTCCCTCCCACTTACCCCCTACTCCCCTCTCCTATGACTGTGACTGGGGGGGACCTCTCCCCCTGTATATACTCATAAGGTATCAAGTCTCTTCTTGGTCTTCTTGGTAGCCTGCTATCCTTCCTCTGAGTGCCACCAGGCCTCCCCATCAAAGGGACGTGGTCAAATATGGAGCACCCAAGTTTGTATGAAAGTCAGTCCCCACTCTCCACTCTCCATTCAACTGTGGAGACTGTTCTGTCCATTGGCTATATCTGGTTAAGGGTTCGAAGTTTACTGCATGTATTGTCCTTGGTTGGTGCCATAGTTTGAGCAGAACCCCTGGACCCAAATCCGCTTGTCATAATGTTCTTCTTGTAGGTTTCTAGGACCTCTGGATCCTTCTATTTCCCCATTGTCCCATACTTCTCTCACCTGGAGTCCCAATAGGATATCTTCCCCTCTATCCCACTTTCCTGGTAAGGGAAGACTAGGATCAAAAATTCAAGTGACACCACATGCTGGTGAGGATGTGGAGAAAGAGGAACACTCCTTCATTGCTGGTGGGAATGCAGTCTAGTACAGCCACTTTGGAAATCTATCTGGAGCTATATCAGAAAACTGGGAATAAGGTTTCCTCAAGACCCAGCTATTCCACTCCTTGGAAGATGCACCAGCACACAACAAGGACATATGCTCAACCATGTTCATAGCAGCCTTATTCATAATAGCCAGAACATGGAAACAACCTAAGTGTCCCTCAGTAGAAGAATGAATAAAGAAACTGTGGTACATTTACACTATGGAATACTACTCAGCTGTTAAAAACAAGGACTTCCCGAAATTTGTGGACAAATGGATTGAACTAGAAATGATCTTAATGGGTGAGTTAACCCAGAAGCAGAAAGAGTCAAATGGTATGTACTCACTTATATCTGGACTCTAGCCCAAGGGGCATGTCCCACGAAAGCGATTGTGGTAGTTTGAATGTAACTGGTCCCTACAGGCCCAGAAGGAGTGGCACTATTAGGAGGTGGTGGCCTTGTTGAGTAGGTGTGGCCTTGCTGGAAGAAGTGCGTCGGTCATTTAGGGATGGTGGGCTTTGGGGTCTCATACGCTCAAGCTACATCCGGTGTGGCACATCTGCCTGCATGCAGCCATGCTTCCCACCACAATGGTAATGGACTAAACCTCTGACACTGTAGGTCAGCCCCAGTTAAATGTTTTCCTTTATAAGAGTTGCTGTGTTAATGGTGTCTCTGCACAACAATAGAAAGCCTAACTAAGATAGTGATCAAACTCCTCTCCATGTAGATGTTGTGAAGCAATCATTGCTAAATTAGGCAATAAAGTAAGTAGTCATTTGAGGGTGCCCACAAAACAGAGGACTCAGAAATGACCAAGAATGCTTAACTCTATTATTTTGAAACAAGAAATGATCATTTGAATGTCGGTATTCCTGTTGAGTTTTGTAACATTTTGGAAAAAAAAAAGTTCCTATTTGAATTATAAGTGGAGTCATCATCATGAACTTTACAGTGTTTGAGATTTTTAAAATCCTCAACACAGGCCCCAAACAGCCGTAAACGCGGAGGGCAGATGTACCACAGATGAACACCAGCTCCCTTACCACTATTTATATTGTGGGAGCTTTGCCCATGCCCGAGAACAGGCAGTTTTTCCCAACGCCAGCCTCTCCTCACAGGGTTATGCTCATTTGCTGATCAGCAGCTCAACAGCAACACTGTTCATCCCTGTCTCGATTCAGATTATAATTTCTTTTTATACCACCTGACCCTTGTAATCATATGGTGAAGTAGGTCTGCTCATTCATCCTCCCTGGGTCAAGTACTTAGTGTGAACACAGCACCATTTGTGTTCCTGAGGCCTCTCGGCATCATGGTGAGCAGAGCAGGAAGACCGTCGGCTGGAAAGGTTTGAAAAGAACCTTTTGTGCATTGTTTTCATTGTCTTATTTTCTTTCTGGAACTAAAATTCCTGGTTGGGAAAAGAAGTCTCCCTAGATACAAGGGCGAGATTTTGAGAGATACTCGTTTCTGATTTAAGTATGAAAAACTATCAATTATTTTATTTGTGCCAGTGTTAGAAAAAACTACTGAATGAGATTTCGATCCAACTTTCAGGGCCCAGCATTCAGGAAGCATCCAGCAAATGCCTTCTGAGTGAATAACGGAAAGAAGGACTCTACGCATGTGTGCCTTTGTCTGGGTGATGTCTTTTCATCGGGGGGTGGGGGGGGGTGGGGGGGTGGGGGGGGATGAGAATGATTCCTTAGGGTCTAGCTTCACCAGCAGAGGACGCTGTTCTACATCTCACCCAATTTTAACCACAGGTTGGAGGAAAAGTCATAAGCTGCCTATCTCCGAACCTCAGGGAGACAAGACACACATGAGTAAGCTGGCTGGTTCAAATGAAGCCGCTCTGCCATCTTGGCAGTTAGGATGAACTGACAAGCAGTGGCCGTGGAGATGGCTTAGAGAGAAGTGTGAGGGTGGAATTTGTATCCCAGCACCCATGTGAATCCTATAGGCAGGCCCGCCACATGGCATGGTGGTAGCCTACGAGGCCACTGCTCCAGAGACAGAGAACGGTGACTCTCAGAGCAAGGTGAATAGTCCTAATCCAAGAACTCTAGGTTTTGAGGGACCCTGCCTCTCAGTACACAGGTGGAGAAAGATCGAGGAAGATGCTCAAAGGTTGACGTCTGGCCTCCACAGGCACCCACACCTATGTGCATGGGCATTCACTTATGGATGAACACTGATACGTACCTACGCACTCACACACATGTAAGAGAAACAGAGCGGACAAGCATGCTGTGGGTGCTGAATGGGTCACCAAGGAATACTGACAGAGTAATCTGTTATGTTTAGCCCACATGTCTTAAACTGTAAAGCAAATTTCCTTTACATTAGTAAGAAGAAAACACTAAAAGGATTACTATGACATTGAACACCGTATTTTTGTTTTAAGCTGGCCAGGCATGGTGGCATACACCTGTAATCCCAGCACTCAGGGAGGGAAAGGCAGGCAGATAAGGCCAGCCTGATCTACAAAGCAAGTCCAGGACAGTCAAGGCTATACAGAGAAACCCTATCTGTAACACACGTATCATGCTTCCATCCTTTGGGCGCCTAGTCCTGATAGTTAAATACACCCGACCTAGTGCCCAGTATCTTTTCTGACCCACAGCTGGGTGTAGAGTGGAAAGGGAAGTCTGGCCTCTCAACCCTGCGTCTTCTCTGCACCTCCTCCACTCATCACCCTGTTAGCAAGAAGAGACACAGAGGGACTGTGGCTGGATATGCTTTTACATGATGACATTGTTCAGTCTTTAAAATCTGTAGAACAGGAGGAGAAGAAGGAGCAGGAAAGGAGGATAAGGAGAAGAAGAAGAAGAAGAAGAAGAAGAAGAAGAAGAAGAAGAAGAAGAAAAGAAGAGCCTCTAAGATATATATTGTGTAAAAGAAATGCCTTCAACTAAGTAAATGCTAATTAATTGCCTAGGTTGTTATTTAACCAATTAACATTATTTACACAGAAATTTTAAAGAAAAAATTTTGATTTTATGTACATCATATTTGATGTCTTTTGCATATCTTTAAAGAAATCTTTCTGAAAGCAGAGGCTGTACACACATTGCTCTTAAGCCTTCCAGGAAAGCTTGAAGGAAATGGGCATTCTCTAATTTTGGAGCACAGGAGTCTTTATGAGTTAATTGAGTCAACTCTGGTCCTGTGATCTCATTATTTATTGTTGACTTCCCCAATCTCCCTTTCCTTTGTCTCTGTCATTCTCCCTTTGCTCTGTTGGCATCCCCATGCTGTCCCTGAAAGCCATTCCTCACAGGCTTGAGGGCCCTTTCTAGCCTCCTGTATTTCATATTTATCCCCACCTGGATACACATGTTTCACAGTTAAGACCTTAGAGACCTGTGGTGCTAAGTTAGAACCTGGCATTCATACGAGAGTGCCAAGAAGAGGACAAGAGGCCATTTTGAAAGAACTTTAAGAAACGACGGCCCTAAATTCCCCCAAAGACATAAATGCACAGATAAGCTGAAAACTCTCAAACACTCTAAGTTCCAAAATGCCACCAGATCACACAACCATGTTCAAGCTTAAGCATTTGAAAACTAAAGACAAAAGAAAGAAAGAAAGAAATAGACAAACTAGATATCCTATTTGTAAGGGAAAATGTGAAAACTGATGAGTTTCTTAGGAGTCATGGAAGCTAAGAAAAAAAGAAAAGAGAGCAGGCCAATACTTATCAACTACTGGGACAAAAGAATTTTTTTTTTTTGAGACAGGATTTCTCTGTGTAGCCTTGACTGTCCTGGACTTACCCTGTAGACCAGGCTGGCCTTGAACTCACAGCAATCCACCTGCCTCTGCCTCCCAAGTGGACAAAAGAATTATTAACCTTGAATTCTATGTTTAGTGAAAACCATGGACCATCCAGCAATGAAGGGAAAGCACAGAGAGCGACAGAGAGAAACTTACAGAGTTGAATGTTAACAGAGCAATGACAAAAGTAACAATTATAGGTTGAAGGAAATTTGCAAAGCAGAAATAATAATTGAAGGAGTTTGGGCTACCAGGAAGAATATGAGGAAATATCACCACATTCCTTCTTTTTAAAAAGACTTCTAACCTGTGTTTGATGGTTGAATAAAAACTATGACCTTAGCGTGGTTCTGAAAGTGGACAGAGGAAATACTTACAGCAGGCCCAGGAACCGACCAGAGATACAATTGACAATGCTCTGTCTGTTCGTGGCTACAGCTGGCAAGACGGGGACACTGAAGATATCTACACAGAAAACGTGATAACCAGAGCAGCCACCACATAGCGAGACACTGAAGGTAAGTAAGAGTGGACAGTCTCAGAAAGGAAGGATAAAGTGGAGGTAACATCTCTACTTAATTTCAAGACTTCTAAATTGCAGTAATCAAGACTGTTGGCATTGGTGCAGATGCAGCGTCAGAGCTCAGCGGGTCACAACAGATGACTAAGTGGCGGACCCCCTGCCCCACCCCCACCCCCAATAAGCTGCATCTTCTACCTCATTCTTGACTAGCTGATATTGACAGTGGAAGGGGAAAGATAATGTTTTATACAAACACAGCTCTGGTGCTACTGGACATCAACAGGCAAAGAAATGAATCTTGATCCAAGTGTCAACTTTATGCAAAATTAACTAAAAAATGCATCAGTACTTACAGGTAATACAAAGATATAGAACTCATAAACACAAAAGAGAAAACTTTTGGAGCCTAGAGCTAGGCAGACAGTTCTTAGTACCAGAAACATGAGTAGCAAATAAAAAAGTAATATGTGGGATTTCATCAGAATTAAAATCTTCCACTCTGCAAAAGGTGGAGTTGAGAAGATGAGAAGGTAAGCCACGGACTGGGGAAAAATATCCGTGAGCCATGTCTGAAGATTTCTGTTGCTGCAGGAAAACACTGTGACTAAAAAGCACATTGGGGAGGAAAGGATTTACTTGGCTTACACTTCCATATCGCTGTTCATCACCAAAGGAAGTCGAAACAGGAACTCAAGCAGGGCAGGAACCTGGAGGCAGGAGCTGATGCAGAGGCCATGGAGGGGTGCTACTTACTGACTTGCTCCTCCTGGCTTGCTCATCCTGCTTTCTAATAGAACCCAGAATCACCAGTCTAGGGATGGCCCCACCCTATGGGCTGGGCCCTCTCCCATTGATCACTAACTGAGAAAATGCCTTACAGCTGGATCTCATGCAGGCATTTCCTCCAATGAGGCTCCTTCCTCTCTGATGACACTAACTCGTGTCAAGTGGACACTAAACCAGCCAGTACAAGCCATATATCTAACGAAGGGCTATCTTGCAAATACATGTTTTAAAAACTAAGCTTAGTTATAAGAAATGGAAAGAGCAGAAGAAATGTGCTGCTACAGAAGGACTGTTGTTGGCAAGAAACATAGGACACAAGATGTTCCACATGAGTCAATGCAACGTAACCAATGGTTAGCCAGCATTACATACCTGTTAGAATGACGAAAATAAGGACAAATAGCACCATGGTGTGAAGGCAGGAAGAAACCGGCTCATTCCCCACACCTGGTGAAATTAAATGGGACAGCTACTGTGGCAACCAGTGATTTTCACGTTTTCTTAAAAACAATCTATTCAGGGGCCAGAGAAATTGCTCAGTGGTTAATATACTTGCGGCTCTTTCAGAAGACCTGGACACAATTCCAAGCACCCACGTGGTGGCTCACAATCATCTGTAACTTTGGCTCACAACTATCTGTAACTCAAACACTATATTCTGGCTTCCGTGCACATGTGCATGTGGTATACATACATATACACAGGCAAATCACACATTCACATTAAAAAGAATAACAGTTAAAAAAACAACAACAACAAACCTAGTCAACCAGCACATGACCTAACAATTGCACTGAAGAAGTTTATTCCATAAAAAAAATTATACTGATATAAAACCTACACATTCGTGTATATAGCTATTTCATTCATAGTAACACAGAACTGGTCTGACATTCTTCAGCAGGCAAATAAGACAGGGTAAATCCACACTATGGAACTATATTTCATCACAAAGAAAATGCTGGTTGACTCAGTATGTTATCCTGGGATGCGTCTCCTAAGAAACAAAATTTAAAATGTCAACCACAAGGGCCACATGCTGTGGCAGTTCCAGTTACATGACATCATGGACAACAGCTTAAACCTCACTAAAACATGCCTTGTGATTCCTGGATCCTACTAACAGAAAGATTGGCTTAGACCTAGACGCTGTCACCTCTAAGTCTTTAGTGATTCAAAAATGTAAAAAGAATACATCTTTCATGTTACTTGGGTTAGATCCTAACTTCTAGGACTTTTTTATATTTTTTATTTTTTGGTTAAAGTTCAGTATTTCTGTTCTACTGCTAAATCACTGGCACAAAGCAGGCATTCTGAAGTGAAAGCGGGTCTCGGTACATCTTAGCCAAGGATAAGTGGGTTCATCTCAGCTTTCTGCCCATGCCCATAGCTTTCCTAGTGACCAACTACTGTCTAGCAGTACTTGCAGTAAACACTTAAAAATTTGTACTTTGGGTTGGCCCAAGTGGGAATTAATGCTCTTTCAAGTTTATTTAAAGACCTGGTTCAGTTCTAGAAGCCTCCCTGGAAAACAAGTAGGGGTGTTATGCATGGAGGGCCCACACAGGAAATCTGGTTTTGCCTTCTACCACTCACATGAAAAAAAATGCCGCAACTCCACAACCTACGGGAACCCACTCTGAGTAACTAAGTGACTTGACTTCTTAAGACCCTGCCAGAAGCAACAGCATCGGCTATATGGCTCCATTTCAGTGTTTGGAGGTAGGATTATTTGGATAATAATGCTCACTGGTTAGTGTGTGTGTGTGTGTGTGTGTGTGTGTGTGTGTGTGTGTGTATCAAAATGATTTCCAAGATAACGGGTTAAATCAGCACGTTGGTGCATGTATCTGAATTACAGGAAATTACGTCAGCTCTCAGGTGAGTCTTCACTCCCCTTGCTTCTCTTCCTTTCCCAGCTACTGCAGGGTTACAGGTAGCCCAAACTAGCTTGGATCTTGCTGTGTAACTAGTGGAGGCTGGTATGAAATCCCTGTCCCTCCTGCCTTCACTCCCCAAGTGCCAGGATTTCAAGCAGGGATTACAGCCTCGCCGAGGGCTTGCTTCAACATCCCCTTGTCATTAAAGGCAAAATAAAACACCACCCACCCACCACAGAGGGGTGCGGTAAAGTACACTGTAACACATTTTGTGGGTTACTTTGCAAAGAGGATGCTCATTGCCTTTGTTTGAGGGTGTATTGCTGGAGTAGACTCCAAATTCCCCTTGCTCCCTCCCTTCTTTGTATAGCTCTGCCCTCTACTGGAAGCACTTAACTCTGTCACTGTCTCATAAAGGTGGGGCCTGACTTTCAAGATACTCTGATCCAGTCACAGCCGTCAGCACCCCCCTTGGTGACTTTTTAGGTGGACCATCAAAACAGATTCTGTCTACAAAACTTGATTTTTCTAGAGGCCTTCTAACTGAGGAAAGAAAATAAAGTCCAGTCACTTTGTGAGGGAGAAATAGCATCAACAGGAAAGACCAGTCCTTAGAGTGGTGGCCAATTGTCTAAGTGCCCAGTGGTCCCAAAGTCAATCCAGCCTTGCACACTCTCTCTTCCTTTCCCACAGACCCCTTTCTTTTCTTCTTTTTTATTTTGTTTATTCCATTTTCTTATGATACACAAAGTATAGCCCAGGCTGACCTTGAACTCACCTTAGAGGAAGATGGCCTTGAATGCTCATCCTCCTGCCTCTACTTCCCAGACTGTTTTATGGAGTGCTGACGACTGAGCCTGGAGCCTTGTGTACGCCACAAGCACAGTACCAACTGAGCTCCATTCCCAGGGCCCATAGTAAGTACTTTTTATATGTGAAATATCAAATATGTGCTGTCTGTGAGAAGGACTAATTCCTTTGGTTCATTCATAATCTTTATGCCCAGGCAATGGGTAGTAGCGTGGCAAAAAAGCTGACCCCAAATAAATGACAGATAGTCAAGTATTTATTGGGAAGCTACTGTGGGGATGGAAGTAGGGAGGAAAACACAGAGGTGAAGAAGAAAGAAACTGCTGGCTGCTGCTGGCCTAACAAATACACATCTTCTTGTTAGGTGTGGGGAAAAGCCATCACTCTCTTCAGCAGCAAGGACAGTGCCAAGGAGTGGCTTACCCACTGCCCACTGCAAGCCCAAATCAAATGCATCTTTTAGATGTGGCACTTTCTTTTTCTTCCCGCAGTTTTCATTTTTCATCATGGACTTCAATTTTCTGCACAAGGGAACGAAAACTATACAAGCTTCAAACTATTGTGAGTGGGTTTATTGTTTGTTTGTCTTTGCTAAAGGCATGCACCTGACTCATGGGCCCAAAGTGAACCAAGTCACCCTGTTTTCATTATAGATTTATCTAAAGAGATTGGTGCTCAAAACATTGTGGTTACAGAACTGGGGCACTTTAATCAAAAGCAGTGAGGACACTAACTGGCTCAGTGTGGGCATCATCAGGGTGTAAAGTGAGTGGTCCCTGCCTTGGATGCTGTCCTGGTTGTCACATGCTCCTCCAGACAGTGCACATGACACACCATACTATCATGGGCCCTGTCTGCGCCCATATCTGTAAGAGAACACGCCATTCCCACTGAGAAATACTGCACTATATTCAAATGGAACACTTTGTTGTTTGTTCTTGTTTTTACCGTCAGGGTTTCTCTGTGTAGCCTTGGCCGCCTTGGGCTTACTATGTAGACCAAGCTGGCCTTGAGTTCGTAGTGACCCACCTGCCTCTGCCTCCCTGAGTACTGGGATTAAAGGCGTGCGCCACCACCAAGCCGCTAACCAGTTATTCTTTTACTAGAGCTGTCCTGCAAAATCATGTCTCTGTCACACTACATGCTTGTCGTTAGACTGCCATTCAGTTCCTCTCAGCACTGAACAATGTGGCACCCAGTGTGGAAAATTCTTCAGTAAGAACTAGATTCAGACGCAGTCACAAAACTCTCTCACTTTATTTCCCTGTATAAAGATGTGATGCATACATGATGGAGGACGGGGAGGAGTGCTGTGAAACGCCTGTCACCCTCATGACCTCACAGCAGCTGGGAACACGTGCAGAAGACCTGCAGTGGATGATCAAGCCAGCCAAACCT
This sequence comes from Acomys minous, assembly GCF_964271855.1. NCBI lineage: Eukaryota > Metazoa > Chordata > Mammalia > Rodentia > Muridae > Acomys > Acomys minous. The sequence goes on from NC_140485.1 coordinate 115,957,764, forward strand.
CCAGGCCACAGGTAGAGTAGATGCCCTCCACCTCCCACCCCTTACCGAGAAGCTAAGGGCACTTTATAGTTGCTTGGGGGGGGTGTGGCGGGGGTAATCTTTTTTAAGGATGTGGTCCTGGATAGAGTTCCCGTGCTCTCATGGATAGCTTCACACTCGCTCACACATAAACAACACTAACTGATCTTAGTGAGATAATAAAAAATATATATAAAGTTGGCGTGGGAGAGTGTTGAAGAAGAGTGTTGAAGAGTTCAAGGAGGGAGATAGAGAGGGCAAATATATTTCATTGTATAGTATATGAAACTCTCAATAATAAAGAAAAAATTTCAAAAAACAACGTTTTTCAATTCTAAAACTAACTTGACAGAAACTTGAAGATTCTGTTCTCACTTAGCTAGTCTGTTAAGCTTTGCTCTTACATTTTTTTTCAATAAAAATAAGTTTTCTGTTCTAAATATCTTTGTAAAAGTTTCCTCAAATTACTGCTTTTTAAGAGAATATGAGCAACTGTTAGCTCTGATTCCTTAACAATTCTACTTTATTATGAATTTGTTAAAGGAATGCACCTCTTTTACAACCCGACTACCCTAAGCAGGAGGGAAAGGAGATTAAGGAGAACAAGAATGAAACCTTCTGAGGATCAGTTCCACGGTGGGGCAAATCGTCTGGTGTAATTCGCAGGAGTCTAGCAGATCCTCTATCATACAGAAGAAGCCGCACCATCAGTGGAGGAATCCACGGAGCTCGCTGTCCACCACCAGATTCTCAGACTCCATCCAGCAGGAACCTCTGATCTCTCTCACTCCAATTCCCCAATGTCCTTCTAAGCCACGGTCTCTTTTTGCAACACAATACTCGGGTGGAGATGGAGTCCCAGGAGCCTGTGTTTTGTCTTGGGCTGAAACTTCCTCTCTCTCTGAGTCTTACTAAGATCTTTATCAGTTTGTAGAGACAAAGTCTCAGTGGGGTCAAGCTACCCAAGACTGCTTTCACCTTGGGGCCCCGCCCAAGGCACGGTCACATTCTCTACACAAGCAACTAAAGCTCCTGTGGCAGATCCCTGATCACCCATCCAGCAAAAATAATAATTTAAGATTGAATTTTAAGTAAAGTTGCTAAGTCATGGCCCAGTCACCCACCATGAAGGGAATAGGAGTAAATGAGTGCGCCTGCATGAGAACACACTTGTTAATAAGGAGAGCTGGGCACAGAGCGGTTCTGTAGATGCCATTGGAAGTTTCCTTTAGCTATGAGACGGCAGTGCGCTGTTTGACGCCGTACATGCTACGGGGATGTCTGGAACCGAAGACCTTGTGGGACCAGGCCTGGTGGGCTAGGACTGACCTGGCAGCATCTGTGTGAATTCTCCTTATATAGCCCATTCCTCATCAGGAAAACAGTCTGAACCTGGGACTAGAAAACCTCAACATTCCAATCTCTTACAGAAATGTTTTATACTGTCACTTTTATAGAAAGAAAGAAAGAAAGAAAGAAAGAAAGAAAGAAAAAAAGAGGTGGGGAAGGAAGGGGAAACTAAAATAGGATGTAAAATAAATAAAATAATAAATAAAAAAGTAAGTTCTGCTGAGATGTGAAGCAACTTCTACTTATTAGTGAATAACCCTTTTGATACTACAAAATTAAAAATGTTAACCAGAGATCCAGAGATCCAGAGAGTGTCCCGCCACAGCGCATGTGCCTCCCTCAACAGTGAGGGTGAGGGAAGCCTGGCTTCCCAGAAAGAGTCCTCGGGAATCAGGATTAGCAGACATCTCCGAAATCATCTTTATTCTGCTTGCAAAGATACAATTACGTAGTTAATATTTCACTTGTTCCCATTTAGAAGTTTTAGATCCTGCCACACGAAACACCTTCACTAGCAAACTGCTACATAAGAACATTATAAAACACAAACAATAAACTAAGATAACCCCTTCTACAGTGTTTAGATTAGTAGGTTAAAACATTGATTAAAAAAAAAAAACACAAGTTCATTGGCAGACATCTGACTCCTATTCTAATGAAAGATGGTTTTAAAAAAAAAAATGGCACTCTAAGTAAACTCTAAAATTTAAGTGTCAAAATTTAAGCATAAAAATTAAATACCAAATTTGTAACTGTGGGAACATTCCTTTGTGAAGATAGGATCCAAAGAGACACGTCTAATCAGTGTCCTGTAGAAAACAAGGGAAAGTAAATAATAGCCCACAAAACCAGACAGTATGGCAATGATTGTTTAGTGTAGTAAGAAACTGGCATCTTTTGCATCTAAACAGAACAGATGTTGGTCTGACTCATTCAGACACTTCCTCCAACTGACACCAAACAGTACAGTAACTACACTTACCCTAGTACACATTGGGTTAAGTGGACCATGTGTAAATACAACCTGTCCTTCCTATTTCACCATGCAATCTACAGCAAGTGCATATATACACAGTGGGAAATGACTCACTGATGCTAGTCACAGAAGATAAAGACAATCCAATAACGACAGACCAGCCATGATCTGACTGCTGTGGACCACGGGGCATACAATGTCCCACAAACAGGTATGTTAAGATTTCGTTATTGAGAATATTTGCTGGACAAACCAAACTTAAACTTGATTTTTTTTTAAATAAGACAGCACGATCATGTACCACATGCTCACCATGACACAGGTGCAGGCAGAGGACACACACTAATCAAATAACTCCCCCAAACTCAGCCAAACCATATAAATAAATTACAAACAAGAGGCATATACAATATGAGGAAAACCCATCGGTCATTGGACTGCAAAAACGTGGGAGTTATGCCTGCAACGATATTCAGTAAAGCCTTCGGTATTAGAAAATATTAGATTGAATCCAAAAGAACATCCTCCCCCCCAATAAAAACGACAAAAATATGGGACCGTCCTTTACACAAACAGCCTTAAAATAATGGTAACGGTAACTGCTCATGAGAACGCGCCATGCAGCCGCCTGCTCCTTCATGACTCAGCCTTTCAGTCCCCATACGATGAGACAGATGATCACAATTCCGACAACGAGGATAAAAATGATGATGCAAAGGGTTTTTCTGGATTTGCGCTGCAGAAGCAAGAACGAGAAACAGTGACAGATTCAGTGAGGCGACTGACTCCATGACAGCTGAAAGTAGCTCATTTCAGCTTAGTGACTTGTTTGCCGACCTGTTCGGGGCTGAGGTATTTCTTCTTAGAAACCTCTACAACGCATGTGGTGTTTTGCTTTGGTTTTGGTTTTCAAAAACTATTTTTTCTTGAGATACTGTTATAATTCAAGGAGCGCTTCAGGGACCGTGACAGAGGTAGAGGGCACAGCCTACAGACCGCCCTAGAAAGCCTCGAGTTGTTAAAACATGCCGATTTTGTCTTCAGTGGGAGAAAATGACACGGTTCCATCCAGAAGGCTGTGAATGGCTGTGTTCGTACCTGGTGGTCTCCGCTGTTCTGTAAACAGCATTGATCCCACCTTTATGCTCATTAAAGCCTTTCTCCCTAGGCGCTTGTCCTGAGCTGTTTCTCTGTCCATAGAACCCGTTCTGTGTAAAGGTCAGAGATGCTTGGCTAAAAAAAATGTATGTCGGTGTAGCCATGCCCGAATCGTTGCTGTGATAACTGTCCCTGGCAGCCACTTCAAACTCATGATGTCCTTACCCTCTAAGTTAACACTTCAAGCTACTGAGGAGACGTATTAGCGTTAACGTTACCTGATAATCTGCTGCTCTTGACAGCTGCTGGTTTGCCTGCTGAACGTGAACCTCTGCGCTTTCTACATTGGCTTCTATGCTGTCTTTAAAACAAAACGCACACACACCCAGAGAATCGTTAAACACAAGCTGATGCTCCAGTGCTAAATCGCTAAATTTCATCCAGCAGACATTTAAGAAAAAGACACAGCCCAACCAATATACAAATGTATACGTAAAGAGCCGTCGTCGTCCTCTCCAGCTCCACCTGGACACAACCTGTTATTTTGTAGGTACAGGGTCAGCGTCAGCACAAGCTCCTGTCAGCTTCTAGCCATAGAGCTCGAACTGTCTCAAGACCAAAGTGCAAATCAGATAGAGGCCCCTTCTGTCCAACTCCAAAGACTATCATCATCTCATAGGAAAAAAAAAAACCCACGTCAACTTCTCAAAAACACAGTCTCCTCAGGAGCAAAGGATGAGCCGACGACATGAAAGCTCGGTCCTGTGTGTCCACTTAATAAACCCAGTCCTCAGTGTTCCTCGGCTTTGCGTCTGCCGCTGTAAGCGCAACCCACCTTAAACCATTCACAGAAGCGCAGGGCTCTCCCTGCTTTGCGAGGCATGGTGGCCAACCTCACAGTCAGAATAACTTTAATTCACTCGGTTTCCACCATCCACCTCACCCAGGGCCCGAGGGCCTTCAGAAGGTGGCAGCCCACCTTTCCGCTCGGCTCTACCCTCAGAGTAGGACAGGCACTGATTTGTAGGAGCGGACACTCTCATCGCTTCCTCCTCCCTACAGGTTTCCACAGCCAGTCTGTCATGTTCTTCTCGCCCTCTTTGGCAGCAGACATCCAGAGACCCCATAGCTTCCTCCTGTCTTGAACGTCCTGGCCTCTGACTCAGTGTTGTTCTTTTCAATGCTTCTCTTAGGGTCATAGCTGGTGATTGCATTATAAAATGGAGGGCCCTTCTAACTACGCCTTGGTCTGTACAAATCTACCACACCGTCTGTATGTGTACACATGGGTGTGGAGGCCAGGGGCTAACAATCTGGTTTCTTCCTTAGATGTCTCCCTCACTACTTTTTGACACAGAGCCTCTCACTAAGCTCATTAATTCAGCAGGACTAACTGGTTAGTGGCCTCCAGGGATACCCCTGTTTCTGCAGCTTCAGTTCTAGGATTAGGACTAAGGCTGTTAACATGCACCTACATTATACCCAGTCTGCTATGTAAGTGCTAGGGATCCGAACTCGGATCCTCCTGGCTTGTGTAGCAACCTGTTTTACTAACTGAGCCATCTCTCCAGCCCTACTATAGTTGTGTGTGTATGTGTGTTGTGTTGTGTGCACATGCTCATGCATGCATGCACATGTGTTGGAATGTGAGTGTGGTATATGCACACATGTGTGGGTGCACACATTTGTGTGCACAGAGGCCAAAAGAGGATGCCAGGTGTCCTGTGCCATCACTCTCCACCTTATTCCATCAAGACAAGGTCTCTCGCTGAATTGGAAGCTAGGCAGGGGGCAAACCTCAAAGATCCAGCCTTTGTACTTCATAGTGCTGGGATTACAAACATGTGTTGCCACATCCAGCTCTCTTTTCACAGGCACCTGATCTCAGATCCTCTCGCACAGCGAGTGGTCTTACCCACTGAACTCTCCCTCCAGCTCCCATACTTTCTTTTTTAATGACCTCATCTACTACCCACCCACTTCCATGGTTACATCTCAACCCTAAAGCTTTAATGCCAACAGTCTCAGACCCTAGCATCTCAGTGAGCTACACTAATCTATCAAAAACCATTTGGTAATTGGTAGGACAAAGGACCAGGCAAATAGTTAACTATTTCCCATAAAACGAGGATGCATACATAATTACAAATAACATGAGTTCACCCACTCCTCAGCATAGGGAACACTAGATTTGGATAAAACTGAAACTCAAGCCCTGGAAAGCAGTTGGATGCCACATGGGGCCTTATGAGCTCAGCATCAGGAGGCACTAATTAAGCTTGGAGCTTCTGAAGCAAGAGAAGCTTCTATTGGCAGGAATGCAGAGAGTAGCAAGAACTGTGTTCTGATTGTAGAGACTAAGGTTTGGATTCCAAAGGAGCCCCAAGAAACAGAAAAGGCTGAGAAATCTGTTGCAGTTGAGCTGCAGGTAACTTGCTCCCACCTCACAGTCCACATAAGCAAGACTTACCAATCACATCTCCTTGTTCATGAATCATCATTCCCAGGTCTTTAAATATTTCATTAATGTCCATAATATCAGCCTAAGACAAAAAAAAAAAAAAGAACACATTATTATGCATTATTAGAAATTCAGTCCCCACTCCCATAAAGGAGGAAATTAAATAAAAAAAGAAAGGAAACAAACACATTTACACCCACTCATACATATATAACATGCATTTAGAAGTAATATATAAATTTTAGGAGCATCAGAAAAATACGCTACTACAAGCCATCCTAATTGGAGCCTCTGGATGCCCACTAGCTGTCCAAAGCAGATCTGTGACATTGTCTATAGCAAGTGATCCAGGATGGAAACTGAGGAAGAACATGGAGGACTAACTCAACCTGATAATTTCTCTTGTCACAAGCAATATTTGCTTAGATGAACACGAATATTCCTATATTTCAATACAAATTTACCCATTAACTTGACAACTTCAATGAACAAAACATTATGTATAAATTTCAAGCCTCACCTTAATAAATTTGGAAGATCCAACAGATAGATCACAGTGAAATTATAAACATCATTAGTGGGTAAACAAATCATAAATTTGTTGGATAAGGAAATTTTATAACTTTGCTTCTCCTCAATATATACCTATTTATTTTCCCCGATTAAAGAGTCTTTTTTATGTAAGTGTGTAAGGAAGTTTGCCTATCTATTGTGGCTTTAGTTTCCCCATCTGTAAAATGTCAATAATAATGATAAAGCAAGTTTAAAGAGCTTTTACAAGGATGGAACGAAAAGAGATAACACAGTTACCAGGGTGCCTTGGCGCAGGAGAGACCTTCAGTGAACTGTAGCCACTGGTAACTACTATTGCCTACATTCTAGGAGCTAGCTCAGCTCCACAAGAACTACAGTTAACAAATCCTTCATCTCTGGGATGCCGTAGATACCCTTAAAATTTTTACAGTTCTATGACTGCTGTTGTAAAAGTCTTGCTCATGGAGGGATGTGCACATGCTGCAGGAAGCTACCCAGACTCTCCAGACAGACGTGTTTCTAGAGCGTCGTTTTCTCAATGCTAAAGAGAACTGTAAATGACTTAGCAATGTGGAAGGAATATGGCTTCCCTTGCCCTAGCACCAACAGTGTCTTTAGCAGGAATTATTCTGAATTCTATACTAGACATTTCACTAAACTGACAGATGTCCCTGGAGTCTTCTTCCCCAGCATCCTCCAGGTGTGTGAACAAGAACTCAGACTGGAACAGTGGCGGGCCATGGCCACGGGAGGCTTACTTCCAGCTGCCTGATTGAAGACTCTCGCTCATGAATAAGACGGAGGTCATCCTCTGTGATTTCCTCATCTTGGACCTGCACCTGAGGCTGTGTTTGGCTATCAAAACAAATACAGAAAGAAGATTTGTTTACCATTTAAGGCACGCTTACTGAACGGGATCTTTTGATCCTCAAGATCAGAATATTGCTCTTTTAAAAAGTGCTGAAATAAGTAGGCACAGTGGTACATGCCTGCAACCCCAGTGCTCATTAGTTGAGGCCAAAGGATCTGGAATTTAAGGCCAGTCCTGGCTACACAGTGAATCCCAGACTAGCCTGAACAACAGAGTGAGACCCTGACTCCATAAAGCCTCAATAAATAAAGAAAAACTTCTGGGAATAAATACATATTTTATCCCATTTTCATCCTATTCATGATTTCATCATATATACGTTTAGACTTATTTATTAAAAGTTATACCTGGTAACTTCACATAAGAATATTTTTTTCCAAGTAAGTTTATTTGCATGATCTATTTACATATTATATAACAAAATACTTTATAAATATTTAATCTTTCCCAAATCTACTATTTCAGTTTATAAATAGTAGGGTATGTGCTATTATACAATAAAAGTTTTCATTCTGCTTCACAGACTGTAACATATAAAACTTCGAAAATTATCTTTTGATTTACAAAACATTTTTCTTATTTCTTACCTTTCCCAAGATACAAGATTCTTTTCTTTTGAGTTGTCTTCAGGAAAACCACCCTGAATAATTTAGAGGATAGAAAGAAAGAATGAGAAAAATTAAACAAGACTCATAGTTTCCCTTAGGATGGTCTACCTGTGTTTTGTCGGGGTATATGTTCATGTGTGTGTGCATACATGTGCATGTGTGTGTACATGTATGTGAGTGTATATATAGGTGTGTGCATGTGCAGTGGGAACAGGGATGGCTTAGTTCTTATTTTCTAGGTGGACTGCTTAAGTAATGACAAAATAATATCTTAAGCTGGCAAGGAGGTGATTCACTCACTATTTACAATGATAAATATAATAATTTATGTAATAAATACAAATAAACAATTTTTGTTAAATACTAAATGTCATCTAGCTAATATTCCATGTCATTGTGAGACCTCTACATGGAAGAGCAAAACACCAACTCCTGGTGGCTCCTGAGATAATTTAAAACTAGATTAACTCAAAGGTTCACCCTAGATCATCCTTTCATTTTTCTTTTCCAGGCCCATATCTATTCTCAGAACCCCTTGGTACTCTATATACTGGCACACACCTGAGACCAAGCCTCAAACCAGCCTCTAACCTTTTTTGGGGGAGAAGGGAAGGACAAAACAAGTTTTTCTATCTTTATGTCGTCTGTACTCTGTTATTGTTCCATGAAGAGTGGCTACAAGATATAACATTGTATTTCTTAAAACCTGAGCAGAGATCCCTTAAGAGTGCCACAGGCCTCTATAGGTGTACACGTCAGGAGGATGCAAACGCAGACATGCTTCTCAGCACAACACCTACCGATACTCTAGAACTCGCTCTCACTCGAGCCACAAACTCCTTCTCTCTCTCGGCAGCTTGCCTCTGGGCCTTCTGAAAGTTTGTCAGCGTTGTTGTGAATTCCGCCACTAACCGGTCTTTCTGTATCTTTCTTTGACGCTGGAGGGACGGGAGAGAAAGCAGCCTGCTGAAATTTGTGTCAGTTGCTTCCCTACTGCTTGCCTCTTTATTGGATCCTAAAATTGTCACTCCCTCTCAAGTTACAGAAACTCTCTGAAGGACCCTCAGGCACATTTCCACTATGCTCAAACACTTGCACTTTGATCTTGGAGCAAAAGGCCAACCCCGCAGAAGTTCCCTCCTAGACTTTCATAGCCGCTAATAAGTGGGGTCATGGTGTTAAGGCTCATTTTACGTAATCCATTTCTTAGGCAAATAAAATACCATATATATAACTTGCAGCAAGTATAATAACTATGCCCCCAGGCACATCTTGAGTGTGTGCATGCTGGGGGTGGGGCGGGTAGGGAGAGTGGTGGGTGGGCAGTCCTGCAGAGCCAGGAAGCAACTGCACAGGAGGCATTTTCTCAGCATGCACCTAATTATGGGCCAGGGCAACTACATGGAAATCATTTCTGCTTTGTGGAAGCACATGATATTACCTGAACAACTAAATGCAGTTTTGTGTCTGGTAACTAATCTCAAATACATTTTTTTTTTTTTTGCTGCCTAACTTCCTTTGTTGTGCCCCAGTTCAGAGGTCGGACCATGCATTTAATGTTGTTCACACTCAGTACGTCACAGCATGGGTCTGAGGTCCTGGTACCTGTTCACTGGGGGTGGTGGGCAAAGATCCAAACTCTTTGATGTACTTATCTGTTTCTTTCGCAAGCTGATTAGTATACTGTTGCTTCTGCTGCCTGCAGTGAAAAGATAAAATAAATAAGCAAATAAATAATACAAAAACAGAAAGCAGAGCCATGTCATAGCCAAAGGAGACCTCTGCCACTGGGGTATTGATACCCCAATTGTTGTAGAAAAACTAGTTTTTGTCAACGTATTTATTCAAACTATAAACTGAAAGTTCTCATAGTTTTCTGAACTGGCTGTCAATTTCTTCTGCCACGCCAAATCTATAGGTTCTGTTTCTTTTTTTAAAATAAATACTAAGAAATATGACATAGAAAGGTCTTCATCCACCCTGAGTCACCGTCACTGAGCTTAGAGAAACAAACCTGAGTTGCTGTTACCTGTTAGAGCGCAGCATCATTACCCACACATGCAAATGGCCCCAGTGAGAAGGGCATGTGGTTAGGACAGGGCTGGCTCTCTGGTCCTTCCGACTTAGAGAACTAGAAACGTGTACAGCTTTTACCCGTGTCCCTCCTGGGATGGCCTCTGAGAGCGAAAGACTATTTGTCTTTGTCCAGTGCCCAGGTGTGAGGTCCAGTTGTACATCTTATTTCTTTATGCGAATACTTACGCTCCATAAACACAAAGATGGAGAAGGGGTGATAGTACAAATTTACTCATAGTTAAACCTGATATGGAAAGTCTAACAGGGCTTCCTTATAAATAGATCTGAATACCATGAAAGGAGTAGATTGTACCTATACCTGTATTCTCCTTGATATCTTTTAAAGAAAAAAAATATGAATTTTAATGGAAAAAAAAAACCCTTGATGTTCAACAATATAATCTTACCTTACAGGAATGCTTAGGAATGACATCAGGCCTCCACTCTACACCCCTTACTGCACACATGGGCAGCCATGGGGGTTCACAGTAAAATGGTGCCCAGATGCAGATGCCTGCATTCTGCTGGAAAGGACGGATGATATGCAGCTCACAGAGCTAGACAGCAGATGCCCTTGCTTAGACAAGCTTCTCTAACTCCCAAAAGGGAACCAGCATGATCATGTCTACAGGTTCAGAATTTCCAGAGCTGAAGCTACCAAAATAATGTCACTATTTGTTTTGCACTTCATTTCGATGAGTGACGGTGGTGCATTAACTATGATGTACCCAGCATCTATTCTATCGTAGACAAATAAAATTTAAATTACAGACAACTTCAAATACTTCAAATGGTACTTGTAAAACACATGAGTTTCTATGCTATATCTTTTTGTAGCGTGAGTGAATGTGTGTGTGCCTGTGTGCGCCTGCCTGCCTAGAAGTTTTGAGACAGGCCTGCCTAGAAGTTTTGAGACAGAGTCTCAACTGTGTAGCCCAGGCTGGTCTGGAACTTACTCTACCTCTCAGCAATGCCCCTGCCTCAGTGTCTGGAGAACTAGGCTTATAGTCATGAGCATCCATGTAGGCATTGCTTTGTTTTGCACAGAAGCTAAGAAGCTGGCGCTTGCTTTCTAAAGTTCACATTGGGTAAGTCAGTCTACCTGAAGCTGGGTTTTCTGTTTTAGTTTTGTTTTGTTTGAGGGGAAGAGTTCATAGAACTGAACACATACTGGATATAAACCAACAAAAAGGAGAGAAATACACTAGATAGATAGATAGATAGATAGATAGATAGGTAGATAGATAGACAGTCCAGATTTTTAAAAGCCACTGAAAACCCATTTTAAAATTAATTGAAATATAAAGTAAATAAATAAAAATTAGGTTTCCCATGGCAAGCCTGCTCCTTAAAGGTGAAAAAGCACCTGTCTACACTGGATGAGGCAAGTTACATAGAAGCTTGGCTCTAATGCCGAAGATACCTTTTAATTTCCCATCAGTTCTCCAATTAAAAAGCCAGAACAAATGCAGCATAAAATAGGTATCCTTTTCTCTGTCTTTAAACAGCAAAATACTTACAGCTGTTGCCTCAATTCCGGTGAATCCTGAGGCGTTCCGAGCTGATTCAGAGCCCTTTGGATTTCCACGGCTATCATAACAGGAAATTAATGAATATTTGTTACAAAATGTACAGCCGCACAAAATACTACATTAGAAGCAATAAGGTGATTAAAAGACTAATAGATACAAAAACAGCGCCATAATGATGGATAGCAATAACTGGGGGGGGGGGGAGGGGAGGGGAAGTAAACGCTTTATTTGTGTCTAGTCAGTAACAGCAACAGACTGATTTTCCAAGAGAAATTTGACTGGGAACATTGACCTGTGAACCCCTGCTCGTGACCCAAAATGGCAATCTCTTTCCTATGCTACAAAGACTGCATTGGAAGTAGAATATGTAAACTTTACTTGAATCTGCTGACATAAAAATTATGGAGCACTATATAATTGTGGCAATTATATATTTTCTTCAATACAAAGCAAGTATTACAGCTTTAAATGAGAACTATCTAACAAAATTGTTTTCAGTCATCTGTGTAATAGCTACTACAGATGACGTAGGCTAAAATCACAAGACATTTACACAAGTCTCAGCTATCCCTGAGAGACAATGAATGCTTAAGAGACAACCTTCCCACCGGGCGTGGTGGCGCACGCCTTTAATCCCAGCACTCGGGAGGCAGAGGCAGGCGGATCGCTGTGAGTTCGAGGCCAGCCTGGTCTATAAAGCAAGTCCAGGAAAGCCAAGACTACACAGAGAAACCCTGTTTAAAAAAAAAAAACAATAAGAGACAACCTTCTCATTGATAAATTTATTGTTTAAAACATAAACTCAAAGTCAGCACCAACATGGGATAAAACGGCCTTTATGAACCATATGCAAGATGTGAGGAGAAAGCTGCAACAGCCCTTACATATTTTTCTTGCCAGAATGTTTAACCTCATGAGTTTATGTCATGAGGAAGAAATTGGACCAATCTAGACCATGGGATAATCTACAAGATAGCTGGCCTGAAGCTGGGGAAATGTCAGCGTTGCAGGGGAGTTTTGTGTGTGACGTGACCTTTCACAGCCCAGTAGTGTATGACCCGAGGACCTAGGTGTCCAAATACTCTGTTCACCAAAGATTGTTCCGTTCTTATTCCAGTGAAGATTTAAAGATACAGACACTCCTGGGAGTATGTAAAGGGGAAACTCACCTTATTAAGGAGAATTCAGAAAAATAAGAAATTAAGGAAGAGTGAGAGAGGAACAGACATTTGAACTTCCGTGTCTAGAGTTTCTACAGAGCTATGGCAGAAACTGCACAACGGCTGGGCTAACTGTTAAGACCAGGTCATTTTCCAGGTTATCAGCAGCTAATGCGGGGGCCTAAACACACTCTGCAGGTCCCCTGGTCCAGCCAGGTTGATGACCATGCTCTGTCCATGGACTACCCATCAAGTCAGTGAATGCCTCTGCCGCCTCTGCCATCTCTGACTTATGCTTTGCTAGCTGTTGACCTTTGAAGGGCTGTAAGGCTGTTAGTCCTGGCTGGTGCTGCCGTTACTGATCCTGCAGCTGTGTTACTGGCTGCTTAACTATACTACTTTCTCTCTGATCACACATTTACACGAAGTAAGTCTGCCATAAGCACCTTTAGGATCAAGGATGTGTAAAAGGACAAGAGTGCTTTCTGTGCACTCCCCCAAAGGGTCATGTGGACACCTGGCCTGCCGTAAGCGGCTGAGAGCTATATTTTAACTATTTGCCTCTTTCCTTGTGTGTTTTCTCCACTGTTGTATGTGGGGTGTGCCGTGTACAGGTTACACTTAAAATTCTGGTCTTCAGTCTGAGGAATGCTGTCAGGAGAGGCCATCCAGAAATGACACACTGGAAACTGCACTGGGCACAGGGCAGAAGAGGTCTTACTTCAGCGCCCCTGTGGAAAGAGTGAATGTGTTTCCAGCTGTATGAGAGACAGAAGCAGTATGCCACATCACTGCTTCTTTTTAAAGCTCATGTAGTTAAAAAAAATTAATAAAGAAAGAAAGAAAGAAAGAAAAAGAAAGAAAGAAGGAAGGAAAGAAGGAAGAAAGAAAGAAAGAAAAAGGAAAGCATCTTATTGTGGAAACAAAAGGAATGAAGCATAACGGAAATTTGCACCTGGCCCAACACTCAAAACTCTCATTATGCTGGTATTTCTTTACTTGGTCACACTACGATCAACACAAAGTAGCACCAGAGAACCAATTTCTACGGCAGATAAATTCATCACAAGTCAGATACTTTGGGGACCAATCACCTTCCACTCTGAAGGAATGACTGAGAACTACGCCACTGTCCTAGAGGACGCATTTGCTCGAGCAATGCATGCATGCAGATGGAGGGGGCCATGGACACTCACAGCATCCAGCCCAGAGAAGGAAAGAAGTGTGAGACGAGACACAGAAACAAATGCTGCAAAAGAGCTTCAAACCGGAACCTAAAACGTCTGTGCTCTTCTGGAGGACAACCCCCTAATCGCCAATGGGGTGACATCTCTATTGGTTTGGAATAATAAGAAAAAGAAAGCAACCTCTAACATGGAGACTCAGACATCTAACCCCATACTTAGAAAGAGAGTGAAGTGACCAAATCACCTACAAGTAGGAAGGAAGTTCTTCACAGGCAAGGGCCTGAACTATGTTTTATCCATTTCTGTGTTGGTAGGATTTACCATACTGTCGACACTCAATATATATATATATATTTATAGCATAATTATTTTTTTAAAAAAGCACTAAAACTTATCTAAGAAACCACATGCACTTCTAAAATGTAAAGCATAAGTAGGAGGTGAGTTTAAAATTGCTAAGTGCTCAATTGTAATTAATCCACTCATTTAATAATTACTGGCTATCCACTATGGATCAGGCACAGTGGGAGGCTCTGGGCATGAACAGCAGTTCTGTAGGGTTTTTTGACTTGAGTAGGTGTATACCCGAAGATCAACCAAATTATTGACTACTGGATAAAGACCCACAGAAACATACACCAGAAATTACCACACCCATTAGAAAACATATGTAAGCTAGTGAGTCAGTCCCAATGTACAAAGATGTTGTCAGCCACAGAGAGTAACTGTTGTCCAAGACACTGTATGTATTTAGTAAAGGTGCTGGGATTGAGATAGTGCCTTCCTGGCTTTCAAAAAAAGTATTTTTTTCAGTGTGATAGAATTATTGAAAAGGGTGATTTCATGGTTTAAGTGTCCGACCAATGAACAGGAGACAAAAGCCGAGTGTGCCTACCTTGCAGAAGCAAGACAAAGGAGCTGAGTAGAGGCTGTATGGACCCACTGTGCCAAGCAGGGGATGCTAATGCAGGGGATGCTATGCAGGGGATGCTATGCAGGGGATGATGTGCAGGGGATGCTACGCAGGGGGTGATATGCAGGGGATGATATGCAGGGGATGATGTGCAGGGGATGATATGCAGGGGATGATATGCAGGGGATGATGTGCAGGGGATGCTATGCAGGGGATGCTATGCAGGGGATGATGTGCAGGGGATGCTACGCAGGGGATGATGTGCAGGGGATGATATGCAGGGGATGATATGCAGGGGATGATGTGCAGGGGATGATGTGCAGGGGATGATGTGCAGGGGATGATATGCAGGGGATGATATGCAGGGGATGATGTGCAGGGGATGATGTGCAGGGGATGATATGCAGGGGATGATATGCAGGGGATGATATGCAGGGGATGATATGCAGGGGATGATGTGCAGGGGATGATATGCAGGGGATGATATGCAGGGGATGATGTGCAGGGGATGATGTGCAGGGGATGATGTGCAGGGGATGATATGCAGGGGATGATATGCAGGGGATGATATGCAGGGGATGATATGCAGGGGATGATGTGCAGGGGATGATATGCAGGGGATGCTATGCAGGGGATGATATGCAGGGGATGATGTGCAGGGGATGCTATGCAGGGGATGATGTGCAGGGGATGATATGCAGGGGATGATATGCAGGGGATGATGTGCAGGGGATGATGTGCAGGGGATGATGTGCAGGGGATGATATGCAGGGGATGATATGCAGGGGATGATATGCAGGGGATGATGTGCAGGGGATGATATGCAGGGGATGATATGCAGGGGATGATATGCAGGGGATGATATGCAGGGGATGATGTGCAGGGGATGATATGCAGGGGATGATGTGCAGGGGATGATGTGCAGGGGATGATGTGCAGGGGATGATATGCAGGGGATGATGTACAGGGGATGATGTGCAGGGGATGATATGCAGGGGATGATGTGCAGGGGATGATATGCAGGGGATGATGTGCAGGGGATGATATGCAGGGATGATATGCAGGGGATGATGTGCAGGGGATGATATGCAGGGGATGATGTGCAGGGGATGATGTGCAGGGGATGATATGCAGGAGATGATGTGCAGGGGATGATATGCAGGGGATGATGTGCAGGGGATGATATGCAGGGGATGATATGCAGGGGATGATGTGCAGGGGATGATATGCAGGGATGATATGCAGGGGATGATGTGCAGGGGATGATGTGCAGGGGATGATATGCAGGGGATGATGTGCAGGGGATGATATGCAGGGGATGATGTGCAGGGGATGATATGCAGGGGATGATGTGCAGGGGATGGTATGCAGGGATGATATGCAGGGGATGATGTGCAGGGGATGATATGCAGGGGATGATGTGCAGGGGATGATGTGCAGGGGATGATATGCAGGGGATGATGTGCAGGGGATGATATGCAGGGGATGATGTGCAGGGGATGATGTGCAGGGGATGATGTGCAGGGGATGATGTGCAGGGGATGATATGCAGGGGATGATGTGCAGGGGATGATATGCAGGGATGATATGCAGGGGATGATATGCAGGGATGATATGCAGGGGATGATGTGCAGGGGATGATATGCAGGGGATGATATGCAGGGATGATATGCAGGGGATGATGTGCAGGGGATGATGTGCAGGGGATGATGTGCAGGGGATGATGTGCAGGGGATGATATGCAGGGGATGATGTGCAGGGGATGATATGCAGGGGATGATGTGCAGGGGATGATATGCAGGGGATGATGTGCAGGGGATGATATGCAGGGGATGATGTGCAGGGGATGATGTGCAGGGGATGATGTGCAGGGGATGATGTGCAGGGGATGATATGCAGGGGATGATGTGCAGGGGATGATATGCAGGGGATGATGTGCAGGGGATGATATGCAGGGATGATATGCAGGGGATGATGTGCAGGGGATGATATGCAGGGGATGATGTGCAGGGGATGATATGCAGGGATGATATGCAGGGGATGATGTGCAGGGGATGATGTGCAGGGGATGATATGCAGGGGATGATGTGCAGGGGATGATATGCAGGGGATGATGTGCAGGGGATGATATGCAGGGGATGATGTGCAGGGGATGATGTGCAGGGGATGATATGCAGGGGATGATGTGCAGGGGATGATATGCAGGGATGATATGCAGGGGATGATGTGCAGGGGATGATGTGCAGGGGATGATATGCAGGGGATGATATGCAGGGATGATATGCAGGGGATGATATGCAGGGGATGATGTGCAGGGGATGATGTGCAGGGGATGATGTGCAGGGGATGATATGCAGGGGATGATGTGCAGGGGATGATATGCAGGGGATGATGTGCAGGGGATGATATGCAGGGGATGATGTGCAGGGGATGATATGCAGGGGATGATGTGCAGGGGATGATGTGCAGGGGATGATGTGCAGGGGATGATGTGCAGGGGATGATATGCAGGGGATGATATGCAGGGGATGATATGCAGGGGATGATATGCAGGGGATGATGTGCAGGAGAAACTGGTCTGGTCGCTTGTGGTCGCTGAGGTGCTATGACCTAACAAAATTCTAGAGACATCATTTTACAGATCGCTATCACTACTTCCCTGTACCAAGGTCATCAAATGGCCTGATGAACTCTGGATCTGGCTTTATACAATTTTCCAAGCTAAGATGTATATTAAATATAAAGAGTAAACACACATACACACACACACACACACACACACACACACACACACACACAAAAAAAAAACAAAGTGGAGAATTTGTCGGAACTTGTGCATTACCTGCCAAGTCAAGAATGTTTGCTATTTGATGCTTTAGTGAGAATACGGTCTCATCCCTGTCCTGAATTATTAACTATTACTAAATTCTGTATTCAAAAGCTCCACGCAGCCCTGAGTGCACTAAGAACTCCTTATGTTACTAAGTTGCCCTAGCACAAATACTTAACAGTGTTGCAAATTTTGCACAGAGGATGCCTGGGTGTCAAGCTGAACGCCTATCCTTTTCGAAACCGTGTTACTAGTGCTAGGGAGGGCAAGCTGGAGCAGACTAATCTCTCATCTGCTACACTCATTTACAAGCTGGATTCCAGTTACTCTGTATCACTGGTGGACTTCTTTGTACCCACAGTTATTTTGTGACAGAGAACTGGCTGATGGGATTGCTTTGGCCCAATTTGGCCGACCAGGGAATGGCAAGCCGACTAGTGACCTGGAAAAACTCTTGATGGTGCCACTTCAGTTTATAGTCTAGGGGGTGTTTTGAGCTTACAGCATATTCAAATTTGATTTCAATTGGAATAAATTCAATTAAAAATGTGATGCATAAAGATTAAGGAATATCTTTCAAGTTACAAAAAAGGATTCTAGAAATTTCTAATTTACCACACAGTAAAAAGTGTAAATTCAGGTTTCTATAAGACTGAAATAAATTACTTTTGCCATTATCTGCCACTTTGTACTGTTTGCACTATTACTCCCTTCCAGGAAGGGGATTTATGGGATATACTACATTTTTTTATATCAGAAATATAACACTATCTCCAACACAACCACCCCAAAAGTGCTTTATTCTTTCATCAAAAAACAAGTCCTTCTAAGTAAGAGTGTGTGCTGCCCTCTAGTGGATTAGGAATAAGAAAAATGCTTTATGAGTAAAAACTTTTAGTCCTTAAATTTCAGGTGCATTGGATGGGGTAGAGTTGCAGGCTGGGGAATGTGGAGTTCTTGCAAATGTTTGACAAGCGAGTGTGCAAGGCTGTTGGGGACCACAGAACCTGCCCTAACCCACACAGAACACCTTCAAAGAACTTCTCCAAACAGCCAAAGGCAGAATTCACCACCGCCTTTCCGAAGAGAAGGGTCACCATCACTGAATGCTGAATAACAGAGTGGCAATGAGTCAGAGATGAAATGACCGGTGAGACCCCTGTTAGACCCTGACACCCCCATTCAGTCTTACACTCCTTACACAGAGGACAAACAGGTCAGTGCCCTCTGAGGAAAGGTCACCAGCAAGAACACCTGAGTCAGCCTGGCCTGGAAATGTGACTCCACTTCCTGCTGCTGAGTGCACATTTACCTCATCACTCCAGCCACAGCTGCTTGGCAGTCTCTTGCACAGAAACCATCTCATTCCCAGTTGTCATTAACTTATGGGGAAGTGGCTCATACTGGAGACAGTGTGAACATCGCGGTAAGAATATCCTTATTAAACACTGTCACTCAAGCTTGAGAAGAATTCGGTAGCAGTGATGTCTTTGCTAATTTTCTGTCAACTTGACACAAGCTAGAACCATTTGGGAGAAGGGACTCTGAGTTGAGAAAATGCCTCCCTAAGATGAGGCTGTAGGCAAGCATACGGTGCATTTTTAAAAATAGTATTTAATGTTGGAAGGCCCGGCCCATCGTGGGTGGTGCCACCCCTGGGCTGGTGCACATGGGCTCCATAGGAAAGCAGGCTGAGCAAGTCACAAGGAGCAAGCCAGTAGTAGCCTGCACCGCCTCCACGGCCTCTGCATCAGCTCCTGCTTCCAGGTCTCTGTCTAGTTTGGCTTCCCTCAAGGGGCTGCAACTGAGGATATGTAAGTCAAATAACACTCTTCCCTCCGTTAAGTTGCTTTCGGGCATGGTGTCTCATCATAGCACCAGTTACCTTATCTGAGACAGACAATCTACAATATACTGCAGAATTAAGAGGTAATGATAAAGACACCACATGAGAGTCACGTCTTAACTAAGAGAGAGTCAGCTAGTACCTGACAGTGGCAGGTACCCAGCAGCTGCGTGCTAGTGACAGGATTGACACAGAGCCAGAGAAGGTTTAAATGTCAAAACACTCGAAGCATCCCTCATCTATCAGTCCTGCCTGCGTTACAGGGTGGTTAGGGATATGAGAAGGAAATGCACAGGACAATTGGATGCGCCTTAGATCTCCTTTCTAAGAATACAAGGCCTTTCTTTACCAGTAAATTTGAGAGCTGAAACTCAGGTCCGTTGTGGAGCGTGTGGTGCAGGGAGCAGGGACAGCTCACGAAAGCCCTGTTAGCGGGTGAAAATGTGTGTAAGTCATCAACACAAAAAAGGTTTTAAGGGAAAATGTCAAATGAACTTGGCCTATTTAATATCAATAAAACTGTGCTCTAATTTCAAGTAGAAAGAAAAACCAAAACCCAAAACAACAGCAGCTTGAAACACAATGGCCTCTTTGCAAAGTGTTTTATCTCTTGTCCTGTCCTGTCTTGTGACTTCTTTCTGGAAGAGTGGAGAGAGAGAGAGAGGAGAGAGAGAGAGGAGAGAGAGAGAGGAGAGAGAGAGAGAGAGAGAGAGAGAGAGAGAGAGAGAGAGAGAGAGAGAGATATGTCTTTGCCTCCAGATGCCCAGTCCCTAGCTGCTGACACTCTGCTGCCCAGTGAGCTCAGAATCCCTGAAGACATCCCTAGGTTTATTGTCAGCATAAGTTACCAAAGAAATAAAATATGGGCAGTTTACTGCTGCAGCAGATTAGGAGAGGGCAACACTGTTCTTGATACTAACGTGCAGAAACAGGTGTTCTCTTAAGGTGGATTTCCAGGTGAGGGTGCATGGCCGGTTGCACCTCTCAGCAAGGATGCCCTGCGTGCCTTCCTGATTTTGTGTTCCCATTTTAACACATGCACTGCTGAGCCACTCTGCACTTGGGTGGATTGCAGAGTTGTCTTGTGTGGTCCTGGCCTCTGCAGAGTGGAAGTGCCTAAGAAGCCAACAGAGTGGGACAGGGCTGTGGGGATGCCCTACACCCCAGGGTCCCTGACATCTGACTGCTCATGATGTCCCCAGCTTCCTTCTCTCTCCCACTCACGGTGGGTGGCCCAGCCATTCTGTCTGAAAGCAGCCAAGGACAAGCTGTGTCACCTCAAGCATATATGGCAATGCTTTCCAAACCCTTCCCTCCATCCCAACTTCTGATCTGTGCTTGCTGCCAAGACACCACTCAGGTGCCTCTAAGTTACTAAGGACGCGCATCTGCCTCCTTTGGGAATGCAGTAGAAGCTGGATGCTGAGCCTTTTCCCTCCTTCCCTCTGCCTATCTGGACGCATGGAACATCTGTGTGGGGTGGGGGCGGGGAACCCGTATGACTTACATTTTCAGAAGTATTAAAATCAACTTAAGGTTGTATAGCCATAGGCCAAAGGAACAGAAATAAAGCGGCTGGCTACCAGGCAGGTAACCACAGAAAATTCAGGAGTCAAGTAAGGGGGGCGGAGCTGCTGGCTGTCACTGAGGGAACTTCACTCTCAATGGAGCATGCCTAACCCAGAATCCAAAACAAAACAAAACAAGCAACCAATTAAAAAAACTCTTGAGCATCTACACAGCAACACAAGCAGAAAAACGCATGCTATGAAATTTTTTTCCTGTGCCACTATAAAAAACAAAACAAAACAAAACAAAACAAAAAAAACCATGTATACAACTATTTTTAGACCATGTGTTCAAGGTCTATAAGCAACATAGTTAGGTTTCAACCTGAAAGAGGAAGAGAGAAGAAAGAGAGAGATCCCGACCCACTGGCTAGTGCTGGGCAGGAAAGTTACTGAGCAGGCTGCCAAGGTGGGTAGGTAGAAGGTTTGAACTCAAAATGGAAGGCTAACCGTCCTCTACAAGGAGAGGAACAGCTTGGAAAGAGGTGGCTGTGTATCTTGGACTCTAGAGATCACGACTTAGGAACCACCCTCCAATGCCAAGACAATCCTGTGAGGGACCGAAGGAAGGGATCATCGCCTCTGGGGGCTGGGGTGGGGGGCACAGGGAAAAGGAGTCCTTGAGCCAGGAAAATGGTCACTTTCTTTTCCACACATCCATCTCCCGCCCTGAGAATCAAAGTGCTCCCACAGAATGACAGTCACACAAAAGAAGATCTGAAAATGTGGAAAGGAAGGTCACAAAAGAATAGCATAGCTAGCCAGATAATAGCCACTAAAGGGGTTTGGAAGACTACTCAGCTACTAAAAACAAGGAAATCTTGAAAGTTTCAGGCAAATGAAACTAGAAATGATCATCCTGAGTGAGGTAAGCCAGATCCAGAAAGACACACATGGTATGTACTTACTTATAAGTAGATATTAGCCATTTAGCACAGAACTAAAGAAACTAAATAACAAGGAGGTCTGTAGTGAGACTTTTAAATTCTCATTCAGAAGGACAAATAGAATAGATAACGGAAGTGGTTGAAGAGAAGGAACAGGAAGGCAGCCTACCATAGAGGTCCTCTGAAAGACTCCACCCAGCAGGACATCCAAGCAGATGCTGAGACCCACAGACAAACTCCTGGGTGGAGCACAGGGAGTCTTATGGAAGAGTTGGAGAATAGAGGGACCTGGAGGGGTCAGGAGCTCCACAAGGAGATCAATAGAGCCAACAAATCCTGGGGTGGGTGGCACTGCAGAGACTGGTGCACCAACCAAGGACCATGCATGGTGAGGACCTAGACCCTCTGCTCAGATGTAGTCGATAGGCAGCGCAGTCTCCTTGTGGGTCCCATAATATGGCGAGTAGGGACTACTTCTGACATGGGCTCTGTCCCACACACATTGATCACATCCCCCTGGTGGGGCGGCCTTGCCATGCCACAGAGGCAGAGGATACAGGCAGTCCAGATGAGGTTTACTAGGTGGAGATCAGATGTCAGTGGAGTAGGGCTCTCCTTTCTGAGGACTAGGGGAGAGAGGGAGAGGGTATGAGGAAGGGAGAGTGGGATCAGGTGATGAGGGAGGGGGCTACAATCGGGATGTAAAGTGATCAAATTAAAAGCAACACACACACACACACACACATACACACACACACACACACACACACACACACACACACACACACTTCACAAACAAACAAAAGGAGGCTAAAAGTAGAATCACTCTGGAAAGAAAAGGAAGGGCAAATTGTGAACTCTGGAGTACCAGAAAGAACTGGTGTGCAGCCAGTGCCAAAACCCATCCCCTCTGTCCAGGCCTGTTTTAGGTATTCTGGCTTCCCAGCCACATTTGCCTCTTGTGATAGCTGTAGCTCTTGGCTCACTCTTATCTTGCTCGGCCAGATGCCTGTCTTAATTCCTGCCGATTTCAATACACAAGCAGCTGATCCTTCCATTGCTCCCAAAAGTGATCCTCCGCCCTTGGACCACGAGTTCACACTCCAAGAATATGTCACACACTGTGCCTCCTCCACAATCCCAGGGCCATGCCAGGCACATCACCCATGGGAAAGGGCTTTACAGCAGCCTGAGAGGCAGATCTAAGCTGGCACTGGCTCCCCCTCTAATACCCCAGGGGAGCTGTCACCTGAACAGCTTTCCCCATTCAAAGCACTCCTGGGTACAGCAAGATGCCTTCTGCAAATTGCCTCAGCAATGAGTTCAAGTACCAGCTCAACCATTAACTCCTTGGCAAGCCTGCTTGGTCCTCAGGTACCCTCCTCCAAGGTCTGTGCAGTGTCCCTCCAGCACATAGTACACTTTTGTTATTGCCATCGTTCAAATCACTTGATCTTTCTTTTTAACTCATATCTTTACCTTATTAGTTTATCGCTAAAGGTTCACTCAACAGATGCAAACATCTGCTTTACTCCCTGATAGACCTCTAACATGCAGACTGCCCATCACACCATAGATGCTTTATAAACATGGACAAGTTTTACAAACACACAAGTTATACTCTGGAACAATACAACACGAACTTGATCTTAAATATGCAGAGTGTCCCGAGATCCAACACAAACCTCCCCACAGTATGAACTTGAGCAAGTGACTTTAAGTCACATGTACTCCAAAACTAAACTTTCTCATCTGATAGACTGGTTGGTAAAATGTGATAAGATCATTTAAAACTACACAATGCTTAATTTGAGGCACAGCATACACAATTAAAAAAGAAAAAAAACAGTGCTTTAAATTTCTAGGTTAAGGTTGGGTAGATGGCTCAGTGGGTAAAATGTTTGCCATGCAAGCTTAAGATGCTGAATTTAAGACCCTAGAACACATGGAGAGCAAGCACGGCTGCAGGTGTCTATATTCCCAGGGCTCCCATGGAACGGTGAAGGCTGAGACAGGAGGTTCCCCAGGAGCCCACTGGACAGCCAACCTGGTTTAGGCAACACAGCAAAAACACCCTGTCCCAAGTGAGTCAGAAGGCAAGGACTGATTCCTGAGGTTGCCCTTTGACCTCTACACAAGAGACATATGCTCGTGCATATATACTTAAACATACACACACACACACACACACACACACACACACACGCACACACACACACCATACCCACATGAAATTTAAAAACTAAAATACGAGATTAAGACTGCAGACAGGATTGTATGTGTTATAACCTCAGCATTCTGGAAGCTGAGGTATTTACCAACAGGAGCCACAGAGTAAGATGCACTCCCAGAAAACAAACAAACAAACACACACACAACACCAAATGACCTTAGATACATGCCAGAAGGACAATATAACTAAAATCACCAGATGTGTGCAGACCAGCCTACTTCCCACACATGGCCAGCAGCAAGGCAGGCCTCTGAGCTTCCCCAGTGAGCAGGCCTCGGGGGTACTTTATTGAATGCTTCCACGTTCCTGAGCAGGAGAACAATGGTTCATCACAATCTGCTCTTGGTGATGTCTGTGGCTGTCTTCTATGACTTCAAAGGGGCTGAAGGTAAATCTACCCTACAGAAGTAAGTGGCCACAACTCACATTACCCTAGCAATGGCTTCTTCAGTGACCATGCTAACTATACCATGAATGGAAGACTAGGGACATGAACACGGCAAAGCAGGACACTGTCCATGTCCTGTGTGGACTCTTCCTAAGCACCAAATGGTAGCAACTACTGTAAGAAAAAAAAACCTGTTTGGTATACACATAAAAGGCAATGACTCTGTCATGAGAAGTGCTGCTCAGGTATTGCTGCAGAACAGACAAGGAAACAGTTCCAATAAAGAAATCAAAGAGGTGAGGAGGAAGTGCTGTCAAAATAATTCCAGGAGAGAAACACTAGCCAAGCAAACACACACGGGGCCATTGCACAACTGACCACAAACTGTAATCTCATAAAAGGGAAGCACTGTCATCCAGTCAGTCACTGGGCATAGATTATGTTCCTGGTAAATGAAGCTAAAGTAACTGCAATTACTTGAATAAATGTAGCACAATATGTACACATGGGGACATTGATCATATGGGCAGCATCACACTTTACCTTTGTAGATCACCTGGAAACTATAGATGTTAAAATCCCCAACTCATAAACATATATTTAATCTTGAAATAAAATTTCCATGGATAGAGAATCATTAAAAGATGGATGCAACATCCAACAATGAAAGACATGGAGCTAGCAGATAGAGGAGAAAAAGTAAATAGTAAAAAAAAATATATACACACACACACACACACACACACACATACACCTATATATACCTTTGAATATTATAACCTTGTTTTCTTTTTTTTTTAAATTGTATAAGTACTTTGGTGGCTAAGATACTAAAACCTTTCTCTTAAAGACTAACATTTTATTGGGAGAATACAAGGGAAAAATAGTAATTATACTTTGATTTTTCTGGTAATAGACATTATAAAAACAAAGCAAGCCTATGAGGAAATGATTAGAGGACAGGTCAAATACGACATCACTAAGGAAATGTACCGAGAGCACTGGTACGCCCCAACAGAGGTATCTGAAAGAAAAGCAAGCACAAAGGCCCTCAGGTGAGACACAGCCACTGAGAGTCCCATGGTTAAGACATCTGTTCCTACGTGTCTCTGCATTGTGTCAACAACCTGGGTGGGAGAAAATTACAGCACCAAAGCTACTGACATGCAAGGGGGAGGGGGGAATAATCCCAGCCACCTATTTCCAAATGTTGTGACCACATAGGAGGAGGGAGGGGGCGAGTTTTCTACTCCTGTTCCTCCACCTGCCACCTTCTCAGTCTACCAAAGACCACTGGAGAAAAATCACTCCCCATTTCCGAGTAAACACAGGATTCCTGCAAATCTACCTACTTCTGAGGACTGGAGCTCTTTTTACAGAAAAGTGTGCTCTGCCTCCAAAAAGAAAAGTCAAGATTCGAGCTTCCCTTTTGTGCAGTCATGGGTTAAGTAGCAAAAATAAGTATCTTTCCAATAGACCAAAACACGTTTCCTCCAAGAACAACAGATGACCCATACTTTAAAAATGTTTTTATTAGGCAGGGCATGGTGGCACACGCCTTTAATCCCAGCACTTGGGGGGGCAGAGGCAGGCGGATCACTGTGAGCTCGAGGCCAGCCTGGTCTACAAAGTGAGTCCAGGACAGCCAAGGATACACAAAGAGACCCTGTCTCAAAAACCAAAATAAATAAATAAAAGTTTTTATTAATTCTTTGAGGATTTTAGACAATGTACTTTGACTAGACTCACTCCCAACTCCTCCCGCAATTCCTCCCGGATCCACTCCCACCTATTTCTTTTTCTTTTTCTTTCTTTCTTTTTCTTTTTTTTTTTTTCTTTTTTTTTTTTTTTTTTTTTTTTTGTAGAAAAGTCTTACTTCATTTAGAGTCCTAAAAGCCTTACGGGCTCAGGAGCTAAACAGAGATTCTTCTTAACAAGAACAGACCGTGTGAAGTAAGAACAGTTACTGAACAGCACAGAGACATCATGGTTCTTTTAAAATTCTAATCAAGATTGCATCTAATGAGATAATTGACTCTATGGGAGACATATGATTTAAAAAAAAAGGAAACAAATGATTCAACAGAAAACATGTTTCTGTAGCTTACCATTTACATCTAGCAAAGGCTCAAGCATTCACTTGGCACATTCCCAAAGATATTACTATGCAAGCTTCAGCAGAAGTCTGTACTCAAATTCTGATTTCCTTTTGGAGATGTTTACTTTTTATTTTGTGTGCATGAGCATTCTGCCTGCATGTATGTATGTGAACCATGTGCATGTAATGCCCAGGCAGGCCAGAAGAGGGCGTCATATCCCCAGGAACTGGCATTATAGATGGTTGTGAGTAACCATCATGTGTGTGCTGGGGATGAACCTGGGTCCTCAGCAAGAGCAGCCAGAACTCTTAACTGCTGAGCCATCTCTCCAACCGCCAATATGACCTTGTCACCAATGTATTTTGATGAGTTTGCTTTCTGAAAGTTTTTAACCACCTCAGATTTTTCCTTTAAAATATTTACTCAACTGCCAGAATGCATTTTTTTTATTGACAAATTGTATTCTTTGACAATTTCATACATGTATATGATGCATTCTGGCTACTCTCTCTTTCTCTTCTGCTTTTGCCAGCCACACTCCTTTACAAATCTCTTTACCACATCCATTACTTTTTGTTTTGTTCCACAGAAGGTAACTAGGGCCGTCTGTGAGACCCTGGGTTTGTAACTACCCATTAATGGCAAAGACTTAACTGTAACAACTATATGTGGAAATTATTTTTCTTCAGATACTATCTCATAGTTAGCTGTTCTCAGTTCTATTTATCAATTTTCTTCAATTCTTAATTCAATTAATTTTAGCATGACTCACTCTAGAAACATCTATGCCCACAACTCCTACCTTCTATTATCAGAAACTACTACATAATCCTGGGGGTACTCTAGCCTAGTGGTCCTCAACCCTTTTGATGGTCATATGTCAGATATCCTGTATAGCAGATATCTACACTATGATTCATAACAGCTCAACACAAAATAAAACACTTATTAACTATCTGGTGATGCTTGAGAATCAGGTAAGTTAGTTAGTGATGCTAACAACTCAGGATCCCGCTAACCTTTGACGGACGTGGAGGAAGGGTATGTGTGCCCTGATCTGTACAATATGGTGGTGGATAGCCACTGGGCTGCGTGCTCGTCACATAGACATCTTAGTAATAAATATGCCAGCTTCTAAAAGTAAAAATGTTATGCTGGAGATGTCGATGTATTTTTTCAGCACTTCAACAATACAAGTTCCCTGCGTTTTTCTGCAGACAATTTCTATGAGGTCTTTGAGGAAGATGCATGCATGGCCCATGTTAAAGTACTTGCTGGTCATCCCACAAAGGCTTGTGGGCCTCCTACATCACAGGCAGGAGTTGTCTCAGGGAAAATACAGGGTGGCAGGATGTAATGACAGATATCCTGATGCAACTGTTAAACCATGAGCTCAAACTTTGAGAAACTAAGAACCCCTCAGCAGCTCTGAGACAGGAGGCTCATTTGCATCCCAACCTCCAGGCTGCTGGAAACAGCTTTCAGAAAGCTTGAGCTAAGAAGGACTAGATGCCAGTAACAGGCCTGGGACAGAAAGCACTGGCCATGGCACACAGGCACAGTAGGGAGGGCTGGAAGCAGGAATGAATGTCTTACCAACTCTGCTAGGATCAATATCCTACACCAAGGGATAAAAATATCCACTGCATCGCTTTAACGTTCCATAGAGGAGCCACAAAGAAATCCATAAACTTCCAGTTAGTTCTAGCTGTTCAAATTGCCACTTAAAGGTCAGGTTGTTTCAATGCAAGTAAACATCTACAATATATAGCACATGCCCGTTACATATTATGTGTAAACACCTATCTAAATATTTTGTTCACCATAAATTATATCACTGCCATAGCGTAAATGTTTACTACTAAAGCAGATTTATAACAGCATAGATCCCCTTCAACAAAAAGTTATTTAGCAGCAAAAATCACTTACTTTAAAATACTGTTTTAGGGCTAAGGATTCTGGAGACACAGCTCAGTGGTGGGGCCCTTGCCTCACATTCATGAGGCCCTGGAGTCAATACTCACTACCTCAGGAAAAACAAAGGCTCATCTATGCGATGCTTTGCAGAACAGAACTGCCAGAGTACTGGTGAAAGAGGAAAAATTTATAGTCTTGCTACATATTATTCTTGACTTCCTCTAATAATCAAAAAAACTGTTGTTGTTTTCGTTTTTTGGCATAAAATAATCTGCAAGACTCAATATTCATGTAAGCCTTTATTTATCTGATCAAGACTAGCAGGAACACTGCAGTTCCAGGAAGCTTTGCATTCTGCTTGAGCGAGATCCCCACATCCTAGCTGCCTTACTCACCATACCTTCCCTGGACCCATCTGTAAACCCTGGCCATCTGGAAGGTCACCAGCTTAAAAGATGCAAACGTTAGTGTCAGAGGAAGAGCCTACCTGCGGTGCAGAGGACCCCTGCTCCGCCGCTCTACCAGTATTAATAGCATTGTCAGAGTGGGGGGAAGGAGAACTGAAATTTCACACTTCTGCCTTTCACTTCCACATGCTTCTACACAGCTCTCATCAGAATGGGAGGCTAGACTTCTACCAGCCACTCGGTTTCACTCTAAACGTCCTTTCCGTCAGACACGGAGCTTCAAAAATTAGAAACGGAAGTGCTAGGCATAAAGTCATGACCAATCTCAGGTTGGCATCAACCCGCTGACCCCTCCTACTCTTCCTCCTCCTGGCCTGTGCGTTCCCATCGCAGCTGTGCAAGCCTTCTACACCCATCTCCTACCTCCCTTTACATCTCTGATGGATTACACTTTCCCCTGTAGCACACTTGGCCTCACCTTGCAGAGCAGACGAAAGGCAGAGCTCTCTCTAGAGCAGCGGTCCTCAACCTTCCTCTAGTAACCCGTGATGCTTTAATATATTTCATTGCTGCTTCATAACTGTAATTTTCCTAGTGTTATGAATCGTAATGCAAATACCTGTGTTTTCTGATGCCCTTAGGCGACCGCTGTGTAAGGGCCAGTTGATAATAAAAGAGCTGAGACCCCACAGTTTGAGACTGCTGCTCTGTGTGGTACATTTCCAGTCTCCTCTGGCCTA
Source organism: Acomys minous (assembly GCF_964271855.1). NCBI lineage: Eukaryota > Metazoa > Chordata > Mammalia > Rodentia > Muridae > Acomys > Acomys minous. The sequence continues at coordinate 115,987,463 of NC_140485.1, forward strand.
GAAAGACTCTTCTTTATATTCTAAAATCCTGGAGTTACCATTTTTCTAGTTTAAAAAACAAACAAACAAACAAACAAATGTGATCCCTGCTCTGACCGAAATCGTTCACTGGCAGTGGTGGCTCACAGCTTTAATCCTGGGGCAAATCAACCACGGGAAAGCAGGGGCTGTGGCCTGTCTAGGTCATCCTGGAAAAGACCTAAGGCAAGAAAGACATTGAAAGTGGAAAGAGAGAGTGGTGGTGTTGCACACTTTTAATGCCAGCACTAGGGAGGCAGAGGCAGGTGGACCTCTGTGAGTTTGAGGCCAGCCTGGTCTACATAATGAGTTCCAGGACAGCAAGGGTTAGCTGTGTATTTAGCTGTTGTCCACACTGTCATATTCAACCCTGGGTCAGGCTACCCCTTCTCATATGTCTAGAATGACCGATCTCTTTCTGAACAAGACAGAGAAATGCTGTCTTGGGGGGGGGGGATTTCTCTGACTTCTAGTAAGCTGCTTTGTCTTGATTTTGCTCTTATTTCTCTGTTTACTCAAATCCTTCCTGCTACTTTCTTCTTGACTTCTAACGTTTTTAGCTCCCCAGTCCTTTTCCCCAAATCCTTTTGAGTTTAATTCAGATCCATGGATTTAAATACCATAAATACCATCAGTGCTATGATCCCAAGTTCCAAATTGTGATACGGATCCCGATTTCCAAATTCATATGTCCTCAACTGTCTGACACCTCCATTTAGATGTCCAAAAGCCTTTTCACAATTTACTTGACCAGTGATCACGCTTCTCCCCAGAACTGTAGTATAAATAAAAACATGTACTTAGAAGGAAACAAAATCTCCCTCCAAGTAGTCCTGGATGATGGTTTTTCTCATCCCCTTCATACTTGTAACCAGGTACTCCTGTGCAAAAAGCGTGGCTCCTCCTCTTCTGCCCCACCCACCCACACGAGGTCTCTCTATCCCATTGATAGAAATCTCTCTCTGTAGACCTCTGCAAAGAGCAATGCATGCCTCTCACTCTCCTGATGTCTGTTCTCTACATAGCGGCCTTTCAAAGTGAGGAGGACCCTGTCTGGTCTCAAGCTTTCAGCGATCGATTGTCACTGCCTTGAACAGTGCCGTCTAAACTCCCCACAGCGCAGACAGAGGCCTAGGCAACTCTTCAGGCTGCCTCTCATCCCCGCTCCTGTTACTTCAGCCTCAAGTACAGTGCTTTGGACTCGAGGTTTGTTTGGTCTCCCTATTTTCTGAGCAACTCAAGCTCTAGGCTGCTTCGGGATGTTTATTGCTAGCGATCCCCTCCATGTGACTCGCCCCTGTAGCGCTCTCTCTCTCTCTCTCTCTCTCTCTCTCTCTCTCTCTCTCTCTCTCTCTCTCTCTCTCTCTCTCTCTCTCTCTGTTTCTGTCAGGCTTTCCTCCCACATCCAGGGTCCATCTAAGCAACAACGCGCCCAGCTGCCTGCTTCCACATCCCTTCCCTCATAGGAGGCTGTGTTGCTTATTAACTTTATACCACACGCCATTTCCAACACCTCTGTGAACTTACATCAAGACAGAACCTTATGCATTTTTTTACAGCTATGTTCACAGTCTCTGAACCTGTATCAGAGAACTACTGTTGAATGAACCAAAACATAGGGTCCCAGTTAAAAGTCACTCACTCTGAACCGTCCTTCCGATATTTGCATTTCTGAGTAAATGACCTGGGAATTAGGTGACCACTATTTCTAGCCACTCTAGTAACAACACTCACTCTAGAGAGGCAAAGCCACCCTTGAGCAATTTGGATTTTCAAAAGCCCCTCCTCTGTCTTATCTTGGGGCCTAACTCCCAGGAGCTTCAAACTTATAAGGTATCCCCAATGGACAGAGCATATGGTTTCAGATTCATACTCGACAGACAGTACTTCGCATATCTGAAGACAGTGATTGGACCCTTTCTTGATTTAATGGTCTGTCTTCATTAAATAATATTTTAATTATTATATTGAATCATGCACATCCTAGCTAAGAGCCCTATTATAGAACTATATCCCTAGCCATCGTTTTAATTTTATTTTATTTTGAGACAGGGTCTCACTACGTTGCCCAGGCAAGCCTTGAACATGCAATCTTCTTGCCCCAGCCTTCTGAGTATCTGTAATTGTAGGCCTGGACCACAGGGCTCAGCCTGGTCCTCTCTTAAGGGTTGGGGAAGTGGGATGGCTGGGGGAAGCCAATTGCTATAGGCGATAATTAAGCTGTGTATTTAGCTGTTGTCCACACTGTCATATTCAACCCTGGGTCAGGCTACCCCTTCTCATATGCCTAGAACGACCGATCTCTTTCTGAGCAAGCATGGCCTGATTCAGACCAGCCCTTTCCTCCTTCTGGTTCATGCTGCACATGCCCTGCACTCTGGGTACCTTTTGAACTGTCTCTAGCTCACCACTTCTCTAATCCCAGAGTGGGACAGCCATCCCTCAGCCTCCCGGATCCCCAGCACCATGTCATAATACGAGCGAGGAGATTTCGTCTGCTTTGGCATCCCTTCTTGCAAAAGGTCTGGGTTTTCCAGATGTGTAAACTGAACGATTAGCTCCCTTTGATTTCACACAGGGGATTACATTTGCCTGAGGCCGGTCAGTGACGTGTAGAACCAGCAGCAAGGGAGCCACAGAGAGATTAGAGTGATCTGAAGGCAGAAGAGCAAGAAGCTGGAATCGTCCTGATGGACCACCCTCGACTACCTGCCATGATTCCATGGCTCCTCTGCTGGTAGCCAAAGAAAACACTGATTACTCCAAATCAGAGTAGCCACCAGTACCTTCTAGAATCATCTTTACTCCTTTTGTCTCCAAAGCCCACTGGCATCTCATTTAAAATCACTTGCATAGGATAGTTTTGAGAGGATAATGATTACATTTTAAAAAATGGTAAGATCATTTGAAAGTGTTCTGTATTTTAGTAATGTCATAGTTGTTGGTAAGGCTGATGAATAAAAGAGCATTAACATGCAGTCAAGAATGTCATATAGGATGGTGCCTTTAATCCCAGAACTCCAGAGGCAGAGGCAGGTGGATCTCTGTGAGTTCAAGGCCAGCCTGGTCTTCAGAGTGAGTTCTAGGCCAGATCTACATTAATAAAAACAAAGAGTTCTGGCAGTGTCCTAATGTCAAAGCACTAAGAGAAAGATGGCTAGAATATTCTGTAGTGTGTGAATTAGCTGTGATGGTGAAATTAAAACCCAAAATCTGTATGCATGCATGTGGCTACACATAAGCATTTACATGGACATGTGCTGAGGAGTAAATGCCACACCACATCTGGTGGCTTGCTGTCTCTGCAGCAAGGCAAGTTGGCGGGAGATCTACCCCATCTTCCATACTATCTCTCAATAGATGAAAAGACCGCATGAAAGTGGTCATGTAGGAAGCTGCCACTGAGCGGTGATTACTGTGTTTCTAGTCTCTCAGAGCTGGATGGTCTTCATGACGATGGTGGTCGCTACAGCAGCGAGCGTGGCCACCTCTCCTCACCTTCCCGCTTCCCTGCCTGCTGTGTGATGTCCTGTGCCAAGAGGTCCTCACCAGAAGCAAGAAGATGCTAGTGCTGTGTTCTTGTCCTCCAAAAATGTGACTAAATAATGTATTGCTTTATAACCTGCCCATCCTCGTGTATTTTGTTACAGCAACAACAGCAAAAACTGAAATAATTTTATATTACATATTTGTAGGAGCAAAGTTTCCCTAAGCACTATCAGATTTTACTCTTTATTTTTTTAAAGACTTATTTATTTATTATTATGTATACAGTGCTCTGTCGGCATGTACACCTGCAGGCCAGAAGAGGGCATCAGATCACATTATAGATGGTTGTGAGCCACCATGTAGTTGCTGAGAATTGAACTCAGGACCTTTGGAAGAGCAGTCAGTGTTCTTAACTTCTGAGCCATCTCTCCAGCCCTAGATGTTACTCTTAATAAATATAAATCTTTTGAGCTCTACCTAGTCCTTACTAGGTCTTAACCTATGAAAACTAAGCCAACAGATCTCAAGTTCAAGGACTAGATGGTCTCAGAGTAAATATAAACACCAACTTGTAAATCTTTATTTCACTAGAAGCCATGCAGCTCGGGCCTTTGCTGGCACGCTGCTCCTCTATTAGAATTGCCTCTATACTCACTCTAAAGAGTTTTAACCTCTTCAGATGTATTCTGAGAAAATGCCTCCATTATTCCTTCCTTCCTTCCGCAATTGCTGGAGATTTATTTATTTATTTTTATATTTATTGAACTACCACCAGGTTCAATTAATAATTGAAAACAACAGTGGTGTTGACTTGAAACTGAACTCACAGCATTGTGTGATCTTTTGGATATTAGAAGAGATGCGTTGTGCCAGCTGGGCAGGGTCTCCACCAATCCCTGGAGTGTAAGACATGGCTGGCTGGCTGGCTGGCTGATTTCATCAGACGCAGGTAGGCGATCTGGTTTTTCTCAGGGTCACCTAAAAAGCATAAAAGTCATACAATTAAATATTTTTAAAATTATTGGTGAACATAGCCCACAAAGTATCCACCTGGGAGATTATATATATGGTTGAAAAGGGAAAATTACTACCGCTATTTTCTAGAAAGCATTTATAAAGCCTAACAATATAGGTTGTATACCTTGGTATAATATATACAGAAAACAACGGCTTAGACTTGAAGACCAATTGGACAGATCTAGAACATGTGGAAAGGGCAAATGATTTTTATCAAAGGAAAGGGAAGCTTGTAGCCAGGCCTGGACCAAATGGGTCCAGCCTGGTATCAGCGGCAGGCAGCCCAGACAGGGCATGAGAAGGATGACCTAAACACGTACTTCATATCTGTGAAGTGAAAACACTTCACATCGGCTGCCCAACTGAACCTCCTTCCAGTCCTCGTGAGCTGTTCTTTGGAGAGAACCATGACTTACAAAGATGCAGTAACTGGTCCAGGGTAACAGGAACCACCCATGGATGAAGGTGAGATCTAAGCCCAGGGTTCAGATTGCAACGTTACCCAAGTTTGTTAGCACAGAAAAAAATGACTCCAGAAGAGCGGAAGCCTGGTCTCCAGACTCAGTTTGACCATAATCTTGTGTAAAACCACTGGGATTTGCAACAGACCAGGGCACACAGATACTACGACCTGATTATGCTTAAGTCTCATGTGATGTATGTAGTTGTTACAATGTATTGTTTAGAGAATAGGAAATCTATATATGTGTCCTATACTGATAGAATTGAATGATAATTTTAATGCAACATTGGGTTGAATTCACAGACAGGAAACCTGAGGGTAGGGAAGGCACAACGGGAGGTGCTGGGAGGAGACACTATAGCTGGGCTGACACTACTGGCTAAGCAGCTGGTTAGTCCTAGAACGCGCCTGGTCATCGGACAGTCTCGGGCGCTTTGGTATGTTTTCCAGGTCCTAGATAGAGACTGAAAACCAATTTCATCAAAAGCAAATTCAAACCTGAGCTAAGAGCTGACCCACAGCAACCGGGTAGCAGGAAAAAGCATCCTTGCAGGTGACACAGATTGCAGCCATGTAAAGAACTGGGCCAGGTTGAGTAGGGCCAGACAAGCAAAGTTTGGCGTGATGTTGTACGCCTGCAATCCCAGCACCGTGTCACTAAAACATAAGGACCTTGAGATCAAGATCAGCTTAGGTCTGGAGAGTTAATTACCCTGACACTGTTTTAAGCAGTCTATGAACCAATTAGATCTCTCTAATTCATATCTTTAATTTTTTTTAACATTTTCTCTCTGTGTGTATGTTGTGTATGTGTGTGTGGTATGTATGTGTGTAGTGTGTGCATATGTGGTATGTGTGTGTACATGTGTGTGTGTTTGTGGTATGTGTATATGTATGGTGTGTGTTAATATGTGTGCAGTGTGTGTATGTGTGTATATGTGGTGTGTGTATGTGTGGTATGTGTGTGTATGTGTGTGTATGTGTATGTGTGTATATATGTGTGTGGTGTATGTGTGTGTGGTATGTGTATGTGTCAATATGTGTGTAGTGTATGTATGTGTGTATATGTGGTGTGTGTATGTGTGTGGTGTGTGTGTGTATGTATGTGTGGTTGTATGTGTATGTGTGTGGTGTGTGTGTGCTACTACAAGCACAAGCAGATCAAAGGGCAACTTCTCCCCTCCCATCACGTGAGTCCCGGGGATCAAACTCAAGCCATCAGGCTTAGCAACAAGCGCCCTTAGCTGCTAAGCCATCTTGCTAGCCCCATCCTTTAAAAAATGTTTATTAAGATATAATTCATATACCATGCAATCCAACCATTTAAATAATATAATCCAGTGGCTTTTAATATTAACAAAGCTGTGTGATGATCACCTGTGATTCTTAAAATGCACATCGCTCTGAGAAAAAAGTCCCTACGCATTATTTCTCATCTCCGCTTTGCTTCTCAGCCATAAAACCCATTCGCTTTGTATGTTTTCTATTCCATGTTCTTTGTGGCCGACTTGTTTCTCTTCCTTGTGTTTTCAAGGACTGTCACCTCGCGGGATCTGTGAGTACCTCAAGCCTTTTTATTGACAATATTGTAATAAGCAGATCAAGACAATTTTCTCTTGGCTCAGTGGCATATTTCTATCAGACTTCCAAAAGTGCCCTCGATTTACAGGCAATACCAATGCAATATGAATAATCCCTCCTTTAGCCAGGGGCACAAATAAGTCTCATATGCCCATCTGCAAGTCACACCCTTCTGTCTGTCTGTCTGTCTGTCTGTATATCTCTGAAGTTACTAGAGCTTATCAACTGCCTACTCAGCTGCCAGGGTAACTGGCAACCAGAAATCTCTACCTTGGGCAAGATCCTTAGCATCTGGGCCTCCTGCCAGGATCAAAATAAGATAATGCAGTCCAGGGACCAAATGCTTTTCCAGTGTACACAGAGGACAGGCCTGATGCACTCCTGCACCTGCGGGGCCCTCATCAGAGGCTTACAGCCACACGCTCCCCTGCAGCCTAACCTCCCTCCCCCACAGAGACTAAGGTCAGAGTCTTGTTAATTTCTGCTACACGTTCTGGCTTTCTCTTCACTCTCAAAATCCATATACATACAGTGCAGATCTTCTCAGTGTTTTCTTTTAAAGGGATTTTTTTTTTCTTTCCAAAGAGTAAGTCAGACAGTCACAATCACAGCCTGTTCTTGTCCCTGTACTAGAGCAAACAAACCAGGGACTATGCCTGTTGGTGAGACAAGCAGGCTTCATTCATTATAAGAACTACCACTTTTCATCTGCATGGATTTTATCAGAGAGCATATGGAGATGGCCATGTTAGTTCAGCCCTGGGTGATGAATGAACATCAATCTGAAAACGGGCTGAATATATTTCTACACGTGGTGCCTTTTTCTCACCCTCAAAAGCCTATGCAGCAGACATAATTAACATTCTAGTGTTTCCACAAAGAAACCAAGGCATCATGGAAAACAAATAACTCGCTTAAGAAGAGTAAAGGGCCTAAAATCTGAAAGTAAATCTTGAAGTTAACATTTTTTTTTTGCAGACACTAGACTAAATCCTATTGCTTTCTGTACAACAACTTAGCACATGCGGACACAGTCAAGTACACAGCCAAACTCGTCACCTTCCTGCAGGCCTACACGGATGGAGCCAATTAATGAGGACTCTTAAAAGACAAGAGTTGGCTCTTTGAATACAAAATAAGTGAGACGATGGCTAAGTTTTCTGTTAAAAAAAAAAAGATGAGTACATAAATAGTTATCAATAAATGACTTTAAAGTTCATGATTTTTACAAGTGACCTAATTAATTCTCTGTTCATAAAATGTTTGTGGTCTATAACCACCAGCAGTCCTCAGCTTTAACTGCAACGCACAAAAGTATTCTTGCTGAAAACCTACTTGGAATTCCTAGTGTCTTCGCTCAAAAATAATTATGTAACGCATCATGCACCTGCTCTGCCTGAAGAACAGCTACTACTGACATGGACTATTAAAACGAATTAGGTTAAACGAAAGCCACCTTTCAAGTGCTCCGAAGTTCTATGTGGCCAGGGGCCGGCAGCTTGGACAGCTCGCATGTCCATTTCTATCACCACAGAAAGTCCTATTGCACAGTGTTCAGCTCAACACCTCAGTAATGATCTTTTTATGAAGACACATAAACACTAAGGTTAAAAGAGGAGAAGGGAGGATCAAAGCGCAGCACCCAGGTTGAGGGCTGTCTCAAGACTGTGTGGAAAGAACAATAAGGAAACGAACAAAGGGAATTTTGATGCAGATTCTTGAATGTAAAACCCTGCCACACAGTTACTGCTGTAGGCACAGTAGAATCCTTAAGACTTCCGGCTGGAAATTTAGCCTGTTCAAACCAAAGGGCCAGTTTCACTTTCTTAATCATGAACACCAGCATAAAATACTGAGCTTCCTTCTCTTTTGTCCCCAGGGTTTTTTATCTGTGGGTGTGTGGAGGGGTGTGGGGGTGGGGGTGTGTGCAGGGGAGTGTGAATCGTGGACCTACTCTATTCGCTAGCACTTGGCTACAAATTAGGTCCTGAATAAGCGTTTGTAGTATGAATGGACAAGTGTGCTCATTTCCTAAGAACACACGCCCAGCCTCAGAGTGGATATTAACGTTCCGCTGCTGGCTTACTGCTTGCCTTGGCTTTCCTGGGTTCTATCTCTAGAAGGCCCTTCCTGTGATGTCCACGTGACAACTAGCTCCTCTCCGCAAGGGGTAACCACACGCTAGAGAAGCTAAAGCCACCGCTGTTGCTCTCTGTCCATGTAACGTCTACTTCAAACCACTGATCACACTTAGACGATCCAAACAGACACACTGTTTCTTTTCAGTCCCTAAGACAGGAGAGGAATCCTTTAGATAATCCATGGACCCACCTGAGGGTGCTCAGCCTTCTCTATGAGTACTCCTTCCACAAACTACCAAAGAGAGCATTTCAACCCAGCTCCTTCATCAGTTGAACCACTATGCCACACTATTTGGTTCTAGGTTAATTCACCAAGGGTCTGTGTTTGTTTGGTTTTACACTTTAATATTTCAAGTTCTAGTGAAACACTGCAGTATCAAAACAGACCATGGGCGTTTTATGTAGCAGTCACAGACATAGCCATGGCCACGCTATTCTGTAGTGCTGAGGTCGGAACCAGGACCTTGTGCGCGCACCATTTAGCTGCATAGACCTCAACATAATTACTAACGACTTTCAACCAGCAGCACTTGGATGAACTTGGGAACCTAATCAAAATTAGAAATGAGTGTTAATAGGGAGCAGCGTAAGAGGGAAGCTAGCTGAAGGAAAATGACGCAGAGGTCGACGACGAGTTAATACAGTGTTTCATTAACTTCCCCACACACTGGGAAACTACAGCCTAATTCTTAACTAGTCACAAGCCTGGGGCCAACTTCGAAGGCAGCTTGTAAAGCCATCCACATCACAAGACACAATTTAACAAGTTTCTCAGTCTCTGCCCAGTGCAGCTTCACGAGTACACCTAAAAGAAATGCCTGCCTCCAAGAGGACCAAACCAGTACTCCAAACCAGTACTCCATGGTTACTTCCTTTTTTTTTTTTTCTTTCTTTCTTCTTCTGATTTCGGACACCTTGTAAATGATAATTACTGTCAGAATACAAGATCTGAAGCAACCAAAAAATGATATATGTATATAAAATCTAAGCATATTTTTTTAAAAAGCTAAGGAAAAATTAGCATTTGACTAGAGGCTTCTCCCCACCTCGTTCACGCCTTTTTTTTTTTTTTTTTTTTTTTTTTTTTTGGTCTGAATTTAACCTAGAAACACAGGTGCGAATTCTTGAAATACTTTGTTAAGGGTCCTGGGGTAAATCAACTAAAGACATGCACGAGGTAGGTCAAAGAAACAGCAAAGCAAACGCAATGGGCCCCAGAAAGAACCTGTGGCCAGATGACTAGGGCCCATTGCGTTTGCTTTGCTGTTCTTCTGCACTAGAACCCGAAAGAGAATGGGAACAAAGCTGTCGCCCTCACGGAGCTGGCGATGGGGTCCAGCCCCGGAGCATCCACGGCCGCGAGTCTCGGAGTGTCCACTGCAGGGCGTGGGAGCCGGAGACGCGCCGGCCCTGCGACCTGGGGAAGCTCGATCCTGCGCACCCCAAAACAGCCAACGGGGGCTGCGCTCCTGGAGTACCCTTCCCGAGCCCTCCCCATCCCCACCCCCCACCCCCCACCCCGCGCTGCCTCTGCAAACCTCCTCTTACCCTAACCTTCCTTCTCCGTGTCCTCCGGCCGCTGTCACCTCGGGGGCCCAGCGCCGGCCGCCGCTGGTCTCAGCTGATGGGCGGTGGCGGGAGTACGTCCACTGCGCATGCTCAGTGGGCTCAGCCCTAGGAAGAAGGAGGCGGGGCTCGCGCCTCTCCCATTGGCCAGGACAAGGAAAGCTTGGAGGGACTAGCAAAATTGCTAGGAAGCTGTGCTTTGAAGGCTGACGTGCTGATAATGAAAGTCTACGTGCAAAAGAGGAAGGGATAGAGGAACGCTGCCTTCTTTATTCGGTCGCGCCGTCCTCCCTGGATCCCAGAGTCACAGTCAGCTCCTGCAGCAGGTCCTGTTTCCAATCATCCTCAGCTCTGCAGTAGACTTTGACAACTCCATCTTAAAATGCCACTGAAAAAAATGTCAAAGCAATGCTAGCTGAACCAACGAAAGACTAAATAAAGAATGACCTCCAGACGCCTACTTGGTAAAGATGTTTTCCCCGTTCGTGATCGTTCTGGCTTCCTTGAAATACAGGGTGCAGTTCCCCCTGCCTTTAAGAGTGCAGAACATTCCAACAATAGCTTTTCAAAAAAGCATGTGGCTCTCAGATGAGAAGCATCAGTTGCTCAGGTGAAATAAATACTTTGCCAAATTAATTAGAATATAGATTGGCTTGACCTTTGCCTATAATTAAGACGGAGGAAATCCGTAATATTGTGGACCAGAACCACAGAGCAAACTGTACGTTGGTTGGTATTACACATGCGAGCACACATAGATGATTTAGGTCAGACTCAAACACTGCGTCCCTCCAAGTCGGATCCACACAAAATGGAGTGAGCACACGAATCAGAGGACATCCACCCATTTCAAGCAATGTGATTCCACTAGAGCCATTGTGAACCGTTGTGTTTTGCTCTGTTTTGTCGGGTAACTGGAAACAGAGCCAAGGGCCTTGCCCGTGGGAAGCAAGTGCCTTAACTGTGACCATTATCCCAGTATTTTTGTTTGTTTGTTTTGTATTTCAGAAAGGGTCTCCATAGGTTGCCCAGACTAACCTAGTTCTCACTCTATTGCTCAGACAGGCCTTGATCTGGCAATCCCCCTGCCTCCTGCTTCCCTGCTGAGCAGCTCACAAGTTGGGCCTCACATTTTGGGTATTTGATCCACCACTGAGCTCTACCCTTAGTTCCCACTGTGAACTTTTTCAAGATGCAGAGGAAATTCAGGTGTTGAGAAATCGCTCCCTCCCCCTTTTTTTTTGAAATTGTTACATTTCAAAAAAATCATTCTCTGACAAGCAGCAACCTCTGTAATAAAAAGTCTTGTTAACCGTTAGAGCTATAGAGTTCCTTTCCGAAAATCAGGTTCTGTTTCCTCGTTGCATAGGTTGGGGAACCTGGAACACCAACCACTCCTGAGTCACACTGGCAGTGAGCAACAGCACAGGCATGGGTATCCTGGTCCAGACTCTACAATCCTTCCTGCCACCTGACTCATTCAACAAACATGTGCTGGGATCCGTCCTGCACCAGCTGTCAAGCCTTGTACTATGGATATCACAATGAGCAGAGTAGGCTGTTTCCCCATGGGGTGCTGGTGTGTCAAAATGTAGATTATTGAATCTACTCCTCAACTTAAGGCCTTAATTGTTACTCACACGGTTATTTCTAATTCACTGGTATCGAATTTTGTATAGCAAGGCAAAATAAGTTTAATTTAGATACATTGATATAGAATCCAAATTTAAGATTATTCTTCACACACATTATATATATATATGTATACATATATATATGTATGTATGTATATTCCTACTCTAATATGTGGTGTTGTAACCATACAACTCAACTGCAATTCAAGTCTTACTTTCAACACCTTGAAAGTACTATAGCAGGCAGTTTAAGATAATTAAGTAATATAAGTTAATTGTTAGTTGGTCAAATCATGCTCATGTCAATTACTAGCATATTTTCATCACAAGAATATACATCCTAAATTTAATAGGTAGATATGTTTCTGTAGTTAGATAAGGTAGAATAGATTGATAAGGTCTTCAAAAGCCTCAGAGACCTACAGAAGATGGCATTTAAAGACGCTTTTATTATTTTAAAGATTCTTTGACAATAAGACAGGTTAACTCCTGGCAACACCCAGCCTAACTCAAAGAAGATGATGAATATCAAAGAACCTCCTTATGGAGATGATGACTTCAAATGTGGCAAACCAGCCACTGGGTAAAAAATCTTTGTTTTGGCCACAGACAGAATTCTGCCTAAAAATTGGCAAGCTTTGATGCAAGCAGAGTTGATGGCCAAACTCTGCCAAGCCAGTGTAAGCAAGTCCTCAATAGTTCCTGCCTCACAAATATGTCTGTCATATACACTGGGCCAGATGGCTAAACACGGTACTCCAACATTATAGAGAGTTTTGGGTGACTGTCCTGGCAGCAAACTGTCTCTGACGTTCTTTTTTCAATTTTGGAAGCTGCCAATCTGCACTTCCTGTTTACTCGGGAAATTAATTTTATCCCTTCTTAAGTCTCTGTTATTTTCTTTTTTTTTTTTTTTTTTTTTTTTGGTTTTTCGAGACAGAGTCTCTCTGTGTAGCCTTGGCCGTCCTGGACTCACTTTGTAGACCAGGCTGGCCTCGAACTCACAGCGATCCGCCTGCCTCTGCCTCCCAAGTGCTGGGATTAAAGGCGTGCGCCACCACGCCCGGCTTAAGTCTCTGATGGGGTTGAAGATCAGGTAGATTAATTTCACAATTTAGCTTAGTTATGTAGGGGTTGAGAATTTTTAAGTCTGACAGATGTTGTAAGTTGGTAGAGATTAGATAGGATAGTTATAGATTTACATTCAGAATTTTAGACTCACCAAGTAGAAAAATTTGTTTTCTTCAAGGTTGCCAAATACAAATAGCCAAAGCACTATAAATGGAACATTTATATAATTCCTGATTGTTTCATCATTCTCCTTGCTGTGTGTTGTTTATTATATGTGTGTGTATGTATGTGTGTATATATATATATATATATGACAATTAGGAGACCTGGAATAACAGCATGCCTCAGTAAGGAATTGCATCAACGTTAGAGATATTGAAAGGCTGCAATGGGGCAAATAAGATGGAGAAGGAGTGAAGTTAATACAACAAATACGTAAGAAGGTTTGTACATCAACTGGGTATGGAGAGTGAAAGACAACCTTTAGGAGATAAAGCTGATATCAGGTGCAACTTCCATATGCCTTTCCCAGCTACTTCTGCTAGAACCCTGGGCTGGCTGGAGGGGAGTGTGCTGGGCCCTAGATAAAGCCCTGGAGCTGGGACTTCTTCAGCTTGCTCTGCCGCTCACTGACTATACTGGGACCAAGGCTGGTGGTTCCAAGTCAAATCTTGGGCTTATTCCAAGTTGTCATTTAAAAATAATGTTATAATTGGATTCCTTCCTGGTTGTTTGACTTCAAAGAGAAAAATCAAGCCGTAATGCCCTGCTGAACTTAAAGGCCCAGAGAGTAAGTGGACTCCAAAGGAGTTCCTGACAGTTGCAGTATGACATTTCATTACTTAGCAGGTATTCAGCGAAATTCTGATAGATGCCCTGAGCCCAGTGAGGCCCAATACGTCTCAGCTAGTGATTGGACCAAGACCTTTAAGAAGCAATCATTGCACCCCACAAAGTAAATGCTTTCACACTTCTAGGAGTTGGCCTTAGTTACATGTCTGATTTGGGGAAGAGACACCATGACCAAGGTGACTTATAAAAAGAAAGCACTTAATTGGAGGCCTATTATGGTCTCAGAGTGTGTGCATGGCCATCACAGCAAGGAGCATGGCACCAGGCAGGCAGGCATGGTGCTGGAGAGGTAGATGAGACCTTACATCTGATCCATAAGAACAAGGCAGACAGACAGACAGACAGACAGATACACACACATATATACACACACGCACACACACAGACATACAGACACATACACACAGACACACACACACAGACATACAGACACATACACACACACATACATACATATACACACAGACACACAGACACACACAACACAGACACACAGACACACACAACACACACACACACACACACACACACACACACACACACACACACACGGGAGCAGGGAGACCTAGTTAACCAGGAACGGAGTGAGCTTTTGAAACCTCAAAGCCCACTACCAATGGTAATCCCTCCTGTTATGGGTTCAGGAGCAGCCACATACTGGCCGCTCAAACACCAGACTCAGACTGATGGAAGTTTAGTTGAACACTGATCAAGAACTGACTGCTCAGTGCCACGGCCTGTAAATTCAGACTGTGACACTGGTAACAAGAACTAGTTAATCAGTGCCACAGTAAGAACTTGGGAATTAGACCGTGACATTGGTCGGCTCCTGAGGCAGGCTTTTTATAAGAAAAACTGTAACCAGGTGACAACTAGGTAACCAGGTAGGAAACAAGGAGGAGGGCAGCATCACGTCATTTTGACCAGTTATACACAAGAAGAATCGATTTTGTTCTGGGCACAATGTCCAGGTGGCTAGACAAAGCATCTTAAGCTGATTGGCTGGGATTTAGGGTAGGAGAGCTCTTGGGGACTTTCCAGCTCTCTGGGAGTAAGAAATATAGCAGGATGTTGCGGCCTTAACTCTAATAGAACATCATTTATCTTTAACCCAAGCAGAACATGCATTTATCATCTATTGTTTTATTCTAAGCAACAAGCACTGAACCTTCCTGGTTCCAAGCACCTAGGGCCTGAGAACTTGAACCTAATTTCACCTTATGATCAAAATGGAGACCTTGAGTTAAAATGGTTTCTGATATGCTAGGAGCTGGCGTTAACAGAGGAGCTACAGTGATGCTAGGAACTAAAGTGGGTCCACGCATCCTAATTCCTCCACACACTTCCACCCACTGGAAACCAAGCAGGAAATGCAGGGTGAGCAAGCCATGAGGAGCAATTTGGGGTTTTCAGAAGTAGTTATTTTGCTGCGAATTACATTTTCTCGGAAAGAATTTGAGAGGCAATCAAAGCGAGCCATTGGATAGTTGTTAGCATCTTTCTTTCCCTATGCAAATATCTCCTGTATAAGCTGCCTATGGATTAGGGAGTCACTCATGGCTCTTTCACCTGCTTCTGAATAGCATTCTAGTGGATGGAAATATATAAATATTTCCTTTTTATTTACTGGCCAACAAACTAAAACAAACAAACAAACAAACAAGCAAATAAAACCTAAATGCTTTTCAATGGTTATTGTGTAATTTTGTAGAAAATCTAGAAAAACAGAAGATGCAAAAAGAAAACTATAGGTAGCAAGGCAAGGCTATCTTGCTAATTGAGACCCACAGTTTGACTTAGGAAATCTTGTGGTTTATAATATAATGAGAAAACCATGGCTGTGTCTCTGAAGTCTGCATTAGAGCAAAAGGTTCTTAGTATGCAGCAGGTGAGAGTTACCTTCGGATGTCATCATTTGAATAACATTGCAGCCTCCTGGGGTCAACTTGTTTCCTATGACTACACAAGTGCCTTGACAAAAGCTATCACAGGTCAGGGTCTGTGGTGATGCTGAACCATTTGGATTATAACTGAGGTTCTAAATGGACACTTGTGTCAGGATAATCTTTATATTTACATCAGTCCATTTTTGTTACTATAACAAAATATGGGACTGATTGATTTATAAAGAATAGACAGTTGTTTGGGTTTATGATTCTGGAGGCTATCAAGCCTAAGACCATGATGCTTTGCTTTCTTTCTGGGGGAGAACTGCACATTTGCACTTCAGAGGCCCTGAGAAGGGGCTCAGTAAAGAAACGGGCATGACTTCATTTGATGCAACATTTGTCTTCCACGATGAGTGTTTTTAAACCTAATGTGCAACATTTTAAAGGTTAAAGAAGCATGTGTCAAGGCAGCAATCTTCAGGTAAAGCTGCTAATGCCCTCATGGTCTTTCCTAATCCCAGTTAACTCCCTCTAAGCAGCATTAATGCATTGTCTTACTTTTCCTGTGGCTGTATGAATTCTGTGACAAAGGTAACTTAGGGGAGGAAAGAGGGAAGGAAGGAAGGAAGGAAGGGAGGGAGGGAGGGAGGAAGGAAGTGTTTATTGTGGCCCACACATTGCAGTCACTGTCTGTCCTGACAAAGAAGTGACCACAGCGGGCACATGAGGGCTGGTCACATTTACAGTCAAGTAACAAAGCGTGGCAAACACCTGTGTTTAGCTCACTTTCTCCTTTCCAGTCCAGGATTTCATCTCAGGGAATGGTGTCACCCACAGTGGATAGAGCTTCCTGACTCAGTTAATTAAATCCTGATAATCTGCCAAAAGCACACTCAAAGGCCTGTTACAAGGTGACTCCAAACTTCCCTAAATTGACCATTGGGATTCGCCATGACTTGTAGGAACTCGGGACTCCACTTTAACACATGAACCTCAGGAGGCACGTCAAACCCCACTGTTTCCACAAGTCTTCTGCTTTTTCTCCATCATTGTCCATTCCTTGTCCATTACAGCAGCATCGAAAGTGACAAATCCAGTTTTGCTCCATTTTATTATTCCCATGAAGCTACTCGCCTGCTGGAAGCCTGACCCCGAAACCATCACTCTGTAATCGTCATGTGCCCCAGAGTGGATCGCTTCAAGACAGATGAGCTCGGCAGTGAGATGGTGGAACTTGGAGGTGGGTGAAGGAAGCTGAGAACTGGTCTACAGAGAAATGCTTGAGCAACCTATGACATTTTGAAAATTAAAGAGCACATTGCACATTCATAAATCAGAGGCCAAGAAGGGTGGCTCAGTAAAGAAACAGGTGTGATTTTATTTGATCCAACATTTCTGAATATTTTTTTATATTGAGTATTTGAGAACACTTTTGTGCCGCCTAACTTTATGTCAACTTTAGACAAACTGGAGTCACTTGGGAAGAGAAAACATCAATTGAGAAAATGGTCCCACTAGATTGGATTGTGGGCAAGCCTATGGGGCATTTTCTTGGATGATGATTGGTATGGGCAAGGCCAACCTTACTGTGGGTGGTGCTACCCCTTGGCTGGTGGTACTGGATTGTATTAGGATACAGGATGAGCAAACCATGGGGAGCAAGCCAGGACACAGCATTGCTCCATGGTCCACTGCATCAATTTTTGCCTCCAAGTTCCTGCCTTGAGTCCCTGCCCTGACTTCCCTCATGGATGATGGAGTACAGACTATAAGATAAAATAAACCCCTCCTCTCCAACCTGCTCTTGGTTATAGTGTTTTATCACAGCAACAGAAACTCTTAAAACAGCTTTCAAGTTTGCATTATACAAAACATTGGTCTCAAAATTAAGTCCGAGCTCTTTATCATGGCAAACTTTCAAAACTATGCCCAAGCTTCTTCCGGTGACAAAACAGGGCGATCTCGTCTACTTTGCTTTGGACAGTCCCACTTTATCGTTTGGTCTCAGTCTTTTGCCCGCTGAGCAGCCCTTCGTTCTTAAAGATGCACGAGGTCAGAGGATGCACTGTTGAGTCACCTTACATGTAAGGACAGTGCTTTGGACCCTGACGTTCCACACACCATAATACACTGCTTTAGAGAACTCGTCTGTCTGCTCTCTTCCTCCCCTCGTGGCCACAGCGTAACCACACACTGGGGGTTTTCTTATTCCTGTGCTTGGCTCGGAGAAGTTATCTTTAACTATCATCTGCTGCTCCTACTTCCTCGTTTTCAAGTGGTTTTCTTTCTTTCTTTCTTTTATTTTAGACATAGAAAAGTTGCTAGCTGAGCATGGCTGCTCATGCCTGAAATCCCTGAACCTGGGAGGTTGGGGCAAGAAGACTGCTGTGAACTTCAGACCAGCTTGACCGACATAGAAAGCTACAGGTCGGAGTGAGCTATGGAGTGAGACCTTGCAATAAGCAAACAAACAAATAAATAGAACAGGGGTAGGGAAGAGGTTTGTAGTTAAAGGCATTCGCTGTCAAGCCTGGCAATCCCCAGCCGCACATGACGCAGGAAGAGAAGTGACTCCCATGTTAGCGCTCTGAGCTCCACATGTGTGCACAGTGCCTGCACGCACGCACACACATACACACACACACACATTCTCTCTCTGTCTCTTTGCTCTCTGTCTCTGTCTCTCTCTCTTTCTCCCAATAAATAAACAAACAAACAAATAAACGTAAAAAGAAGTTTAGATGAGTCCCCAAAGATCCTCCAGAATTTGTATATGCGACCCATTCAGTCGCTTTAAGGTAAACAACTTATATGACATTTGTCTAAAATAAGCAAGGAACCTTTGTCCTGTAGTGTCAATTAAACTACCAACTTCAGTGAAACAGCGCCATGGATGTTGGCTGTTCTGGGAACCAGTCCAGGAATTCACGCCATGTCTATACAGTGTTTCCTTTGTCGCCTCCCACCAGTGACTATTTCTGTGTGTTTCTTTGTCATGCCCTTGACACTTTTTAATCAAATGTTCTGCAAAATACACCTCAGCTTTCCTCTCTCTGTTGAGTTGTGTGATTGGGCTGGGTCTTTTGGAAAGCAAACCGGAGTGGAAGTGACCCTCTCCTCACATTGTGTCACCTCATGTAGAATAGGAGGTCGGCAGGCCCTGTTGTTGGTGACGACGGCTGTAGCCCTTGGTTAAGGTGGTGT
This sequence comes from Acomys minous, assembly GCF_964271855.1. Taxonomy (NCBI): domain Eukaryota; kingdom Metazoa; phylum Chordata; class Mammalia; order Rodentia; family Muridae; genus Acomys; species Acomys minous. The sequence continues at coordinate 116,006,388 of NC_140485.1, forward strand.
CTGAGTGTCTGTGAAGGGCGAGAACTATTTCCACTTCCTTATTACACTAGGGAAGCATCCCATGCCTGCTTTATAATCAAGGGGATTAGACTGGAAGCACATATTAGGGAAGAATATTAAGTGTACGGGCTGACTGTGTATCTGAAACCATGGTAACTGAGAAGCCGAGGCAGACAGATTGTTGTGAGGCCAGCACATAGTGTAGCAATGTCTCCATCACCACTACAAACAAGAGTGACAATAGTACAGTTTACAAGACTGTACTGAGACCTCACCGATAATTAGTCAATCTTTGGGGAGAGATATTTTGAGATGGTGGGCGTATTTTATATTTCCTTACAGTCTTGTAAATCAATTTTAAAAAATCACTAGTGAATTTTGAGCAGCACCCATCAGAACATGTGTGATTATTTTTCTAGGGCTTATTTTCTATTTCTTTCTACTTTTATCTAAGGAGGAGTTTGTCACTTCTCCCAGATTTATTTTTTAATCATCTATTTATATCAGTATGAGTTTGTGGATCTATATATTATTCTTTATGCTTTTAGTTCAATTTGTCTCACCAGTCTTCCACCATTTAGAATTCGTGTGTGTGTGTGTGTGTGTGTGTGTGTGTGTGTGTGTGTGTGTGTGTACACATTTGGGATCTTTGTGTGTGTGCACTACATGTGCATGCACATGTGTGTGTATTAGTGTGGGGAGAGAGGTCATTTTTGAGGTATATTTCTTAAGAGCTCTGCACCTAATTTTTTGAGACAAGGGCTTTTGTTAAACCTAGAACACCTTGATTCAGCTAGGCTGGTTACCAGATCCAGGGATCCACCCGGTGCCGAGTTGACAAACACAGGCTGCTGTGACCCCTGTCTTCTTATGTGGGTACTGGAGATACGAATTCAGACCCACCTGAGTGCATGGAAAGCACTTTATTGTCTGAGCCTGATATCCCCCGCTGCCATTGACAGTTTTCTTCAGTTGTGTACTCTGTGCATTTGTTGGGTCTTTTAATTTTACTTTGCATTTGTTGGCACAAGACGGGTCCAAGCTTACCTTCAATTTTCATTTCCATTCCAACTCTAACTTACTTATTTTACTACAAAAAACCACCCTTTTTTATTGTGAAAAGTATTTAGAATCCAAGATCAGAGAGCTTACTGTTATCAGAATGGGTTCTTTGGGAGACAGAAAAAGCTAGGAAATCGATGTAGTCCATAAATTCATCTATATACACACATCTGTAATTCTCTTTTCTCTGTGTCTACAGACAGGAGCGTATGCCAATCTGTTTGACTATAACCCAGCATCACAAGCTTCACCCTAGCCATCAGGTGTCCTCCTGTGGTTGTGAGGACATCTTTCTCTAACAAGGAAGAATCTATCTGCTATGAGCTACAAGTTGTTCATTTGTGCGATATAAAGGTTGTTTCAAAATTATGGGCTCATACACATGTGAGAAAATAAAATCTGAAATATAGTGCTCATAGCAATTAGAGAATTAAGTCAAAACAATGTTTCCAAATGTACCAAGATCAGCTCTTTTTTCTACCCACTTCAATAAAGTGTGGCACATGTGTTTTGCAGATAGGCTTGTTAGTTGTTGATCTGAATTCCTTTCTAAGGAACTGTTTTTTTTTTTCTTTTCTTTTCTTAAAGGGTGATTTTTTTATCTGAATAAAGCTTTATATAATATATAATATATAATATATAATATATAATATATACTATTATAACATATACAATGCATAATCATATATTCTATGTATTAATATAACATAGTTACAATATAATGTATCATATTACACATATAATATATATTTATTTTGTCATCTGAATCAAGCTACATATAGTTAAATGGATTTTTTAACAAGTGCAATGCATCTGTCTCTTTGATATGGCTCAGAACATTTCCATTGCCCTAAACATTTCCTTCTGCTCCCTTTAAACAAATATGCTTTCTTCTCCCCTCACCTGGGCAACTAGGGTGTTTTCTAATCCTAACGAGGCAGGATAGGAAGACAAGGAATTTTACAGGGATTTGAGAGAAGAAAAGAACCCCTTACCCAGGAACCGGGTTGAATTTACCAGCAATGAAGCAATCATCTAAAGCAACTGGCCACTGCTCAAGGCCTCTCCCCGTTCCCAGCAGTAGACGAGCTGTTTTCTAGGAATCTCACCAGAAACATTATCTACAGGAAGATGACATTACTAACCCTTGTGAAACCCTAGACCTTTCTGGTGTTAGCTTATCAAATTATAATTCCATCCCAGGTGTCTCTGGGGCCCCCTTACATACTCATGTACTAAAAGAAAGAGAAAGGGGCGGGTTTGTTCTTAGCAGCTTTTTCAGATGTAACTTGAGAACCAAAAAAAAAAAATGGTGATGCACTAAGACTGTGAATTGTGATGCCCCTTCAGGCGCCTGTACCCACACTAGAGTGTGTCTTACTGGCTGTGATTCTTCTTACAGAGGTCAACACCTGAAGTCTCAGGTGTGTTTTTCTCCTCCCCTGAGCTCCTTTCTTTACATTCTTACTAAAATCTTCACCCCAGCTTCGAACTTGCTAACAGAAATGCTTTCTTATATCAAAGTCACAAATCTTAGTTTGGCCTAGGTAAAGATCCCTAAGAGATTAAAGCAACTCCTGAGGTTGCCCAGGGTGGAAGTGAAGCTCGCGCTCTGTCTCCCCTTTCCCCCACAGGGAGGCCAGTACAAAGATGGAGCCGTACAATGTGTCACCTTTAGCAGCTCTCGTTTCAGGTAGCATAATGCATTTAAGCTGCTTCCACATTGCTGGAGGAGTCAATACTTTGTTCTTTTTTGTCTCAATGCTTGGATATGACGTAGCTTATTATTATCACCAGATGGCTACTCCTAGTTTCAGCTTATTATGAGGAAAATGTAAACATAACAATACACTTTTTTTTTTTTAGCAACAAAAGTGACTTTTTCATTTGACTAATTATCTAGAAATGGGATTGAGGCATTGAATGGTACACACACACACACACACAGAGAGAGAGAGAGAGAGAGAGAGAGAGAGAGAGAGAGAGAGAGAGAGAGAGAGAAATAAAATAAAATAAAAAGAATAAAGCTGCTATCAGAAAGAGTGGTTTATAAATATCAGTGAATTCAAGGTGGCTCACGTATGTAAGAGATTTACTGATTTTACTCCTCTCATCGATCACTAAAAAACGAGGGTCAAAGTCTCCAATTGTGATTTTTTTACTTTTCCTTCCGTGTCAGTCAGGATTTACTTCATGTGTTTTAAAGAGCAGGCCCTGTGTGTATGCTCCTGCAGGCTGGCTGCGTCTCCTGACTAACTGCTCTTCTGTTATTACGCAATACTCCTTTTTTCCTGTTGTGGCAATCGGAGGTTCACTTTGCGCTCATTTTGTCTTTCATTTAGTTGAGGTTTGCATGGCCTCTCTTCATCTGTCTCTTTTAATCTTACCGTCTTCACATTTAAAGTGAGCAGTGGATAGAGAGTATAAGGTCTTTCCTTGATGTCTGTCTTTGTTCCTCGTGTTTTGACTAGATGCTGACCGTCCACGCGTACAGTCACAGTGCGGGTGAACTGCATCTTCCAAGATGTTGTTTCCGTCTATGTGCTCCATTTCTTCATTCGTTCTTCTCATTTTCTTTCTTTCTTGAGTTTTGTTAAGAATCTATTTAAAACTGTATTTTTAATCTCTACTAGTAAGTTATTATATGTGCTTATAGAAATGTGTAATTTTGAAAGGCTTATCTCCATTTTCCTTGAATCAAGTGCTTTAAGAACCTAAAGGCGGCCCCTCCTCCAATCTTAGTTCTTCGCTATTGTCATATATTGCACTTAAAAAACCCAAGGTGTCTCTTAGCTTTTTAAAAAGCACTAATCTTTTTTAGTTATGTAAGGGGAAATGGTTTTGTTTTGCCTTTATACTGTCCATTTCTTTTTTCAGTTCTTTGTGTAGAACCAAGTTTGTAACCTAGTTGAAATTTTTTCATGCATATTGAGTTGTCTCCGTGAAGTGAATAGGGTGAGAAAAGCAGAGATGTCACAGATGTGTAGACATGACACAAAGTGAACAATTTCTCCATTAAGGAGAAAGAGAACATTTGCAAGTCTAATACAAGTGCTTTGTGCTCTCTAACAAATATTAAAAAGACACATTTCATGTGATAATTGCTAATGATACAACAACCAGATTCCCTTTAATTACCATGGTAACTGATCCTTAGTGACTGTGAGTAATGTTAAGTTGAAATGAACTTGGCCTAAATTGCCTCTCTGTATATTTAAGTTTGTCTTAAGGGTTTTTTGAAACCAGAATTTGTTGTGATCTTGTCTTTTAATTAAGCAATCACTCAAAACCAAAACACTAGGGGTTGGAAGATGGCTCAGTGGTGGAGAGTCCTCTGACAGAAGACTCAGGCTCAGATCTCAGCACATCATAAGGTGGCTTAAAATCAGTTGTAAACTCAGTTCCAAAGGACCCGATGCCCTCTTTTGAGTCTTTTGATAACAAAGAACACTCCTGGGATCTAAGTTCTGGAAAGCAGTGGATAACAAAATATTTCTGTTAAAAAAAAATGAAATTCTTACTAATTTTTCTTATTCTCTTCATTAATATACATACACATATATGTGTGTGTCAAATGTACATGTGCATGATATATAATATATGTATGTATATGATACACATATACATGTGATATATATATATACATATACACATGTGCACATATGTGTATATGTGTGCATATATGACATAGGTAACATATCCTATACATATTACACACACACACAAACACATGCCTGCTCACTTTTCAAACTCTAGATTAGATGGGTCCTATTATCCATTCTTTTTACAAAGTCACATGCAAAGGAGGAAACTAACTGGTCCAACTAAGAGAGAGGACAGGTTTGCAACTGTGCCTGAGCTGCTAAGACCTGTGACAGACTTTGTGGAACCACTCACTTGTAGAGGAAGCCATGAGGTCCAGAGGGGTAGGGTAATCAATGCCCCAGGGACTGGAATCTCCTGGCAATAAAGACGTGAGACCCATCCTGGAATGAGCACATCTGCCAGGGGATGTTATAGACCACAGGGGAAGAGACAAAAAGTAGCCCGCATTTACATGTGAATAACAAAAGAGCAGTAAAAGAGTAAAAGAAAGTTGAAAAAGCTCCCGAGATATAATAAACAAGAAGAAGAAGAAGAAGAAGAAGAAGAAGAAGAAGAAGAAGAAGAAGAAGAAGAAGAAGAAGCAGCCTGTAGTTAGTAGGGCATCACGCAGCAGCTGCAGCAGCCCCTTTCTTGCTGGGGAGAGGCCTACTCCAAGGGCAGAGATCCTTGGACTACAGAAGCCACAAATGACTCCCTGATTCACACAAAGGAGTTTCCTTTTATAGAAACAGGGCCAGAAAGGCTGAGTGTGAGAAGTGGAACGAATGGGAGGGGCCGATCAGATAATGCTTAACTCCAGGCCTTCCTGTTCTCAGAAAAGAGCTAGCTGGCTCAGGCCCCTGGACTTGGAAGTAGAGTTCTCAACTGAAGGTTCAGCAACATTGAGTTTTGTTCCTGTTGACTGGGGGAGGCCAGAAGTTCAAGTGGAACTAACTGTGAATGGACTTTGTGTGTATGTATGCGTGTGTGTGTGTGTGTGTGTGTGTGTGTGTGTGTGTGTGTGTGTTGCCTTATCACAGAGAAAGATGGGGGACATAGTCTCAGTCTTATGGACTACGACTATTTCAATTTGATTCCCAGAACTCACGCTGTAGGAGAGAACTGACTCCACACAGCTGTCTTCTGACCTCCACACCAATGCTCTGCCACACATGCTCCCCCAGTCAACACAAGCTAAAGCCAAATTGAATCAAATCCACAGCATAGAAACCTGCATAACAGGTTTTTAAGGGCGTTTTCACATATTTAAGAATAACAAGTGGCCACTGGCACAGATAGCAACATAACATTGTGATTAACAGTTTGTCTCTGAGCCAGTGTGCCTGCCTCAAAGAGCGCTGGAATTCACAAATATGTGATTTGGTTAATCTGTTTTTTAATCTCTCAGTGCTTTTGTTTCTTCACATGGGAAATAGACAGAGATATATCTCACAGGTACGCCATGAGGATTACTTGAATGAGTACATGGTACACCCCAATATAGATGTAGTAAAATAGCTGTTATTGTCAGGTGTATTACTGTTGTATTATACACACACACACACACACACACACAGAGAGAGAGAGAGAGAGAGAGAGAGAGAGAGAGAGAGAGAGAGAGAGAGAACAAAATCTAGAAGAATATACTTGTAAATGTTCATTTTGTAAATTTTTACTTTACATGCTTCTGAACTTTCAAATTTTTCTTTAAGTGGAATACATGAGGAAAAAATAAATTTCTCTATTTAAAAATAGATGAGCCGTGTAGAATCTGAGAGAGTGACTGGTGCACTTTAGCTCTCCTGTGGCCTGGAAAGGCTTTAGCTCAGGATGATGGTGATCCTGAGACTGTAACTCTCTGATCTGAGCAATTGAAGGAAGGGTCATTTGATGTGTGGTGAAATTATTCTATAGTCCATTAATATTATAAAATGTTATTTATTTTTATTCATATATAGGATGGTTTTTTTTCCTGCATGCATGTCTGTGTACCACATGTGTGCAGTGCCTGCTGAGGCCAGAAGAGGGCATCAAGTCTTCTGGAACTTGATTTAACAGATGGTTGTGAGCCACTAGGGTCTTCATGGGACCCCCTAGTCTGCGTCCTCTTAGAGAGCAACAGGTGCTCTTAGTGATTGGAACATCTTTCCAACCTCCTGTGTTTATTACCTAAAAGTTAAATATTTTTTAATTGAAGGACTTCCTCTGATAGTAGCTAGGCCACAGTGTAAAGGTTAGAAGAAAGTCAATTGAGACTTGGGATTAGATATCCCTACTTGGGGCCAGTTGCCTCCAATTTTTCTCACATTTTCCTGATTACCGGGGTCATGGGCAAGGTAGCAGCACCGTGTGTGTGGGCAGTGATGTTGCTTCAGGAAGGACACTGAAAGCATTTTGCTGGGCAGACACACACAAAGAGAGAAGGAGAGAGAGACAGAGGGAGGGAGGGAGCGAGGGAGGGAGGGAGGGAGGGAGGGAGGGAGGGAGGGAGGGAGGGATCAGGACGCAGCAGCAGAATCACCAGAAGGTTGCAATTTAGAAAAATCCTTCCTCTGGTTCCCTGTGGCCCTTTCTTTGTCTTTCTATCATTCTTCTCTCCTTTATTTTCTTTAAAACAATCGATTTCTGTCATGTTATCAAATATAATTTTCCATTTGGACTCTCATACAGTTCCATGTTTACTGGCGAAAGGTTTGTGAGTAGCGTTACGGAGTCAGCTCAGTCAGCTCTGACAACTGTTACAAATCCAGTGAAGTCTGTGAGTAACCATCAAGCAACCCTACAAAGCCCACAAACGACCAAAAGAGTAGAAATCCAGTCAGCCTTCACAGAATGACAGAGACACACTCAGAGACTTTTAGGGTGTGTGCTGGGTCACACAGATTAGAAAATGAATGTCATTTGTCACAGCTCAATCCGGAGTCTCCTGGATAGGAGGCACTTTGACAATGACTGTCTTCAAGCAGGCTCTCTTCCTCCCAGGGTGCCCTGCGGCTCTCTCCTTCCTGAGCATTATTGTTGTTTCCTTGGCCCCTCCCTAAGTGGACTATGAACTTATTCCGGAGGTTCCCTGCAGTGCAGTCTTAGCACCCTCACAGACACTTGGACCGGAAGGAGCCTGTTTAGCAAGCCTGCTGGAGAAGAAAGAATGTTACCTTGACTTCTGTAACTCCTACTTAAGCTTTCTCCTTTATAGCGAGGCCAGCACCCCATGGAAAGGTTGTTTGGAAGGATACACAGAGAAACCCTGTCTCAAAAAACCAAAAAAAAAAAAAAAAAAAAAAAGAAAAGAAAAAAAAGAAAAAGAAAAAGGAAAAGCCTATTCTGGTTCCACTTCGGACTCCAGAGGGCAATGTTGGCAGAACACCAGGACGTCTGGGTTAGCATCTTCAACGAAGGTTAATGTGATTCTGATGAAGACACAGTTTCAAACCTGTGGGTGATTTTTTTATGGAGGGATAGCTTGGGAGGGAGAGGATCTTGGAAGCATGGACTTTAGCTGCAGAGTGGCCTGGAAATGCTTCAGCTCAAGATGATGGTGACACTCAGAGGATAACTCTCTGGTCCAAGCAATTGAAGGGAAAGTCATTTGATGTGTGGAGAAATTAGTCTGTAGTTCATTAGTACTTTAAATTGTCATTTTTATTTTATGTGTGTGGGTGTTTTGTCTTCCACACTCTCAAGTGAGTGTGGGTAGGGGTGAGGGAGTGGTATTATGACTCTGATTATGATTGTGATTATTTTGTTTTGTCGAGACAGGCTTTCTCTGTGTTGCCTTAGCTGTCCTGGACTCACTTTGTAGACCAGGCTGGCCTAGAACTCAGAGATTTGTTTGCTTCTGCCTCCCCAGTGCTGGGATTACAGGCGTGCGCCACTGCACCCAGCTCAGGGTCTTTTTTTTTCTAATTAATTTTTATTATTATTCTTAATTTGCTCACTTTACATCTCGTTTGTAGCCCCCTCCCTCGTCACCTCCCAGTCCCACCCTCCCTTTCTCATGCCCCCTCCCCAACTCATCTTTTTTTTTTTAAAGATGGTTTCGAATGGTATGGGGAAGTGTGGTTACAGTTACTATAGGTTACACACACACATCCACTGGCAATCAGGAATTGGGAGGTTATAACATGACAAGAAGAACACAGGGTGTGGGAAGAAAAGCCTTCCCAGGCATCCAGGACCCAATATAGCCTCTCCCTGAGATCCTGTCCGTTCTCAGCCTTGGAGTCCCTCTTGCCAGCGCCAAAGTTATTTCTGTCCTGCGCAGATGCAAGCCCTGGACAGAGAGGTACCATTTTGAAAGGAATAGCCCAGGTTTTCTCATGCTTCATTTTTTTGATCAGTCTGGAGTTGTTCAAATTGACCACTAGAGAGCAGCAAATTACAGCAAATTTAGAGGGCCTTAAATTTGCATGGATGTAATAAACTTGAAACAGGCCAATAACAGAGGCTTGCTTCCTACTGGTAGCTCTTCTTCTCAAATATAGTTTATATTTCCTCTTTATATACATGATTTCTAAGTTATGAGAGGAGTTCCCTCAGAAGCAAGAAAATAGGGCCTGGAAACATAATTTTGTTTCATTGTCTTTTAAAAAAACACACTATTTCTTTATTTAAAAATCATTTTATTACAATGAACTCACAAAAATATTACACCCCATGATTAGAATGGTCATTCTGAAGCTGTGGAGCTTCCCTTGGGGTTTTATGCTTTCACTATGAATTGTAAAAAAGAAAACAAAAGCAAGCAAGCAAACAAAACCCCAAATATTCCAGAGTTAAAACTAGAAAACCAATTAGCTTTCTGTCCTTGTGATTACTAACCATTGTTCTCGGTCAGCTATGTATTTAACTGTCTTGCCCCTGTCAGAGGTTTGGTTCATGGTCAGCATAGCAAGAAGTGTGGTGGCAGACAGACAGTCATAGTGCTAGAGCAGTAGCCGAGAGCTAACATTTGTTGTGGAAGTTGTGGGCAGAGCAAAACTAGGCATAGCTGGGCATTAGAAACCTAAACACACCCCCACCTCTTCCAACAAGGCCACACCTACCCCAAGAAGGCCACACCTCCTAATCCTTTCTAAACAGTTCCACTAGAGAGCTAAACATTCAAATACATGAGTTTATGGGGGCCAGTCTCATCCAAACCACCACGGTTGCTGTGATTGTATTAGTTTGAGATATTCTCTATTCATTTCTAATGTCTCCAAGACTTTTATCATGAAAGCGTGTTAAACTTTGCCAAATGTCTTTTTTGGCATTAACAGAAGTGATTGTGTAACTTCTGGCCTTTAGTTCCTTTATATGCTGTGTTCCACGTACTGTTCTAAGTAATTTGAAACAACCCTCTCTCTCCAGGATGAAGCTCACCTGGCCAAAATGTGTGCTCTTAATGTGTTTCTGAATTTATGAAACATTTTGTTTCTGTGTTCAAAAAAAATTGGCATGTAGTTTTCTTTTTGTTCTGTTTTTAAAACTCAGAATAGCATGCTTTTGTATAATGAATTTGACAGTGTCCCTTCACTTTCTTTTTTGAGAAACAAGAATTAATATCATCTCTTCCTTGAAACTTTAATAAAATTCAGTTATGAATCCAAACGTCCTGAGCTTTTCTTTCTTTTTTTTTTATTATGTTTCTTTTTAATGTATACACATGACTAAAATAAACTACATAGAGCAGGAAGAACCATGAGACAATCAGGAATTATATAAATGTTACATTCATTGTGATTTGGTTATTTGTATTTGGCAAATTTGAAGTAAACATCTTTCCTATCTTGTTGGGTCTGAATTTCTGAATGAAGATCAATATCTATCATATCTCATCTCTATTAACTTAAAACATCTGTCTTGACCTAAAAACATCTTAACCCCTAACCAATTAAGCTTAATTGTAAGACTAAACTATCTAGTCTTCAACCCCATCAGAGACTTGATAAGAAATAAGACTTAAATACCTGAGTGAATAGGAAGTCCAGGTTAGCAGCTTCCAAAATGAAAAATGATTGAGACAGTTTACTGCCTGAACAGTTACCCAACACTCTCATTAATGTTGGAGCATCATCTTCAGCCTTCTGGCCCAATATATCTGACAGACATATTTGAGAGGCAGGAACTATTGAGGACTTGCTTACCTTGTCTTGGCAGAGTTCACCTGTCGACTCTGCCTGCATCTAAGCTTGCCTATTTTTAGGCAGAATTCAGTGTGTGTCAGAAATGTGAATATTTTCCCCAATGTCTGGTTTGCCTCATTTGAAGCCAACTCCATAAGGAACTTCTTTGATGCTAATCATCCTCTTTGAAGTAGGCTGGGAATTGCCAGGAGTTAACTTGTCTTGTTGTCAAAGAATCTTTAGAATAATAAAAACATCTTTAAATGCCATATTCTGTGGGTCTCTGAGGCTTTTAAAGACCTTATTTAAGTTTTTTATCTTATGTATCTATGCAATCATATCTATCTATTAGACCTAGGATATATATTCTTGTGATAAAATAAACATGACCATGATTTGCATCAATATACAAAATTCAATACAATGAGTTAAAAAATAACCTTATTTATGAGTAACAATTAAGGTGTTGAGTTGAGGAGGTAGCAGAAATGCATGAGAGAAAATTTAATCTTTCTTTTAAATAATAATATAGGAAATAAAATAAAATAAACAGATATACAAATTAAGAAAATCTAACCAAGCTTTTAACAAGACAATCTTGACAAGACAAGACAAAGTGAAGGAAACGCTAAGTTAGAGGTGGAAGTCCAAAGTATGGAGAAAAAATTCAGCAAGGATATGGAAACATTGAAAAAGAACCAAACATAAATACTTAAGACGAAGGAGATTGCCAATAAAACAAAAACAAACAAAGAAACAAAAAAACCAAACCTATACTATGTTGTATTGCTCACAGACAAGATTACATAGGAAACCAGCTTTGAGCAGTGGAGACAAATAAAAACATACATGCATAAGGAAGCACTTTAGGGAGCATGAATGATACTTCTAACCATGCATTCCAGAGGCCAAACCTGTGAATCTGTGATCCAAAAAGAACAGTGATGGCGTCAAGTGGAGCTGACGACTATTTAACAAAATTATAGCAGAAAACTGCCTAAGCGCAGACAAACAGTGAGGTATACACACAAGCACAAAACACACATAGAACTCTAAATAGCGTGACTGGAGGAGGAAGTTTCCACAACACACCACAGCAAGGATACCAAAATAAGGCGTAAAGATGTGATGTTACAAGCAGCACACACACACACACACACACACACACACACACACACACACACACACACACACAAAAGCAGCAACACAAATACAAGGGCAGAAATATCAGACTTACACCAGATTTTCCATCAGTAACCATAAAATACAAAAGAGCATGCAACAAAATGTAGCTGTGAGCCGTGAATGCTATTCCCAGCAAGTCTTTCACATTTGATAGATAAATAAGGATGCTTTGAGAAAAGTGCAAAGTGAAGTAGTTCACAACAACCAAGAGAGCGCTGCAGAAAATTGTTAATGTAGTAGTCCACAGTTGGTGAGGACAAAGGGAGCCTGAGGACAGGGGAAAGTAATATGCTTTGTGAAAGAAATGGAGTATACCCAAGAAAGGGACAATGACTTTTAATGCAACAAATAAGCAAACTCCCCACATACTGTGTGATCCGCCTGGAATACAAACACACCTTTAAACCAGGAGACAGAGGCAAGCAGATCTGAGTTCAAGGCCGGCCTGCTATAGAGCAAGTTTGAGGTAAAGAAAAGCTTAGGTCCAGGCATGGTGGTACATACCTTTAATCCCAAACTGTGAAGGGAAAGTTGGTTTGTAGAAGGAAGCGCCCATGATTGAAAGTGATGTCTGATTGAGTGGCAGAAAAGGTGACAAATCAGAGAAGATTTGACAGAAAAGGATACGCCCAACTCTCATGAGAAGAGAGAGGAAAGAGAAGCTACTTTAGGGAACTGCACAGAGAATGAGAGATGGCGGGAGGCAGCTTTACTGGAGAATGTTTTACAGAGACAGCTTGAAGAGAAAACAAGGTAGACGCAGGTGAAGACACAATGAGCCAGCGAATACGAAGGAGCCAGAAGATTACAACAGATTGCGAGAGTTAGTTTGAGGCTAAGCAGAGCAATTCGGAGAAGCTGAGAAAAGCCAGATTGAATAAGTCATCTGGGAGAGGAGTGTGAGCCAGAACAGCTGTGTTGAAACAGACATCAAGAGTTCAGAAAGTGCTAGAAAGGGTGAGTTTATTCAGCTGTAAGTCTCAGAGGCTGAAAACATTCTAGGCTTAGATTAGATCGTACAGAGGCCAGAAGCTTCCAGGACCAGGCCTAGGTTAGCAGACGGAGGCGGTCAGCCTCCAAGATGACAGTGAAAACAGGGGATTATAAGTTTTATAGAACATGACCTAACAAATTTGTAGGAATGACAAACTCCTCTCTAACAAAACCTCCAGTACCATTTTTCTCAGGTCATGGCATAGAACTGTAAAGTCATTATTGTTTCCATATGGGAAAAGCAATTTTCATTATCTTCCAGTGACACTTGGATTCCTGGAGGTGAAGATTTACTATGGATAGTCTCACTCTCATTATCCGTACTATAGGTGATCAGGTAGGACACACAGAATGACGGCCTCCACATTTTACTGAACCATTATAAAGTAAACTTCCAGAGTTCCCAAAAATGTGTCCAAAAGACCATAGCCATTGTCCTAACCCTGACATCACCTCAGAGTCCAGGGAGAACAGAGCCTCACAGATAGATCACCCCATGATGAGATCATCCCTAGGCAGAAACATTATCCTATAGCAGCTGCTGGGTCTCCCATAAATGATGACTTTTCAAAACTATCTTAAAGAACCAGAGTGGAAATAATGACCCGCCAGATGATACTTTGACATGGACCACTTAGTTACACACTGTATATGGCCTCTTGCTCATCACCCCAGTGTTGGCTCTGTTTCTTAACAATTAAACTTTATTATACAACCCAACTAGCTTACACAACAGGGAAAAAAGGTTAAAGGGAAAAAAGAGTGAACCTTCCAGTATCTGTTCCATGGGATGGGTCCCTAGGTGTCTCTGGTCTGCGCGCTGGTTCAGCCTGTTCACTGACCCTCCTGCTGACCCACGTGTGCTCAAGCCCGGTCTGAACCTGCCGCTCCTCTCTCCTGTCCATCTGCCTGTCTGTCCCATGCAAGGGTGGTCTCCCTCTCCCATCGAGAGTTGATTAGAAACACAATAGTCCAGGTAGAGTCCCCAGGTCCATTTTCTGAATTCCAGGCCCAGGAGGGCTCCACCCAGTCTATCTCAAGGTTAATCTCAGGGAGTGTCCATGGTGTGTCCAAGAGCAAAGCTCGCCAAGACTGCTTTCACCTGTGACAAAGCTTACAGTCCTTCCCTCACCCCAGTTCTTCCTCTATTTAAACCTAAAGCCCATGTCTACATCGGGAATGAAAACTTGGGGTCACTTAACCATTTTGTCTGTGCCTGTTCTAAGCATCACCATATCCACTAAATCTACTTTCTCTGGAGAGAGAAAAATAGAGGGAGGAGAGAGAGAGAGAGAGAGAGAGAGAGAGAGAGAGAGAGAGAGAGAGAGAGAGAGAGAGAGAGTCAGGCAGATAGAGAGAAAGAGAAAACAGTCTTTAAACAAATCTTTCTTATATTTGGTGTACAGTATGAATCTACCCCACTTCTTTGCTGGACTTCTTAAGTAATTCCATATTCCCCAACTGGAAATTCCATCCCCTTCACTTTATCTGTATTTACTCCTCTAGCAGGTCACCTAGGCCAGAATATTAGGAGTTGGTCTGGAATTTTCATCATTTCTCATCCGTGTCATCAAGGCTGTTTTGAGATAGAAGGGCATAGGAAAATACCTCCAGGCACTAGACCCTAGCTTTGGTAGAAATCAATATAGACTCCACCACTGAGTGGTCTACTGGGAAAACCACATGAGAATATTCAACCTTAGGTCCGTTTTGTCACAGTGGACATGGAATATCATTGTGGCAGCAGAAGTGGCTATTCTAAGTTGTGCTCTGCTTGCACCACACCTGCAGGCTCTGATCATGCATCTACATTTATCTTTGCACATTAAAAACATGCAGGAAGAAGGCAAACAGCACAAACTGGATCCTGATGTCCCTTCTTTTGCTTATTCCTCAGCTTTAGGTAGACAATTTGGGTATATCGCACTCAAAATGACATGCGTACTTACACTCAACACACTTTCCCTCCTCTAAACTTACATATAAAGGGTCCTGCTCAAACTATGGCACCAGCCAAGGACAATACAGGCCGTAAACTTCAAACCCCTACCCAGATCTAGCCAATGGACAGGACATTCTTCACAGTTGAGTAGAGAGTGGGGTCTGACTTTCACACAAACTCTGGTACCCCATATTTGACCATATCCCCCTGGATGGGGAGGCCTGGTGGCACTCAGAGGAAGGATAGCAGGCTACCAAGAAGAGACTTGATACCCTATGAGCATATACAGGGGCAGGAGGTCCCCCTCAGTCACAGTCATAGGGGAAGGGAGTAAGAGGGAAATGGGAGGGAGGGAAGAATGGGAGGATACAAGGGATGGGATAATCATTGAGATGTAATATGAATAAATTAATAAAATAAAAAGTAATAATACAAAAAAGTTTTTTTTCATATAATCCCCCATTATGTAACCGAAGCTTGTCACAGGAACAAGAAGTCCTTCCAGCTTCTGCTCCCAGCTCCAAGTCTATGCCTTCTGGGTGGCATACACTCCTCTCTGTTTCTATTAAAGTCCTCTCTGTGTAGTCAGTAACCCATAGGCTGAAAGATACAGCTAAAGACCACTCATGTGTCTAATAGTTCATCGTACGATCTGTGGTTCGAGCTGCTTCTAGCTTGCTATCTGTATAGGTCCAGCCCTGTAGCACACCAGCCTGCTATGCATTTCTTCTGACATAAATCTGCCTTGATGAGTGTGAGCCCTGTGATGTGTATGAGATATTCCCTGGGTAGCAGATGGTGGAGTTCACAGAACACGCCAAGTGATGAAACTAGATTTGAGTTCACATCAGTATTTTTTTTTTTTTTTTACCACAGTAACAAATTATGGCTCCCCTGAGACAATGGAGTCCTTTCTAACTTGCTTCCTGGTTTGTGGTCCTGGTTCTGCCTCCCTATAAATTTGGAAAATGAGGAGAGGGGTTTACCATGCTAAGAACCTATTTATCACCCATTTCTGCTGCTATCACTACTGGCTCAGAAAGCTGTTGGCCAAGCAGTGAAGTGAGCGTAGTTAGCATCTCCATGTGGGCTGCCTTCATACCAGGTGGCTAACAGGGTTCCCTTCAGGTGTACCATTTTGGTAGGTATTCACATGGACTATAGATCTTTTTCTTTCAGAGCCTATATCAAGAGATCTAGTCACTCTTATCATTTTCTTAAATCTCCTTTCATCTAGACTCTTCCAGGGTTCTGATCATCCAGGTAAGCCAATTCAGGCCATCTGTGCAAATCCATACCTGGAAACATCCTTTGTTCTAGGTTAGGTGTGCACTGGAAGGTACGTGCTACCAAAATTTCTATTTATTGAAAGATTTTTTTCCTAGTCATGGTCCATCACAGCTTTCTCTAGCATGACTGTAATGTAACAGGGTTTGTGTTCTGTGAGTTATGTGCATACCGAAAAGCCAAGCTTGGTTTTATTTTCTTTTCATCAAGTCATTATGAACATCCAAAGAGACTGCCAACATAAGTGACAAAGGGTGAGAGAGAAGGCACGGGGCACAAGTTGAACAGTCTTGCCTTTAGAATTACGAGTATGGTTCAATATGTCCCAGACTTGTACATTTCCTAAGACTTTATTTATATGGCACATTCATGTGCTATATAGCACATATATCTACCAAGGTGACTTAGGTACATGCTACTTTTTGATAAATATGTAGTTTTTAGCTTATATCCTCAGAGACATATTTTTTCCATCATGATATCTTTTGAGATAATATCAAAATCATTTCTGAGAACTTACTATACAATGAGTTCTAAACTAAATGATTAATTTATACATATCAATATAATATTAACATAAACCATGCTCAAATGATATTATTTAACAACAGGCATTGTTTTCTTTATTGTATTCATTTAAAAACACATGTGCATGGTTAGTAATAATCAAATAGCAAAGTCAGAACTAGGCTCAGCTCACCTAGCCCTATAGACTCTATAGTATAGAGCATTAAATCCAAGTTTACATTGTCCCACATGGGAGAATACTGGAAGAGTCGAAGCAGAGAGTCATTGTAGCCTTTATTTTTCCCATTCTAGCAAAGAATGATTCAGAACGGGACAAGGCAAGTATTTTAATACTTGCTTTTTTCCTGGAAGATCCCATCTGCCTTCTGTATCCTAGACAGAGGCTGTCTTGACACGGGTGACAAAGCATTTCCTGGAAATCTGCTTTCAACACTGGCTGTAGACTCTGAATATGCTTTGGGCCTGACATTTAAGCACACATTTTTTTAAAACTGTAGTCACCTCACTGCTGGAGGGTTATTTTGTAAGAAGCAGTTTTTTTTTTTATAAGCGCTTTATTTACCAATACATTTTGTGTTTTCAATGCTTGCCTTGTCAGATATGGAGAAACATAGATTTGCACAATCTCACTAAAAAACACATGCCAAGTTTAGACAACTCAAGAGTTACGAGCTGCCACAGAAGAAACAAGATAATAATCACAAAGGAAACAGAGGAATACAGACTCTTCTGTTCGTGGTGTCTCACTTTACAAACTAGGTTAGGAAAAGGAGGCCCATCCTCCAGAAAAAAAAAAAAAGGTCAACTGAAACCAACTGAGATCACAGACATGCCACAATTTGTACACACACACAAAAAATAATCTTTAATGAGAGAAAACAAAACGTTCTACCAATGAATGCAGCATTGCAAACATCAATAGAGAAATAAAAACAATTAAGACGTTAAACCAAATTCTAGAACTGCAGCTGATCATGGTGGTGCTAAACTGTAATTCTAGCACTGGGGAGGGAGGCTCAGGAGAGTGAGGCCAGCCTGGGCCATAGAGAAGGACTGTCTCAGCAACAACATGAATAAAATAAATAAAGCTAGAAAGAAACATTTATAATCTGTGATATTAAATATTTTTGATGGATCAGTCAAATGGAAGTTACAGAGAAAAGCATAAGTGAACTTCAGCATAGACATTAGAAGCAATCTAATATTAAAGAGCGGGAAAATGAAAGCTATAGTTTGACATAACTGTTAGACAATCTATAATCATTTAGGTGAGTGTCATTGCAGCTTTATAAACCAAGGAAGGAAAAAGTAGGGCAGAAGAGTAATGGCCAAATGTCTTGCTTATGCAACACCAAGGAGCTCTGGATTCTGGAAATTGAGGCTTTGAGTAATCGTGTTATTGTGTAGGTTGCATGGTACAATTTGAGTATCAGCCTATATCTGTCTTTATTCCGTTATGCACCTTAGTAATAGATACTTAGAAAGTGAAAAGTAAAACAAAGTAAAAACAAGACCTCCAATGCAACAGCGAAGTTTTTCTAGACCAAATCATCAAAGCTCACAGGATGAGATCTAATTCTTGAAACTGAGTCAAAATGTTCTGATGGTGATGTTGTTGTTGTTGTTGTTCAACCTTTTTGTGTAGCAGCTTGCTACTTTGGCTACTTAAACAAATTAAATTAAAATTCCAATTTCTCATCCAAACTCAAGCACATATAAACAGGGCAGAATTGTACATATTTTCCTCATCACCGGAATTTAAATTTTGTAGCTTTTAAAAATCTGGGATTCAGATCTATTCTTCAAGAGCATTGAATCAACAAGAACACTAGGTGGTATTTTCTCTGCTCTGACTTTGTTCAGGAATATCATGGGGAACCACTGAAGGTTACTAATAACGTGTCAAAAAAAAAAAGCTTAAGAGCACGGATTTGAGACATCTTCCCCAGGAATGAGCCCCCTCACAGGTTATTCAATACTGAGTTGCCAACCCTGAAAATATACACACAAGCAGTACAAAATGGAGTGAGCACCTCACCTCATATTTATGTGTTTACAAGTACATGTAACTTTAATAATTAAAGGAAAAGAGGCCATGAACTGAAAGGGAGCAAAGTGAGGCATGGAAGGGGTTGAAAAGAAAAGAGGGAAGGAGGAAATGGTGTAATTACATTTTAATTAGAAAATAAAAATGGGTCATAAATAGAGATTAAAACAGCATGGCCTTGGAACTTGGCCAACAGTTGTTCTTGGCAAAGCATGCTCTTCAGCACCGCAGTGTGGTGTGCATGTCTGGCTGCTTCATTGCGGTGTGATGTGGGTCTCTAACTGCTCTGCCTCAGGTCCTTCCCTCGGCAGTTGCTCTCTTCTGAACCTTCTCTTGGGCAGTGATACCACACTAAGGAAGGAAAACCGAGACTTCTTGGAGTAGTTTGACCAAGAGCAAAGGCAAGGTTGAGTTCTTCACTTTTCTGCCCGGGTCTTCAGTCTTGTTGTAGCTTGTGGTCAGTGGCTTATCTCTGTTGCCTGTCTGTTGCCTGTTCCTAATCTGAGCCTATCACCTGTCTTCTGTGCCAGTGTCCGTTCTGTTTCTGTGCCTTGTCTAACAATGGGATTTTTTTCTGTTTATTGAACAAATAGCACAGAACATACAGATTGGGAAAGGAATGAGGGATTCTTTACAGAGATCATTAATGGAGTTTTAATAGGGAAGTTATTTTTACTGACACTAACTAACTTAGAATAGCACTCACAGCCACAGTCAGATGTTATCAACCCACAGCCATATCAACCCACAGCCATATCAACCCACAGACATTGCGTCTAATGTATATGGAATATTGCTGTGTTCAGTACCTGATGGCTGTTTTTAGCAAATGGTTACCACAATACACACATGCTTTATACTCTGGGTCAGGGGCATGGAAGAATACATAAGATTCAGGCTACACACTTAGTTTAAGTGGCAAAAAGCCGATTGTTGAGGAAATCCAAGGCTTAGAAAGGTTGGCTACATTGTTACAATTAAAATGAGTTAAACTTAATCAGGCTGAGTGCACAGCAGGCTAACAGGTTAAGTACATAGACTTACATGATCTCAAGGCATAGTATTATTTCAGCTATAATGTCTGGCAATTGTTCAGTCTCTGCAAGCAAGAGGAGATATTTCCCGAAATATATCACCATGCTGTTACACAATTCACACGCATTGCAGTGTTCTATGATAGATAAAAGCTGATTGTGTGTGGGCATAATGTGCTATTATGTGCAATGTGCATGAAAAACATTCTACATTGGTCTTGACAGTTAAAATGTATTTTCTAGGCGGCTCATTTTTAAAATTGAAATTTTAGGTTAGCATACAGAGCACTATACCCTAACTATACAGCAAGAGCTCCCATAACTATGAAGAGCAATATAAGACCTTAAGGCAGTTGCTGATCACTAGATATTGTCACTGAGGGATGTGGTGTTACTATTTCGTTCTCTTCCTGGTACACCACTTAGAGAACATTTCTGTTACATTGACTAAACTATTTAAACAACATTCCTTTAGGGGAAAATGTCATATGTATTACCAAGCCCGCACAATTTTATTTTACTAGGCTGTCATCATCATCTTCTTCATCACAATATCTTATATACAAATATAACCTTAATTAGTATGGCCTAATTTGGTCCTGTTTCTCACTATTTATAATTTTTCATTCTTCATTATTACTTTGGCATTTGACATTTGTATAGTAGGCACCTATTCATGCTGGTAGCAGTATACTTATCAAATACCTTGACATTAAAAAGATCTCCTTCTTAGTTTCATGCATAAAAGTGGGTTTGATTCTCTCTTTACTCTCTACCCTATCCTCCTGCTGGGACAGATATTTCTTTAAGACATCCTAATCCCCCTTAAGGGTGAAGAGCATCATTGAACAACAGCATGCATCTTGGAGGTGTTTGCTTGGAGGTGTCTTGCATCTTGAGTCTTTGCTTCTAGGTAAGGGCAAAGATGAAGACAATGCTGAGACTGCAAGCTGCCATTCTAGAGCTAAAGGATAGAGGACCAGGAAAGGCAACCACTCCCTCATTCAAAATAGCATCATTATTTGGACACAGTGAAGTTGGGGAGTATCCAAGGACTGACATTTAAGCTCTGGGGCAGGGTACCACCTGGAGAGAAACGTCTTTAGCTTGCCTGGAAGTAAAGCAAGACATATATGAACCAGGGACCAAGGACACTGTCCAAAGGCAGTAGTTAATTCTGGAACAACAAACCAAGTAAGGCTCAAATATAAATGGGAAATCAAAGTTAAGAACATGAATTTGTGAAGCTTGAAACAGGACACATCATTGAAAACTCATGGGCAGGGAAAGTCATTACCTAAAAATAGTAAAAGCAAAAGGCACACATATCTGCGTATAACCCTGTATTTCTAACAGACGTGTGCCATTCGATGAACAGTAATATGTGCAGTCTGTTCTCTAGCATAGAGATTAATATTCAAGTGCATTCTCTTATTCACAAAGCAGAAAGTAGTCATTTGTTTATCATGTATACTTGGAAAACCCTCTTTGGACTACATGTCTCCTCTAAGAATAATTTCAAACACCCACAGGAGCTATTTGTGCATTGGATGGCAGCATGCACCGACACTTATGGGACAGAGAAGATGTGCAAGTGTCACTGCAGCCTACCCCCAAACCCTAGCTGCTGCTGCTCCCTTGTGGTAGGTTTAAAACTGAACTTCCTACTTCCAGCATGAAAGGTACGGTATTAGGGGAGTTATGACTTATTAAATTTTTTTTTCTGATTTTAGACAACTCACTCAGGCTGTTTGCCTTAAAAAAAAAAAAAACTTTGCTACTGATTACCCTAGTAACCACTTGGTAACAGGTTTCCAGGTCACTTCCACTTGTCAAGTTACCAAGAT
This sequence comes from Acomys minous, assembly GCF_964271855.1. NCBI lineage: Eukaryota > Metazoa > Chordata > Mammalia > Rodentia > Muridae > Acomys > Acomys minous. Next base: position 116,028,005 of record NC_140485.1, read on the forward strand.
ACAAAGGAGAAAAATGACAACATGAGGCACAATGAGCAAGCTCTTTCCACCCTTCACACTCTAGTCCATGGGGATTTTGAAATTGTGATTTGAAGGATATGTAATTTATTTTTTCCAGTTTGAAAAAAAAAAAAAGCAAAGTCGAGTTGTTGATTGCTGCCAAGGTGGCCACTCTGGGGAGGTAACTAAGTAGTAAATAAAATTCAGCCGCTGGTGGCCAAGCTATTTCTCAATTCAGGTGGCCACGGGTGAGATTTTTTCAAAAGGTAAGATGACACCCACAAAAATGCCTTCTCTGAATTAAATTCTATATTAATAATAATATAGTAGTAATAAGTGATAACAAAATAATATAAAATAAATTCTACATTAGGCTATGTATATTGCTGGTCATTTATGTAGTAATACATTTGACTTCTAAAATGGCTTTCTGCCACAAGTTTCTATTAACTAAAAGTTTCAGATACTTTGGAGAAAGGCTAAAACGCTTATAGACAGACATGGAAAGTATGACTATAATGGTTAGCTTTATTTTAACTCAGGTTTTCTTTTTTCTTCCCTCCCCACCCCCCGCCCGGAAAGTCTTTGAAGTCGGCACCCCGTTTTTGTTTTAGATCGCTAGAATGGAAATCTGGGAAGATTAAAATCACCGAGGCTGAGGGAATGGGAAGCAGCTTCTCCCCAGAGGAGTCCCTGGAGCTCTGCTACGAGAATGTGAACGGATCCTGCATCAAAAGCGCCTATTCACCCTGGCCTCGAGCCATCCTCTATGCGGTCCTCGGCTTGGGAGCCGTGCTGGCAGTGTTTGGAAACTTACTGGTCATTATTGCTATCCTCCACTTTAGACAGTTACACACGCCTACGAACTTTCTGGTGGCGTCCCTGGCCTGCGCCGACTTCTTGGTGGGGGTGACAGTGATGCCCTTCAGCACGGTGCGGTCCGTGGAGAGCTGCTGGTACTTTGGGGAGAGCTACTGTAAGTTCCACACGTGTTTCGACACCTCCTTCTGCTTTGCCTCTCTCTTTCACTTGTGCTGCATCTCCATCGACAGGTACATCGCAGTTACGGACCCGCTGACCTACCCAACCAAGTTCACCATATCGGTGTCAGGAGTATGCATCGCTCTCTCTTGGCTCTTCTCTGTCACGTACAGCTTTTCTATCTTTTACACGGGAGCCAATGAAGAAGGGATCGAGGAATTAGTGGCTGCTCTGACCTGTGTGGGAGGCTGCCAGGCTCCATTGAACCAAAACTGGGTTTTACTTTGTTTCCTTTTATTCTTTCTGCCCACGGTTGTCATGGTGTTCCTCTACGGTAGGATATTTTTGGTGGCAAAGCACCAGGCTAGGAAGATAGAGAGCACAGGCAGTCAAGCCCAGGCCTCCTCAGAGAGCTACAAGGAAAGAGTAGCCAAAAGAGAGAGGAAGGCTGCCAAAACCTTGGGGATCGCCATGGCAGCGTTTCTGGTGTCCTGGCTGCCCTACATTATCGATGCGATGATTGATGCCTACCTGGGCTTCATTACACCCGCCTACGTCTACGAGATACTAGTGTGGTGCGTTTATTACAACTCAGCTATGAACCCCCTGATCTATGCCTTTTTTTATCCTTGGTTTCGGAAGGCAATAAAACTGATTGTGAGTGGCAAAGTCTTCAGGGCTGATTCATCAACAAGCAATTTGTTCTCCGAAGAGGCAGGTGTAGGTTAAAAAAAAAACCGATCACTGCAGAGATCTGAGATCTGACTAGGCTTTAAAGGTCAGAGGCAAAAAATAACCACTCTGATCTAGGCAGGTCACAGGTAGATCTGACATTCAAAGTTTGCTCTGGGCATTTGCTCCTTAGTGACTGACTGTCCATTTTAGGGCTGAGTGACACTTGATGGAATCTGTTCGCTCCTTCCAATGTGGTGTGCTCCTTAAATGCCTTTGATTTGCTCTGAAACTTCTATATGTTTCTTCAGGTGATTTGAAGGACTGTACACCCCTCCTCCCAACACACAGGCACACACACACACACACACACACACACACACACACACACACACACACAGTATTCAGATATTGACAATAGTGGAAAGGAAAAGAAGCTCTTAGGAACATGGGATTAGGTTTTCAGGGGACAAAGCCTTCTTTAAAGTGTATCTTGTATGAAAAGTAAATATAATTAAACATTCTTGAAACATTTATTTTTAACCTCAAAGAACTTTACAGTGAGCTGGTATGTAGAACTCCCGAGTGACTGAAAAGCATCTAAAAAATCATCCAAAGCCTTATTTTCCTGGAATCTTGCAAGTTGTTCTTGCCATTTCATAGAGACAAATTCACATGGAATAGGTGTGCCACAGAACTTGACTTTTAGAAAACATATTTTATTGAAGGATTTGCATAAATGATCTGTCTACTTGTCTGGGTGGTGCTTGTTTGCTGTTTGTTTGTTTGTTTACACAGAGCTGCACTGTGTAGCCTGGGCTGGACTGTCATTTGTCTACTTGTTTAGCATTTGAAGTAAGATATGAATTTTGCATTTTAAAATGTGAGTTAAAATGAGTTAGCTTTAATCTTTGAGGTCTTTCTTTGAGTCAAAGAAAGCACATTTGATATTGATATGACATAAAAGCAAAGTGAACCAAGGGTTGTCTTAACACCACAAAAACTCAAATATTTGTTCCAGGAATGGCTCCCCCTTTCTAGTCAGTTATACATTTCTCAGTCAACATGACTTACAATTCATTTTGGTTGAAATATATGTTGTATGTTTCAAGATACAGTTTGATCCTGAAAACAACCAGTGCTGAGGATATAGTTCTTGCATACTTGATGGCTGGGAATGTAGCTGATTACCAAACGGCGCTGTAAATAAGCTTGGGTTACAGCGTGAAATGGTTCTAAGCAAACAGTTCAATAAGCATTCCACAGAATACCGGCTGTGTTCTTTATAGATGGGCCAGGTTGGAAACACTGCACAGAAAAGTTAAGCCACGTTGCCTTATGTAGGCTGATAGATTTTAAGTAGAGCTGAAGAGTCTTTAGCAGAAAGAAGACTAAATGAGGAAAAAAGGAAACAGGGCCCTTCCCACAGAGCACCTGGTTGTGGTTCAGAAAACAACCGCAAGCCAGGGTTTGCAGATCTCCTTTCAAGCGGTCTCTGTTAGGCTCTTGTGTTCTCACTCCTTAAGAAGCAACCCAAAGCTTGTGTCTCCTGGAGAGTGGGTCAGATATGTCTTTATATCAACACATGTTCTTTTCTTCAACTGCAAATGTAAACTTTGTACTAGCACTTGTAATAGAGGAAAGAACCCAGAGCAATTAAACAGTGTGTCCTGAGCTATTCATTTTCAGCTCATAAAAAAAAAAAAATCAGCAGAGCACATTCTTAGAGGAACAGATCGTGAGAGTAATGAATCCTAACCAGAGATGCTTTCAAGTTTGTCCCGGCATCACTAAGTGGGGAATATGCTCCCAATCAGCTGTCTTGCTTATTTCTGCACTCTTTATGTCCTTCTAAAGATGCCTTCTCTTAAAACTTGTGCCTATTTCCTGAAATCAAGCCAACTGTTAGCACAGCTCCACTCTCTTTCCAATGACACCCTGACTTTTAGAAAGCAGCCAAAAGCCTCTGCTCTCCACACATTAAGACCCTGCAAAGCCATGGATATATTCAGAGCAGACCCAAGGAAGAAGGAAGTAAGCCCTGCTCTCTGATGTTCACTGTGTCTGGGACATGTGGCTGAACTTGGTCTTTTAAACTCATGATCTTGAATTATTTGCTTTGTCAAAAAAAAAAAATCCAGAGTATCGAAAAACCCAGTTAATCGACCTAAGCCTTGGTGTACCTTTAGAAATACTGTGCCTCTCAAACACAGAGATTATTATTAAAATACAAGTCTAAAGTTTTGATCAGATATAAATCTGTTTTAAAGTGTTACTTAATTCACAATAGCTTTTGTTCACATATGTTTTCTCAGGTTGATACTTACATTAACAACTATATTATTTAAAACTCTACATATTTAAAAAAAATAGTATTTAAAAGAAATGATCAGACATATTATACAAAATACCATCCATCAAACAATTTCCCTCAGTGCTGGTCAAGACAATAGCAACCTTTGCAATCATTTAGTGGAATTATCAATTGTTCACCAGTAGCAAAGTATAGACACAGTAACTAGATTTGGGATATAGAACAGTGATAGTGTTCTTGTCTTGTATGTGTGAGGCCACAGATCTCATTCCTAGCACAGCTAACAATGAATGAATGAATGGATGGATGGATGAAAGGATGAATGAATGAATGATGATAAATCACCCTTCACACCTAAGCCTTCTAAGAACCATCCTTAGATGCACAATCAGTGTGATCGTGCATTCCTGTAGTAGAAGTTTACAATGTCAGGAGGCCATCATAAGTGCTTAAGTGGCTGGGTTTCATGACCTCTTTATTTTTACAGCTGATATGGCATATTTGTTTTTATTTCAATCTAATGCCTTTGATTCATTTTTACTCTTACACATTTGAAGACCCAGCCATAAAGAATTACATTTCTCACTACATTTGTATTTAAAACAAAACAAAACAAAAATAAACCAAGAAAAGAGCAATACTAGAAATACTAATTCCAGCATTAAATTATTTAAAGTAAACATTAAAGGCCACAATACCCATACTTATCTTGAAAATGTAATCCAATAATAACATTTTCTTTTATTGTTAGAATTCATTTATTTTAAAAATAAATGTTATTTTGGGCTTTATATACAGTGGTGCTAATGTAATATGAATCAACGTATCTATCATCTCATACTTCTATTAAAAATAGCTAATATGTACTTATTTAATAAAAGTGTTTAATAAAGTATAATTCATACACTAGCACTCTAGCCCTGTTTCTATTCTAGAGCTGCTGCTTTATTCATTCTTCCTACATTTTCCTGTTTCTTCCATATATATATACGTATATATATATACGTACATACAGTGTGGATGTGGGTGCATCCCTGCCTGTCTGTCTGTATGAATGTCTGCTTGTGAGTAGGTCCTGTAGAAGCCAAAAAAGGTTATTGGATCCCCTGGAGCAAGAGTTTCAGGAGATGGTGAACTGCACACCTGGTGTGTGCACTAGGAACTGAACTCGGTTCCTCAGGAGGAGCAGCACACACTCTTACTGAGCTACAGGAGACTGTGAACTGCCCTGGTGTGTGCTAGGAATGAGGCTCAGGTCCTCAGGAGGAGCAGCATGCACTCTTACTGCTGAGAGACCTCCCCAGCTGTCATTTGCTCTACTGTAAAAACCATTTGTTATAACACTTAAGTAATACAGTGAAATATTTTTCACTTCCAGGTAGATATATTTCTGCCTTTATAAATCACAATATTGGATGTTTACAGAAAATGCTAAATTATCACAATTTTTGTTTGCTGGTAAAATCTCATTTATGCTATTTGAATATTTGTAATATTGTCTTGCAAAATTTAAACATCTAAAAATATTTTTAAAGCAAACACATTACCAATTTTTGTTGTTGTTGTTGTTGTTTTGAGACACGGTTTCTCTGTGTAGCCGTGGCTGTCCTAGACTCACTTTGTAGAACAGGCTGGCCTTGAACTCACAGTGATACATCTGCCCCTGCCTCCCAATGCTGGGATTAAAGGCATGCGCCACTACACCCGGATCCAACTTTAAAATTTTCAGCCATATAATGATAGTCCATTCGACTTTTACTCTTAAAACCTTGCCTTGCTTTTCATCCTTATTTGGTTTTGTAAAATGTTTAATGACCAATAGTTGAAGAGAACCCAGTGTTAGTTTGTCTCTACTTACATTAACTGAGAACAAACAAGGCAATAGCTTAGAGACTGACAGTAATAACTGCACATGGCAGGTTTGTTTTTGAAAGGAGGTTCTTTCTCTTGCCTGAACAGCCTGTGCACAAGGCCAGGGTCCAGTGCGTGCTCCTCAGGCCAGACCGCCTGGGTTTCTAATGCTCAAGTCCAGCCGTATCGTTCACTGGCTTCACTTGGGCTCGGTCATTTATCGTTTGTGTGGGTGAGTTCTCATCTGTAAACTGGGGGGTGAAGATGGAATGCTGTCCATGAAGTGCTGACTACAAAGCAAAATGGGCCTGTAGATTCCAAAACGAAAGCAATGAGAGAAATGTTCTCTGCAAGAAAAAAGCACCAAGATGTTTTATTCAAGAGACTTTTAATGCAAGCCCAATAAAGTGAGTTCACCAACAAGTCTTGCAAAAAGAAATATTGAGTCCAGCTCTCTACAAAAAGACCTGGAATCCAAATGTAAAGACTAAAGACAGCATAATTACAAATAAGATACTTGTATGAACAGCTTGCAGATCTCTACTGCCCCTACTATTTCCAGAATGGTTCATTTCTAAGATGGTAGTGATTGAAAATGCAAGAGAAAAAATTGAAAACATGAAGAGCAAGTAAGTTTGCACAATAAAGAAAGATTTAACTAGGTGGGATTTCACTAGTATTTTGTTCTTGTTGTTTGAATATAACTTTTAAAAACATTAATTAAGAAACCATATTTTGGACAGATTTTATATACTAAATTTTGAAACTAGGATAGCTACAGCCATATCTGTTTTCAGACTCAATCTCATTGTGAATGGGTCAGAAAAAAGAAAAGCACTACTCCAACTTTTCCAGAAGTGCAAGGCAGACACTATCTTCTCAAGAAATACATAGGAAATGACTTGGATGTTTCATTTTGTCCAAGCATACATAAATATGCACACTACACTAATGCCAGGAGACAATGTTGCATCATTTCTTAAGACAGTACTAAGTGAGCTTAGGATTGTATACCATATAGATAAAACATAAATGCATGGGTCTCTGGAGTAACCTATGGTGGAGTAAATTTGTAAAGACAGCAAAGCCCACTTGAGAGGCCCCAACATGAGTGTCTCCTCTAACCTTTATCCTCTCAGCTCTCCCACCTCCTTGCCTGCATTCCAGGCTACTATGTGCATGTCTGTGATGTGTCCTTTTGCCTCCACAATATGAGCATATAACCAATAACTAATGACTAAATGAGTTAAATTGTTAATATAATTAAAATGTTCATAAAAACCCCAACTATTTCAAGAAGGGTTCCCTTCTGAGAAAATACTGAATGAAAGTACAAGAGAAAAATTTGAACACATTCAGAGTGAGCTACACAGGAAATAAAATACTGAGTGAAGTTCTAGGAAGGAAGGAATTAAGTAGGTGGGAAAGTCCTGGTGTTGATATCAGCTGAGCAAACCAGCACTCCACTACTGAGAAGAGTTGCCTTCTCTGTGTTCATCTGAGGCCATACAGAGCAAGCTTACAACAGATCCATCCATCCTTCTTGGTGCACACGGACACAAAGAGGCAGCTCATCACTAGCTCACCTGGAGCTTTTACTCATGTTATCTGTGGTCTGAGGTAGAGGACACTGGGGAAGGGGAGACCATGAGCTCTGGGCTCATGAAACTCCTATGGGGCCCACCAGTTTGCTTATCCCTGGCCTCAGTGGCTCACTTTCATTGGATGATCCAATAAGACCTAGGGCACAATGGACAGGGTCAGGCACCACCAGATCACTTGATGTCAAAGGTCAAAGGTTCTATCGCCATTTCAATTAAGTAGCATGCATAGAGCTGTCCTTCAAACCAGTGTTCTAGTGCACCACTACAAATAACATTGCTCTGCTTCAGACCTGTCAAGCTCACAGAGAGAGAGAGAGGGGAGAGAGAGAGAGAGAGAGAGAGAGAGAGAGAGAGAGAGAGAGAGAGAGAGAGAGAGACCCCCGTTGGTCCCAGTGTGAATCATCTGCACAACTTCTCTACAACTGATACCTCAGCCCCACAAAGTCACCAAATGTTCTGACTTTTACCAAAGTCCCATGTAACCATGGGGGCATTTTTCCTGCTCCTAGCTCCACATGGAGCCTTCCAGAATGATGCTCCTAAGTGTGGGTATGTCACCTTGAGACCATGAAGGAGGCCTACCACACACTGTGCCTCGCTTTGATGGTGGAGACAGGAGATGCAGGCATTTGACCTTTCCCTTAAGTGAAGGACATCTTTGACTAATGAAGTGTAAAAGCCCTCAGTCTTTATAGGGATGTCTATAACTTTACAGGAAACCTTCACCTTATTAAGGCTTTCAGTGTTTGAGGTGCCATTTGCTAATTTCTCCCCAGGTGTCATTAATGTAATGGAGTTACTATTACTTTTCATCATGTGATTTGGAAATGTCATTGACCAAAGAGTCAGACACTATGTGTCTCAGCCCAGCTGAGAGGTATGTACCAGAAGAGAGAGCGTGACCAAAGGACTTTGTGAATGAGCAATGGATTCATCTATTTCCTGCCTTCTAATTAATGTGTGTTGATGCAAACTAATTGCAAAACATTTTAATATCTTTGCCCTAAATAGTAGATCGCATTTCTCTGTCAAACTTTTGAATCTAGTGCTCTAGCAAGAAAATAGGTTCTTTAAAACATCTCAACTGATAATTGCTTCATTTGTCAGATAATAAATAATTGTGTGTCAGGCTAAGAAAATTAAATGCACAGTATAGTTGCCAAATACTTAACTAGGCCATTTCAAGGCAGTCAAAGAAAGTCTTGGTTGTGAGTGTAAGCAGTATTTGCACAAATTAGAAGTGTACAGAGAAAGATAATTGAAGAACTTACTAATTATAATTACAGTAGTGTGTATGTGTGTGTGCTTTGAAGATTCACACCTAGCACAGTAGGGATTTCTCCTGTGGAGTGTACAATCAATGGAGTGGATTGGCTGGCTTCTCCAAACATCACAGGCTTTGGGATGCTATTAAAGGCAAGTCTTTGAATATGTCATTTTATTTTAAGCCATCATCTTTTGAAGGAAGGAATCTATCCTTAATTACTCAGGTAATGTGGTTTCTGAACAGATGAAAATCATTATTAGGTTTGCCTGGGGTAAACAGTAAAGTTTAGCAGAGTTACAGGAATATATTTGTGACAAGAGATGGGAAATTAACTTTCTGAGTTTTTAAGTGGCTTCGTTTCTTTATAATTAAAATAGAAAAAAAGGTGTTATAATCTTAGGCAATATTTAAATTCAATTATTCAGAAATAGAGTTTTATTGATTTAATTTTTAGGTCTCACAATTACTGCTTCTCCTACCAAGACAGAAATCCCTCAGGCATCAACTGTCAGAATCATGAACAGCGACTTTTCCCAACCAGCCCCACAGCTCTGCTATGAGAACACGAATGGGTCCTGCATTAAAACTCCCTACTCGCCAGGGGCCAGGGTCATCCTGTACATGGTCTTTGGCTTTGGGGCTGTGCTGGCAGTGTGTGGGAACCTCCTGGTGGTGATCTCAGTTCTGCATTTCAAGCAGCTGCACTCTCCAGCCAACTTTCTCATCGCCTCTCTGGCCAGCGCTGACTTCTTGGTGGGTCTCTCCGTGATGCCCTTCAGCATGGTGAGGTCCATCGAGAGCTGCTGGTACTTTGGAGACAAATTCTGTAGCCTTCACAGCTGCTGTGACGCCGCATTTTGTTACGCTTCTCTCTTCCACCTGTGCTTCATCTCCATCGACAGGTACATCGCCGTCACCGACCCTCTGGTCTATCCCACCAAGTTCACGGCGCCTGTGGCAGGAATTTGCATCAGCGTCTCCTGGATTCTGCCCCTGGTGTACAGCGGTGCCGTGTTCTACACTGGCATCAGTGCCGCAGGCATGGAAAACTTAGTAAGTGCTCTCAACTGTGTAGGGGGCTGCCAAATCGTTGTCAATCAGGAGTGGGTTTTGATAGATTTTCTTTTATTCTTCATACCTACCCTTGTTATGATCATCCTCTACGGCAAAATTTTTTTGGTAGCTAAGCAGCAAGCTCTCAAAATTGAAACCACCACAGGTAGCAACAAAGGAGAATTGTCCTCAGAGGGTTACAAAGCCAGAGTGGCCAAGAGAGAGAGGAAGGCTGCAAAAACCTTGGGGGTCACCGTGGTGGCATTTATGGTCTCATGGTTACCATACACAACAGACACGTTGATTGACGCTTTTATGGGATTCATCACTCCTGCGTACATCTATGAAATTTGCTGCTGGGGTGCCTATTATAACTCAGCCATGAACCCTTTGATTTATGCTCTGTTTTATCCTTGGTTTAGAAAAGTCATAAAGCTTATTCTAAGTGGGGAAGTTCTAAAGGGTCATTCATCTACCATGAGTTTGTTTTCAGACTAAGTATTAACACTAAGTCAATTATAAGAATATTTTCACTTTCAGTTCATGTGAATGAATTTCAGTGTAAGAGGAAAACGTATTCTGAGTTGGAGAAACAATATTGTTCAGTGTAATGGGAATGAAGTCACAGGCAGATTAAACTATTGTAAAGATGTTTATTGTATTAGATAATTAATAGTAAATGCTTAGTGCATGTCATCTTCACCCATGTTTTGTATATATCCCAGGTGTTTGCAATTGTGCTTTCGATATCTGAAAATTTTTTTTTGCCTAATTTCTAAGCTTCTGGTTTATTCTGGGATGTCACTCGTTCTCATATTGTCAACTTTTTCTTTTGAAATTCTGCTGGAGTGGCTAGGGTTGGCATAATAATCCAAGACTATATGGGTTGAACAGCAGAAATCTACTCTCTCTGGAAATCACAGTTCATGGGATGTCAGTATTGGCTCTTTCATGGTCTCTACTAGTCTCACATATGGCTTTCCCGCCCCACCCCCCAGGCTTTTTAATCTGTGTTGTGGTCTTCTCGTCTTGAAAGCACACCTGTCATATTGGCTCTGGTGGAGTGCTAAGTATATCATTTATTTCGTTGCTACAGGGAATCCTCGGAATTAATACCTTAGCATGTATAGTTTAGGTGACACAATTCAACTATCAAAGTTTGATTTTAGTAATCAGGTGGCTATCTACTTCCTGCTCCTCTCTGTCCATCCTAACCCCTCTCCCCCTCCATTTTTCGGAGTTTGTACCTGCCAGGATTTTAGAGGACTGGTGATAAACTTTTTTTTTTTTGTATTCAGTATTGAGGAAGAATCTAGGAGCACATACAATATTATGGAAACTGTAAGTAGGCCTCGGGTGTCATCATACAATTACTGTAGAGACTGCCAGAGAATTGGCAAGGAGAAGATCTACCACATATGCTTGGCACAGTCAACTTCTCCATGATATCTACGTAGATTTTGTCACCCGCAAATGTGTATCACAGTTCTTTGTTCTCAAGATAAAGATATCCAGTGGATGACTGAAATAATAGACACTGAATCCTATTGATACTGGTTTCTCCCATCACCTTATCTGTCTGTCTGTATATCTGTCTGTTCAGTCTGTCTGTCTGCATGTACATCTGTCTGTCTATCTTATCTACCTATCGCCTATGTATCTCTTTTGAGTTATGGATGAAGTATAAATTAGGCACAGCAGGAAATTCAATAACTAGTAACTAGAAAAGTTATAGCAATATACCATAGCAAAAGAAATGGGAAGGCAAGAGAGATGGCTCAGAGGATTAAGGTACTGGCCATCAAACCCAATGGCTTGAGTTTGGTCACTAGGACCCATACAATGGAAAGAGAGAACAAACTCCTGCAAGTTATCCTCTGACTTCCGTTTGCACGCTCACAGATATAAACAAACAACGTAACAATTATGTTGTAGGAACAGATTTGCATAAATGTAAAAAGATGATTTTTAAAGCCTTCTGCAGACTGAGAGGACTTGCACGCTCGTGTGTTCAGTACCATGCCTGCCTGACTGAGCCACTGCTGAATGGTGTGGATCTGTTTGTTTGCTCGGCAATCCTTCTGTCCTCACTGTCCGTGGGGAGTCTTGTTGGGATGTTTCATCATCCCTTCCTGGGTTCGGAGGACCACTTGTCAGGATTGCCACTGTCACTTGCACATCCATCCTTTTCCTGCTGCAGTGCACCTCTGCTGATCACCCAACTGCCAGCACTGGAATGTTTCCAGCCCAATGTCTGTCTGTCTGTCCGTCTTCCACTGTGAGTCTGTCCATCATTCAACTCACATGCAAGTAGTTGGATCTGCAGAAACAATTGCTCTTGGTAGGAAAGGCTGTGTGCATTGGATAACTCTCCTTTCCAGCTTACCCCAGGAGAGGGACTCTTGGCTCTCCTCCCCTGCTAGGGCTGGTTCTATGGACTTCTCCAGTCCACTGCTCACTCTCCCCCACCCATACTACTGTGTTTCACTTCAGCATGAACATTGGTTGCTGCCATGTTTGCCTGAGCTCCTCCAATGACTGCAGAGCAAGTGCATCCCAGTGCTTCTAGCTGTACCTTGGGGCTTTCCATTTACACAAGTGCACTAGGGTTAAGAGAGCATCTTTGTCACTGCTAGGGTTCCTAGGTGGCTTTGACAAGACACCAGGACCAAAAAGCAAAGTTGGGGAAGAAAGAGTTTATTCATCTTACACTTCTATATTGCTATTTATCACTGAAGGAAGTCAGGACAGGAACTCAAACATGGGAAGAACCCAGAGGCAGGAGCTGATGCAGAGGCCATGGAGGGGTACTGTTTACTGACTTGCTTGACATGACTTGCTCAGCCTGCTTTCTTATAAAACCCAAGACCACCAGTCCAGGTATGACATCATCCACAGTGGGTTGGGCCCTCCCACACTGATCACTAATTGAGAAAGTGCTTTACAGGTAGATCTCATGGAGGCATTTCCTCAAATGAGAGTTCTTTCTCTCTGATGACTCTAGTTTGTGTCAAGTTGATACACAGCCAGCAAATACAATCTTTATCAAAGAAGGAGGATTTCACAATGAGCGAGTATGAAGCACAGTTGGGATTTTGAAGTAGAGATGATAGTGCACATTTTAGAATTAGATTTGTGTGTGTGTGTGTGTGTGTGTGTGTGTGTGTGTGTGTGTGTGTGTGAGAGAGAGAGAGAGAGAGAGAGAGAGAGAGAGAGAGAGAGAGAGAGAGAGAGAGGTCATTAAGTCTTTTAACAATAGGTATGGATATGATTTTCTGGCCTTTGGAGGCACACTCTTCAAAGGTTCAGTACTGGACATAATTCAACAATTAAGCACAGTTTAAAAATTAGGTAAAATAAATTAGCTTTTTACTTCTCTTAAGGATTTCCACTTTGTAAGTAGAGTTATAAAAATGGATTTTATAGAGCACATTGCTTAGGCAGAGGGATGATAGAGGAGGACAGGAGTGTTGATGAGGTAACCGCAAAGGTCGCGTGGATCCCAGTACTAAAGCTATCGCAGTTCCCAGTGGTGTGAAAACTTCAACCCACCCAGCATGGCTCTGTCTCTGCCTGTTTGTGTCTCTCTGTGTCTCTGTCTCTGTCTCTCTCTCTGTCTCTCTGTGTCTCTGTCTCTCTCTGTCTGTCTGTCTGTCTGTCTGTCTGTCTGTCTGTCTGTCTGTCTCTCTCTCTCTCTCTCTCTCTCTCTCTCTCTCTCTCTCTCTCTTGCTCTCTCTCCACTTTCCTGCCTCAGGTCTTTTCCTAGATAACCAAAACAAGCCACTCTCCCCGCTTTCACCTGCCTGTTTGCCTTTATCTTTGTTGTGGAATCTTATCCCCTGGGCATGCAGAGGCTTTAGTTCCCTTGAAATCAGAGGACCTGTGATTATCTACACAATACCCTCAAAGCCCTGGGCCAACTAACATTCTTCACAGAGAAGAGGAGGGGGGGGCTCCCAGAGTAGTACAGTGGTTGGTGATGAGCAGTTCATGAAGCAGCACCCATAAAATCTTGTGAGGCATCACGTGAGCAGAGCATAAACAGTGCATTGTTCATATAATGCTTATGAAATACATAAGCTGTTAATGGCTGCTGGGGGTGAGCAGCTTGGTGGGAGCCTCCAACTTGGCCGGATTCTCGTAGGATGTTTCTCATCCATGCTTCTACAAGTCGCCTTTATTTACCTCGCTGGTTCACCCATCTAGACTTGGTTGAAACCCTCTTTTTTTTTTTCTGTTGTTGGTGACCTATGAAAGATGAGAGGACGTTTGTTCATGTCTCTCCAAGAAAAGTTAATGCAACAATGCCATAAACATCTTAGTTAAAATGGGGCAAGGATAACCAGAAAGGGAGAGCAGTGTGTGTCAAGCCTTGAGAGGGTGATGCTTGGTGACAAGGGGTCGTCAGGACTGACATGAGTTGTTGAGGGTCTGCAGCCTGGGCTTCATGCATAGCAGAAGCAGCATAAATGAGGGAACTGCGTAGGGACAGAGGCTGAGCATATCTCATGACACACGCGTCATGACAAGCAGTTTGGATTTCCACACAAGCAGTTCGACAGAGGGGAAAAGGCGAAAGCACACCTGGTGACAGGGACACACGCAGGCTGTCACACTCCAGTTTGCTCTCATTGTAACTCATCTTTCAGCAGTCACATAAATTGCTTATAGACTTGCATGTTACGAAGTACAAGAAACACATCTCAGCAGGTTTAGGATGCACACTTTGTCTACACACTGGCATCCATGGGCCCCTGTTGATTCTGCGTCTGCTCCCTATGGTCGGTTTCTGGCATGTAATTTTCTAACTCCAGTAAGCAGATTTAATACCCCATCCCCCAACTGAAGAGAGCCCCCTTTTCAGCCATAATGATGAAGGAAAAAAGAAAATAGCAAGCTTTAATGTGAATAAGATACAATTAACAAACTTACTTAAGAAATATTAGGTTACATGGGAATAAGAAAACAGAATAAGAAACTCTCTGGTCTGAGACAACAAAGCTAAAACCACTGCCGGCTGCTGCTCCTGTACACCTGTTTGTCCCTTCCTCTGTTCTGAAAGGGTAATGTCTGCACTCTTCAACAGAAAGCCTCTTGTCCTTACTCCCTAACTGAGACCCCAAACCTTTGTTCTTCAAATCCTGTAGGGCTCTGTTATACCAAACTCACAGTGGTGGGGATTCCTACTGTGAAATGCAGTTGCCCAGTCGCAGAGGGACTGGATCTTGTACCTCACCCTTAACAGCTCCCCAGACTGACCACGCTGCATGTGAGTGATGCTGAGTGTAGGCAGTCAGAGATTTGTCTAAGTCAGGCCCTGAGGAAGTTCAGATGTCACACACAGGTCCCTTTCACACTCTCCCGGCAGAGCTGCAGGACACCGGCAGGGGTGAATGGCTATGTCTGCCCTGCCGTTGGCATAGGCATGAAATCTGCTATTTTACCAACCACATAAGACATGCTTTGAGTTTTTGTTTTTGTTTTGTTTTTTTTTTAAGGAAAACACCAATTTTGTTTACCTTTGAATTGCATTTTTTTCTTTATTGAAATTAGATTTTTTCCTCATATATCCTGAATACACTTTTCCATCTGGATCCACCTCCTTTCATCTCTCATTAGAAAATGACAGACTTCTATAAAAGAATAATAAAATGCAATGCAATATGATATGATATAACAAATACGAACACATTGGAATTGAGCAAAAACAAACAAAAAGAAGGAAAAGAGCCCTAGAAAAAGCACAGGAAATAGAGACCCGGAAGTTCACAAGAACTCCACAAAAAACACTAAACTGGAAGCCTTAAAATATATGCAAAGGACTTATAGGGTAAGAAGAAAGAGGGGAAAATAAATAAAATAAAGTTTAAAATAGTGAGATAACTTTTTAAAAATTAAAAAATAAAGGAAGGGCCCTGCCAGGACATTATGAGACAAGGAACCTCCAAAGATACCTTTGGGTTCGTTTTCTGAGGCCACCTACTGTTGGGCAGGCAGCCTATGCCCCAGTGGGACTCCCTTGGGGAAAACTAAATTTTGATCTGCAGGTGGTTATCAATCGAGATAGCTTCTGTGTTACGGGTGAAGGCGCGTGTCCTTTTCTCTTTCAGCCCTAGGGACTCAACCTGGTTCAGATCTGTGCAGGTCCTGTGCACGCTGCCTTAGTCTCGGGAGTTCATATCTGTCTTAGTCCTGTTGTGTTCTTTGTGTCCCCATCTCCGCTGGCTCCTACACTCTTTCCTCCTCCTCTTTCTCCGAGCCCTGCAGGAAGGGCTTTGATAGAAGCATCCCATGTAGGGCTGACTGTTCAGGAGGAGGCTTCTCAGATAACGGTTGAACAAGACACTGATCTATGAATGCAGCAGCAGAATGCCATTAGGAGTCATTTTATGGCAGCTTAAAAAATAGTTTAGAACTGTAGTACTTGGTTTTACCATAAGTCCCTGGCTAGACTCAGGTTATTGGTCATCTGTGCAGCATCAGATATGGCTCCCATCTCATGAAGCAGGCCTTTAGTCAAATCAGATATTGCTTGGTTACTCTCATAAGTCTTTTGCCACAATTGCACTAGTATATCTTCCAAATAAATGTATTTTTTTAAAAAATTTATTTATTATTACATAATAAATATGCTTGCATGTACACCTGATGTCCAGAAAAGGACATCAGATCACATTATAGATGGCTGTAAGCCACTCTGTTGTTGCTGGGAATTGAACTCAGGAACTCTGGAAGAGCAGCCAGTTGCTCTTAACCTCTGAGCCATCGCTCCAGCCTGCACTAGCATATCTTACAGGCAGGGCACCGTTGTAGATCAAAAGGTGTATAGCTGGGTTGATTTGTTTCTCCTTTGGTACCATGGAGAGTACCGTCCCATACCAAAAATGCTAGAATATAGGGGTGAAGCCTCTATGTGGCTCCAGCTTGACTCCTCCATGTTCAACCAGTTGTGTAGGTATGAGATAGGCCTCTTAAAATTGGCTGCAGGGAGAGGCAACATTCTTGAACTAATCAAGCTGTAGTTGTCAAGTACGTTCTTATACCCTGTCAACTTCTGTTTTGATCTTGGAACCTATACAATAATCACAAGCTCAGTTTAAATGCTGCAGAAGGTTTTGTTTTATTAATTATCATGATCCGTGGAGAGTAGATGACATCTTCAGTGAATGTGCACTGTTAACATGAGCACAGCCATGTCACAGAGGCCAATGCTTAGTCCCGTGGAAATAAAAGTCCTTGCCTTGGTGAGAATGGATGTTGACATCATGTGAGAAAGGAATTCCTCACAGCTGTAGCAAGTGCAGTCTCTTTGTCCCAGATGACTGCAGCTGGAGGCCACTCCCTACAGAAACCCCACCCTAGGAGACCAGCTAACCTGCCTACTTATTCTTACAGTGTATATTCCACACTGTGTTTCCAGGCTATCTGCTCATCCCCACCCAAGAGCATATGGTCCACTGAGTCTCAGATTTGTTTGTCTTACTTCTGTCTGTCTTTCTTTCTTAGTCTCCTGTTGCCCTGAGTCAGGGTCACAAGCCTAGGTGCTTGGGCCACAGCAATGATCATTACTCTTCTTTGTCACAATGCAACTGAGAAATAAATGTTTAAATTCAGTAAAAATTAAGCTTCAAGCAAATCAGCCACAAATTATCTACTGCCACAAATTCTCTACTGCTACAAATTATGTTGGTCCCCTCCCCTCACCAGTGATCTTCTACTGCCTGCACTTGATGTCTAACTTTTACAAATCTGATGAGGTCTCATATGTACAGCTCACTGTGTACAGCTTACACCAACAAGGCTACCCTAGCAGTTGTTGAAAATCTCCTAGGAAGCCTAGCCACTGTGTATCCTAAACCACATAAAAGCACAGTCTCTGAATTGTAAAATGTAAATAATGAGAATCCACACTTAATAATTTCTTCCCTTCTTCTTTTTAAAAAATTATTATTTTTGGTTTTTAGAAACAGGGTTTCTCTGTGTAGCCTTGGCTGTCCTGGACTCACTTTGTAGACCAGGCTGGCCTCTAACTCACAGAGATTTGCCTGCCTCTGTCTCCCAAGTGCTGGGATTTACAGGCGTGTGCCACCTGTGCCTGGCTCACACTTAGTAATTTTTACTTAAAATGTAAAGCTTTGAGTAGAATAGCCTCACTGGAAGTATCCAATAGAGACACTATAAGACAACCAATAGAGGCAATATGAGAAAGAACAAGGAAAAGACTTTCTCACTTATAAATGTTGTATAAAAATTCTACCTGGGTATTGTGGCACACCTGGAGGTACAACAATGTGGCAGCTGTGGCAGTAAGTTGAGAGCAACACGGGGTAAATAAACATAAAGATTCTGTTAGTAAACGAGAGAAAAGGGGAAGGAAAGGGAAAGAAAAGGAAGGAGAAATCATTTGACGGATGAGATCACATTTTAAAAAATGCATCAAAACATGCATAAATAAGAAGCAGCTTACAGAACAGGATGGTGTCTTTGCCACATATTCATCTGACAACTTTTTAGTATCTAGAATATGTAGGAATGCAAATGAATTGACAATGGGAAAACCAATTATTTCAACCAGAAATGGACAAATCATTTGCATAGACGGAGAGACATGAATGGTCAATATGACTTCAGGGGCGTAACAGATAGCTCTCCCTGGGAAAGGAAACTAGAATAGATAGCTATAGATGGACGGGTGGGGCTGGACTAGGAGGGTCAAGCAGGGAATGGGAGGGAAGAGGGGATGAGGGAGGGAACATGGGGAGAGATGCCTAAATTCTAGGGCCATTTAAGTAGTAGTATGGAAGTGAGATATTGCAGCAGCTTTTTAAAATATATACATTATGAAGGTGATGTAAAGGAAAGTGCCAGATAAGGGTGCGACAAAGCCCCAAGTGGACATTTCTTCTCAACAAAGGAAGTTCCCAATTCTGGAAATGGGTTTCATCTAATTGAGCTGTTAGCCAAAGGGATCTCAGGAAGACACCCAAACAATCCAGGCTGTTGCAAGGCTATAGGTTGCTCTCCACAAACTGGCAGCAAGGCCCTGTTGCTGACGACAATACCTGAACAACTTACTGAACATGGAGAGGTAGACCAGATGCCTGATTAGAGCCTTCATCCCTGCAGAGCTAACTTAACTACAGACTAGCATTGATCCCAGGAAGGACTCTGCATGCTACCAAAGGAGAAAAGTAGACACCAACCCAGCTACAAACCGTGCAGTCTACAACGGTGACCTGCCAAAAGACAGGCTAGTGCAAATGTGGTGCCAACCTTGTAGGGGTAACCAGCCCATATCCTGTTGACTTGAGGTCCACCCTATGAGCTGGAGCCTGTTCCTGTACATTGCTTGGGTGACTAAAGGCTTGAGACTGAATAGCCCAAGGACCTAGTGAAAACTCAAACTCTACTGGTCTACTAAAAGAACATTCTGTGAAAATCTCCTAAGGACATTCTGCTCTACTCATAGACCAGTGCCTTGCTCTGCTCAGCCATCATCAGAGAAGTTTCCTCCTGAAACAGATGGAAACAGACAACAGAGACCCACAGCCAGACAGTATGCAGAGAGGAAGAGACTTGAGAATGTTCAGCCCTAAACAGGATGCCTCATATGGCTCAGGAAACGATGTCTTCTAAACACAGAGGGAATCACACAAATAATAAACTCACAGAGACTGAGGCAGCGCGTGCAAAGCCTGCACAGGTGTGTACCTGGTGGGGGTCTGGAGCTGAGAGTAGAAGTGGGCACATGCCCTCCTCCCTAACCCAGAAGCTATCTCCAATTGATAACTACTTGCCGATGAAAAGTCAGTGTTCTGCAAGGGAGTCTCGCTGGGGAAACAGCTACTCTTTTAATTTTTTTATTATTAATTTATTCAGATTGCATCTCAATTTTTATCCCATCACTTGTATCCTCCCATTCCTCCCTCCCTCCCTCCCTCTCGCTTTCACCCTATTCCCCTCCCCTAGGTCTATGACAGAGGGGGACCTCCTTCCCCACTATATGGTCCTTTCTCTGAGGGCCATCAGGCCTCCCCACCAAGGGGAAATGGTCAAATAGGGGGCACCTGAGCTCATGTCAGAGTCAGTCCCCGGTCTCCACATACTCTTAATGGTAGGCTGCATGCCCAGCAGTAGATGGCAGTAGACGGCCACAGAAAACAAACTCAGTGGCACCCTTGGAGTCTCCTCATCTCAGTGTCATTTCAGGGCTTTAACGCCGCCCCCCCACCTCCCCTCCCCCCACCTCCCCTCCCTTCCCACCCCCCACATCTCCCCTCCCACCCACCCCCACCCCTGCCACCATTATAGTGCCTTTGTGCACATTTTATAGCTTCCAGTTTTGTGTTTCTATGGGAGTCCTGGGTGTGAGAACAAGTGGTTCTCTGCATCTGTATGTTTCTTGTGACTTCTCTTGTGCTCCTTTTCTCTCCTTTGTTTCTTTTGTCCTATTCAGATTTGACTTTATTTGTTTTACCTTATCATCTTTATCTTATTTTACTACTATACCTTACACATCAGCTTGATTTCCAATAAGGGACAGAAAGTAAGTGAATACGGACGGGACGGGAGGTGGAGTAGAGGGGAAGCTGTAATCAGAATATATTGTATGGGGGAAAAAATCTACTTTCAACACGAACAAAATAAAAACAGCTTACAATCCTTTGCTGAACTTTCCAAATTTGGTTATTATTTCACTGAATACTCTCAGCATAATTGTATTAACACTATCTGTGGGATTCAGCTTATCTAGTGAAAAAAAGTAACGTGAACTTCCACACATTTTAAATTATCCGTTCTTTCTGTTGATGTCCACAATGTTGTTTCATATCACTTTGTTACTGATGTTTCTATTGAGATGGAAACTTTCCTTATGAAATTTTTGTATACTTTAAGGCGTGGGGTGATATGATCTTTCCCTGAGACAGAAACATTTGCTTCTAGCATGACACTAAGAGACCCAGCAATATCTCCCCATGCCCGTTTGTACCATAAACCCCGAGACAATGAGGGAACAGCCTGCCCTTTCGGGAAATATTGTGGTCCTAGGTTTTACCAGAAGCACTGGCTGGGGTGTGGGCACGAGGTGGGCTCCTCCTTCTGGTGAGAGCATGAAAACATGGAATCTTTTCTCACTGCCCCGTGAGACAGGCAGAGTTGTGCCGGGCTCTTTAGTCTCTCAAGTATTTCTTCTGGAATTGCTTGATATCTGGTGAAATGAAAAAGTCACCCTAAAATTTAAATTGATCTCTTCTTCCCCCCCAGTGAACCTTGAATAATTTATCACTGCCTTTGTACCTCTCCAGTGTATTTTGCTTGTTGGTTAATTGAATTTGTTCTTTGATAATTTCATACATGTATAAAGTGCATTCTGATATTAAGGGGTTTCTTTAAAAATGTTTTCTCCAGAAAATGTTCCCATTTGAAATATTGGTCTGCATTATGCATGCAACCATTACCGCGACAAGATGTTCCAGGGGTGAAATTATTAACACACAGAAAGGAAATCACATAAAGTATTGTCTGTAGCATAATCTAAAGCGGCTAAGGACTTTCATATCTCGTGGAAACCAGATAATTCTGTGTGTGACAGATGATGCTTAATCTGCTTCATTGTCATGAAAAGACTTACCGGGGTTCAGAAATAGACTCAACGGTAAGAAGTAAATTTAAACAAACCAATTTTCAGCCATCACATCTCAAAATAATGATTGTTTCTTTTCCTAGTTTTGAATCCCCATATCTATTTTCTCTGGTTTCATTATTATTAACTATTATTTCTAAAACAATATTCAGATAATGTGGTAATATTAGATAATATTAGACCCTGCTGTCATGTTGGCCCTAAAGAGGTTGCTGCTGCAGTTCTTCCTCTAAGTATGTGCTGAATGTGGTGAAAAGGTACCTCATCATACAGTGAATGGAAGAGTGGGGCATGGGAACTTAAAGACCAATGCTCCCCCCAAAAAGCCCCTCATTTTTTACTTTCTTTAGTTCAGCTTGTCACTGTTAATTTTCTGGGAAATTCCAGAATTCAAATGATCACATTTTCCCAGACATAGTAATTTTTTCTTTCATCACCACCACCACCACGACCACCATCTGTGTGTACATGTTACATATGAATGTATGTGTGCTTACGTGTGTGAATCCACACAGTTTGTAAGGGCGTCCACACATGCCCTGCTTCTTACATAGCCGCTGGAGATCTGAACCAGGGGACTTAGGCTTACCTGGCAAGCACTTAGCCCACTAAACCATCTCTCCAAGAGCCCCCAGTACCCAGGATTTTGGGGAAGAAGATCACCTCAGAATAAAGCCTGCCTGGGCTCCACAGTGAGTGAACATTAAATGTCAAATTTTAAATTACACATGATTCTGAGTACATCCTTAATTGCTCTTTCTCCTCTCTCCACACACTGAGGGCTGCCCAGTGGCCACACAGCAGCTGTCTTGCTCACAATCACCCTTGTGGGAGAGCAAGGCTTGAGATCAGCGTCTCTCATTTTACCTAATGACTTGGGGCACAAAGGTAACAATGCTATTAATACAGGGCTGCTAAAGAGCAGCCAGAACTTGCTTCCACTAAGTGTAGATGTAGCAATCCTATGTTTTATTGTGGAATTTTAAAAAAATCACATGCTGAGGTTGCAAAGATCTGCAGTAAGAGCAAGGCTTCCTTGTGTGAAAATTTAAAGAACAGTAAAGAAACACTATTTGTGCAACACTTTAAATGGCAAAAGCTATGTCCCTAATGGCTGGTAAGTGCTTTGCCACTCACTTCACTACATTTCATGTCCTAGACATATACTTGTTAACATATATAATGTGTATGGAAAATTTAGATGCAGACATCAGTCTTGTCACAATTTGTGATGTCTGCTTTAAATTTTACCTTACAAAGGTGACAGCTGCTCTATGAACTCCTTTCAGATGAGAAAAATACTTAAGAAATCTGCAGAAGTGGATTGTGCATGAACTCAGGTGAAAAATGTTTGATAAAAGACATTTTCCAGTGATAACTGATACTTTATTTACAGTCTTAAAGTTGCTTATGGTCACTGGCCCTGCTTTTGTTTTTAGCTTTATATTATTTTGAAAAATATTTCTGTCTTAATTGACAAATAGTAACTGCATATATTTATAAATACAATGTTTCATTAAGAAAGTTTAAGTTAACATACAAAGTGACAGGTTTTATTGTGGTAGCTTTGTGATTGCATTACATGGCTTTGGGCAACCACACTCTCTCTTGCTAATAATCTCTTTCTTCCACGTGTCCCGCCCCACTCAGCTTTGAGATCATACCTGTTCCTTTACATTCTCTCCCTCTTGTTTTATCTTCCTTGGCTTTTCCTTTTGGTGAGAAAAATTTCCACTTTCTGGGTAGTGTTTGACATTATATCTAAAATACTGGTGCTAAGACATTGTGATTGTTCCAAGATCCTGCACCCTCCTACCCCTTGGTGGACATAGGAGGGTTCCACACCACCTCATATCCTGAGACGTGAAAAATAATGGAGGAGGATGGAGGAATAGTCATGGAGGAACAGTGAGAAGATTGGCCCTGTACGTGTCATCGTGGCTGGGTGTGTCTGTAATGGCCGCTTTGTGTCATCCCAGATTCATTCGATGATGAAGCTTAGCCCCTCAGCCCTCCATCTTTAAGAGGTAATTGAGTCACAATCGGTAATTTAAGATGCACCTTAATCCTGTGTGTCTGATGATTCTGTAAGGGGGCAAGAGACACCTGCAAGCTGAGGGTAGACTATAGGCTCTCAGCTTTGAGACAGTGTACTCTCAGTGTAAGCCAGCTGTATTCTCATATTCTGTTCTAACAATTATAGAAATCTAATGCAGCCTTACAAAAGAAAAAGGAAAAAAGATCAGTTGACTAGAGATTTCACACCCAAAACATAGATCTAAAATTCAATGCACTAATAGACACTAAAAGTGCATGTTGAAAAACATTGACATTGACTACGTACATAAGCCATGTTTGTCATATAGTATAATAACCATCTCTATGACAATTTAATTGTTTAACTTTCCCATGACTTTTCCGCTGATTAATTTTTTTAAAATGCTATATTTTCAGAATTGTGAAAGGGTTGTTTTTTATGTTTAGCTCCATCACCATTTCATAATTTTGTTCCTTAAGTTATTTTCTGAATTTGGAATTAATACTTACTCTGAAAACAAACTCATGGTAGATGAATGACCTTTTAGAACTTCCCCACTTAGAATAAGCATTATGGCTTTTCTAAACCAAGGATAAAACAAGGCATAAATCAAAGGGTTCATGGCTGAGTTATAATAGGCACCCCAGCAGCAAATTTCATAGATGTACGCAGGAGTGATGAATCCCATAAAAGCATCGATCAACGTATCTGTTGTGTATGGTAACCATGAGATCACATATGCCACCACAGTGATCCCCAAGGTTTTTGCAGCCTTCCTCTCTCTCTTGGCCACTCTGGCTTTGTAACTCTTTGAGGACAATTCTCCTTTGTTGCTACCTGTGGTGGTTTCAATTTTGAGAGCTTGCTGCTTAGCTACCAAAAAAATTTTGCCGTAAAGAATAATCATAACGAGGGTAGGTATGAAGAATAAAAGAAAACTTAGCAAAACCCACTCCTGATTGACAACGATTTGGCAGCCCCCTACACAGTTGAGAGCACTTACTAAGTTTTCCATCCCCGCGGCACTGATGCCAGTGTAGAACACAGCACCGCTGTACACCAGGGGCAGAATCCAGGAGACGCTGATGCAAATTCCTGCCACAGGCGCCGTGAACTTGGTGGGATAGACCAGAGGGTCGGTGACAGCGATGTACCTGTCAATGGAGATGAAGCACAGGTGGAGGGCAGAAGAGTAACAAAATGCCACATCACAGCAGCTGTGAAGGCTACAGAATTTGTCTCCAAAGTACCAGCAGCTCTCGATGGACCTCACCATGCTGAAGGGCATCACGGAGAGACCCACCAAGAAGTCAGCGCTGGCCAGAGAGGCGATGAGAAAGTTGGCTGGAGAGTGCAGCTGCTTGAAATGCAGAACTGAGATCACCACCAGGATGTTCCCACACACTGCCAGCACAGCCCCAAAGCCAAAGACCATGTACAGGATGACCCTGGCCCCTGGCGAGTAGGGAGTTTTAATGCAGGACCCATTCGTGTTCTCATAGCAGAGCTGTGGGGCTGGTTGGGAAAAGTCGCTGTTCATGATTCTGTCAGTTGATGCCTGAGGGATTTCTGTCTTGGTAGGAGAAGCAGTAATTGTGAGACCTAAAAATTAAATGAATAAAACTCTATTTCTGAATAATTGAATTTAAGTATTGCCTAAGATTATAACACCCTTTTTTCTATTTTAATTATAAAGAAATGAAGCCATTTAAAAAGTCAGAAAGTCGATTTCCCATCTCTAGTCACAAAATTATTCCTGTAGCTATGCCAAACACTACTGTTTACCCCAGGCAAATTTAATAATGATTTTCATCTGTCCAGGAAGCATATTACCTGAGTAATTTAAGGTAGATTCCTTTCTTGCAAAAGATGATGGCTTAAAATAAAATTGCATTTTCAAAGCATTTAATAGCATCCCAAAGCCTGTGATGTTTGGAGAAGCCAGCCAATCCACTTTCTCCATTATACACTCCACAGGAGAAATCCCTACCGTGCTAGGTGTGAATCTTCAAAGCACACACACATACACACTACTGTAATTATAATTAGTAAGTTCTTCAATTATGTTTCTCTGTACACTTCTAATTTGTGCAAATACTACTGTCAGTCACAATTAAGATTTTTTTGAATGCCCTGAAATGGCCCAGTTCAGTATGTGGCAACTATATTACACGTTAAATATTCTTAGCCTGACACATACGTATTTATTATCTGACAGATGAAGCAGGTATATGCCCTGGCCTGCCGGGGTTCGACTAATGCTCAGGAGAAGAATTCTCCTGTATAGGGACAGAACACAAGACACAAAGAAATGGGGGCAAGTCTGGATTCTGATCAAACCCCATTTATTGAAAAATTTCACAGAGTTTTTATAAGGCAGGGGGCAAGGAAGCATATTGCTATGGCAACCCAGCTGCAGGCTATCTCAAGATGCCAGGAATTAGGAATTCCAAACAGGCCACAACGTCCTGCCACACCGAATATTTTGCTATCTTTATCTAATCTAACTGCTAAACTACAACAGAGTGGCTCAGTCTAAATCTTATCTTTCGTCTAACTGCCGAACCACCACAGGGTCAGCTGGTTTCTGGTAAATGGCAGACTGCTAGAGAAATAGGAACCTAGGCTCTGACAAGATGGCTGAACGTTGGCCATATAGCCCATCACCTACAGGTGTCAGTTGAGATGTTTTAAAGAACCTATCTTCTTGCTAGAGCAGTAGATTCAAAAGTTTGAAAGAGAAATGCGATCTACTATTTAGGGCAAAGATACTAAAATGTTTTGCAATTAGTTTGCATCAACACACATTAGTTAGAAGGCAGGAAATAGATGAATCCACAGCTCATTCACAAAGTCCTTTGGTCACGCTCTCTCATCTGTACATACCTCTCAGCTGGGCTGAGACACACAGTGTCTGACTCTTTGATCAATGACATTTCCAAATCACATGATGAAATGTAACAGTAAACTGGAACCAATAAAGATCAAAACAGGAAGCACCCTCCAGGCGTCTTACAGAAGATCATGTGGCTCCATTACATTGAGGACACCTGGGGAGGAATTAGCAAATGGCACCTCAAACATGGAAAGCCTTAATAAGGTGAAGGTTTCCTGTAAAGTTATAGACATCCCTGTAAAGACTGAGGGCTTTTACACTTCACTGGTCAAAGATGTCCTTCACTTAAGGGAAAGGTCAAATGCCTGCATCTCCTATCTCCACCATCAAAGTGAGGCACAGTGTGTGGTAGGCCTCCTTCATGGTCTCAAGGTGACACACCCACCCTTAGGAGCATCATTCTGGCAGGCTCCATGTGGAGCTAGGAGCAGGGAAAATGCCCTGTGGTTAGATGGGACTTTGGTAAAAGTCAGAACATTTGGTGACTTTATGGGGATGGAGGTATCCATTGTAGAGAAGTTGTGCAGGTGCTGTTCCCCAGTGTCCTCTACCTCAGACCTCAGATAACACGAGTAAAGCTCCAGGTGAGCTAGTGGTGAGCTGCCATTTTGTGTCAATGTGCACCAGAAAGGATGGATCTGTTGTAAGCTTGCTCTGCATGGCCTCAGATGAACACAGAGAAGGCAACTCTTCTCAGTAGTGGAGTGCTGGTTTGCTCAGCTGACGTCAGCATCAGGACTTTCCTACCTACTTAATTCCTTCCTTTCTAGAACTTCACTCAGTATTTTATTTCCTGTATAACTCACTCTGAATGTTTTCAAATTTTTCTCTTACACTTTCATTCACTATTGTCTCAGAAGGGATTCCCTCTGGAAATAGTGGGGCATTAAAATTTATTTTATAGTCACAACTTAATTCATGTAGCAAATAGTTATTGTGTAGAAGCTAATATCACTGAGGTGAAAGGACACAGCACAGACATGTTCATAGTCGCCTGGAATGCAGGCAAGGAGGTGGGAGAGTCAAAAGGATGAAGGCTAGAGGAGACACTCCTGGGGTTGGGGCCTCTCAGGTGGGCTTTGCTGTCTTTACAAATTTACTCCACCATAAGTTACACCAGAGACCCATACATTTATGGTTTTTCTATATGTTATACAATCCTAAGCTCACTTAGTACTGTCTTAAGAAATGATGCAACATTGTCTCCTGGCATTAGTGTAGTGTGCGTTTGTATGTATGCTTTGGACAAAATGAAACATCCAAATCATTTCCTATGCATTTCTTGAGAAGATAGTCTCTGCCTTATACTTCTGGGAAAGTTGGAGTAGTGCTTTTCTTTTTTTCTGACCCATTCACAATGGGATTGAGTCTGAAAACAGATATGGCTGTAGCTATCCTAGCTTCAGAATTGAGTATATAAAACCTCTCCAAAATATGGTTTCTTAATTAATGTTTTTATGTTATATTAAAATAACAAGAAAAACAAAATACTAATGAAAACCTACCTCGTTAAATCTTTCTTCCCTAGAACTTCAGTTGGTATTTTCTTTATTGTATAAACCAACTTGCTCTGCATGTTTTCAATTTTTTCTCTTGCACCTTCAATCACTACCATCTTAGAAACGAACCATTCTGGAAATAGTGGGGGTGGGGGTGAAGGGCTGCAAGCTGTTCATACAAGTATCTTATTTGTAATTATGCTGTCTTTATTTTTTACATTTGGATTCTAGGTCTTTCTGTGGAGAGCTGGACTCAATATTTCTTTATGTCAGACTTGTTTGTGAACTTATTTTATTGGGTTTGCATTAAAAGTCTCTTGAATAAAACATCTTGGTGCTTTTTTTCTAGCAGAGAACATTTCTATCATTGTTTTGGTTTTAGATTCTACAGGCTTGTTTTGCTTTGCAGTCAGCACTTCATGGACAGCATTCCATCTTCACCCCCCAGTTTACAGATGAGAACTCAGCCACACAAACTATAAATGACTGAGCCCAAGTGAAGCCAGTGAACGATGTGGCTGGACTTGAGCATTTGAAACCCAGGCGGTCCGGCCTGAGGAGCTCGCGCTGGACCCTGGCCTTGTGCATGGGCTGTTCAGACAAAAGAAAGAACCTGCTTTCAAAAACAAACCTGCTATGTGCAGCTGTTACTGTCAGTCTCTAAGCTATTGCTTTGTTTGTTCTCAGTTAATGTAAATAGAGACAAACTAATGCTTGGTTCTCTTCAACTATTGGTCATTAAACATTTTATAAAACCAAATAAAGGTGAAAAGTGATGCAAGTTTTTAAGAGTAAAAGTCTAAGGGACTATCATTATATTGCTGAAAATTTTAAAATTGCTAACTTGTTTGCTTTAAAAACACTTTTATCTGTTTAAATTTTGCAAGGCAATATTCAAAAATTTCAAATGACATAAACAAGATTTTTACCAGCAAACAAAAGTTGTGGTAATTTAGCATTTTCTGTAACCATCCAATATCGTGATTTATAAAGAGAGGAATATATCTACCTAGAAGTGAAAAGTATTTCACAGTATTGCTTAAGTGTTGTAACAAATGGTTTTTACAGTAGAGCAAATGACAGCTAGAGAGGTCTCTCAGCAGTAAGAATGTGTGCTGCTCCTCCTGAGGACCTGAGCCCCACTCCTAGCACACACCAGGGCAGTTCACAGTCTCCTGTAGCTCTTGCTCCAGGGGCAATTTTACCTCCACAGGCACCTACATTCAAGGCATACATCTACACAGACAGACATATAGACAGACGTGTGTGTGTGTGTGTGTGTGTGTGTGTGTGTGTGTGTGTGTGTGTCAATAAAGAGGGTGAAGAAAGTGCAGAAACAAGAAATAAGAGGACAGCTTTAAAATACAAACAGGCCTAGAGGCTAATATATGAAGCAAGCATTATCAATTCCATTATACTTTATTGTATAATTTTATTAAATACCATAGATATTTGCTACTCGTTTAACAAAAAATATAAGAGATGGTAGATAATATTGATTCACATCATCTTAGCATCATGGTATATAAACTTCAAATTTAACATTTATTTTTTAACATAAATGAGTTCTAGCTATAAAAATATTTTTAATGGACTAAAATATCAAGGTATCTAGGGGCATGGATATTGCCTTTAATGCTTATTTTTAAAACAATTTAACATTGAAATTAGTGTTTCTACGATTGTTCTGTTCTTGTTCTTTTTTTTTTCCTAAATACAAATGTGAAAAATTTAATTCTTTATGGTTGGGTCCTTAAATGTGTAAGATTAAAACTGAGTCAAAGGCATTAGATTGAAATATAAACAAATATGGCATACCAACAGGTGGTAAAAATAAAAAGGGCATGAAACCAGCCAGTTAAATATTTATTATGGCTTCTGTTACAGATGCGGCACTGTATTACAGCAAGGCTCAATCGCACTGTTAGTTCTCAGAGGTTCAGGTGTGAATGATGATTTATTATCATTCATTCATTCATCCACCCACCCATCCATCCATCCACCCATCCATCCATCCATCCATCCACCCATCCATCTATCCATCCACCCATCCATCCATCCATCCATCCATCCATCCACCCACCCAACCATCCATCCACCCATCCATCCATCCATCCACCCATCCATCCATCCATCCATCCACCCATCCATCCATCCACCCATCCACCCATCCATCCATCCATCCATCCATCCATCCATCCATCCATCCACCCATCCATCCATCCACCCATCCATCCATCCATCCATCCACCCATCCATCTACCTATCCATCCATCCACCCATCCATCCATCCATCCATCCATCCATTGTTAGCTGTGCTGGGAATGAGATCTGTGGCTGCACATGTACAAGGCAAGCACATTATCACTGTTCTGTATCCCCAATCCACTATTACTGTGTCTATGTTTTGTTACTGGTGAACAATTGATCACTCCACTAAGTGACTGGAAAAGTTGTTGTCATCTTGACAGCACAGAGAGAAATTGTCTGATGGATGGTATTTTCTATAATATGTCTGAGTGCTTTTAAATACTATTAAAAAATACACAGAGCTTTATTTAATTTGGCTGTCAAATTAAGTAATAACCTGAGAAAACACATGTGAACAAAAGCTTTTAAAACAGGTTTATAATTGATCAAAACTTAAACCCTGTATATTAATAAGAATCCTTGTATTTGAAAGGTATAGTATTTCCATAGCTACACCAAGGCTTAAGTGAATTAATTGTTCTCTGTAATAGTCCGGAGCCCTTTACTGGGCAAAACAAATAACTCAAGGCCTACAGATCGTTAGGTTCAAAGAACAAGTTCAGGACACGACCCACACAACTGTGGGCAGAGAGAATAAAAGGAAACAAAGTAAAACCCAGTTTTGGTTCAGTGGAGCCTAGCAGCCTCCCACACAGGTCAGAGCAGCCACTAATTCCTCGATCCCTTCTTCACTGGCTCCCCGTGTAAAAGATAGAAAAGCTGTACGTGACAGAGAAGAGCCAAGAGAGAGCGATGCATACTCCTGACACTGATATGGTGAACTTGGTTGGGTAGGTCAGCGGGTCCGTAACTGCGATGTACCTGTCGATGGAGATGCAGCACAAGTGAAAGAGAGAGGCAAAGCAGAAGGAGGTGTCGAAACACGTGTGGAACTTACAGTAGCTCTCCCCAAAGTACCAGCAGCTCTCCACGGACCGCACCGTGCTGAAGGGCATCACTGTCACCCCCACCAAGAAGTCGGCGCAGGCCAGGGACGCCACCAGAAAGTTCGTAGGTGTGTGCAACTGTCTAAAGTGGAGGATAGCAATAATGACCAGTAAGTTTCCAAACACTGCCAGCACGGCTCCCAAGCCGAGGACCGCATAGAGGATGGCTCGAGGCCAGGGTGAATAGGCGCTTTTGATGCAGGATCCGTTCACATTCTCGTAGCAGAGCTCCAGGGACTCCTCTATACACTGCATATCTAATCGCTTACTTTAAGGATTGCCCCAGGTCACATCCTTTTATACATAATGAAAAAAAAAAGACATTTAAAATTCATAAAATGATACTGTGTTTATAGTCACATAATACTTTTCCTTTTTTTTTTTCCCCCGAAGACAAGAGTTTCTCTGTGTAGCCCTGGCTGTCCTGGAACTTACACTGTAAACCAAACTGGTTTGGAATTCACACAGATTCACCTGCCTCTTCCTCTTGAGTACTGAGATTACAGGCGTGCACCGCTGTGCCCAGCTCCCATAATAATTTTTAATTATCTCTAAATGTCTTCATTAATCCAAAACAAATGGCTTAAGAATTGTCATCAGGCCAGAAATTACATCATCTAAATAATTTAGAAAATTTTAATTTAAATACTTGTTAATCCAGTTGATGCTCTAATTTGCAAAGGCTGTGTGTGTATGTGTGCCTGTGCTGCGTGCGTGTGTGTGTGTGTGTGTGTGTGTGTGTGTGTGTAAATATTAGAGAAGGGACCTTTTAAGGAATTTCTCCCTCACAGAATTTTTAGGCAGCCAGCCAACCCACTTCAACCATGATAACTCCTCTCAGGGAGTCCCTGTGGCACGAGGTGTAAAGGGAAATTTGCTGTGATAATTACAACCAGGAAGTTCTTCTCTGAAGCGCTTTCTCTGCACTGAGCCATTTTGTACAGATGATT
This sequence comes from Acomys minous, assembly GCF_964271855.1. Lineage (NCBI taxonomy): Eukaryota > Metazoa > Chordata > Mammalia > Rodentia > Muridae > Acomys > Acomys minous. The sequence goes on from NC_140485.1 coordinate 116,059,971, forward strand.
CTGACTTTCACCACACAGGGGTCTCTCTCAGTTAAACAGGGTTTGAAAGAGCCCAGCCCAGTATTTGACTCCACTTTGATGTTTCCTTGTTCATAATTTTATAAGGCCTGCCAATTTCATAAGGCCTAGGACATGATGAAAATGAATGAAATAAAAATCTACTTAATTAAAAATGTAAGTAAGGGCAAAGCATGTGAAAGGTCTAGAACATCACGTTTTTTCCTACCTTTTGTGGCCTCTCATGGTTGTTGGTGTTTGCAGTGCCTCACTTCAGTGTCACAGTTATTTTCAATTGCTGTGACAAACACCAAGACCTAAGGACCTTACTTTCTTAATGTAGTAATACAGTTTATTTAACTTTAGAAACATTTTAGCATTCTAAACATACCAAAAAAAAAAAAAAAAAAAAACCAAAAACCAACAAACTGTTGCAAACTGCATTTAGGTACAGAGGGTGCTTGAACCTTCATGGATGCTATAGTTCTTTGGTGATGAGGATGAGTCCTACAGTTTGTTTTAAAAACAGTTTAAAATCAATCACAATGAACTAAAGAGAAAAATCCAAGAACTTCTCACACTGGCTGACATGAGAACACAGCTAAGAACGTCAGCAGAATGCTATGCTATGCCTCGTATACAAAAACAAGACAACCTGAGGCTAAGGATGTCCAACGCAGTATCACCTGGTCCAGGCTCACAGTGCGCGCCCAGAGCCCTCCAAAAGGCATCTTCCCATCACAGCCTCCATAACAACACAAGGAGCCTTGAGAATCTGTCTAGGTTGTTTTGTTGTCTTTACAAACTGTAGATATGCTCTCCTACTCTAAGGTATTCACAAGGAGATAGAGATTTTATCCCTCTTCCTTCTTCTCTTCTTCCTCTTCCTCCTCCTCCTCCTCTTCTCCCATCTTTTTCTGGGCAACTTTGGCATTCCTCTGTGTGCTTCCTCCATTGAAAGCAGGTCACTGTTACTATCTGTGACACTGCTTTTCTTTTCCTCTGTAAGCAACTGAGTGGAGGTTAGTTAACACTTAAATATCTTGGGTTATACTTTCTGAACTTAAAATTTGCATTTTAATGGGCAAATTGGGTATCAGTTAAAATAAATATAGATATACCTCCTTCTATGGGAAAGAGAAGGCCCCAAAGGGTCTCTTTGTTTCATTTGCATTGTATTAGAAACATACTATGAAGTTACTTAAAGACTGTTATTCAAATTTAAAGCTTAAAAGTTTAACAAGAGCTGACAATGACATGTTTACAAAGTGACAGATCTAGGGAAACCAAGCTATATGAACCAGGAAAAAAACAGTGGAAAATGGTTAAAATTCAGGCAATCTAATTATATGGCATCTGGATATCAATTTTGTATTTACTGAAGATAGAAGCTGGATCTTCATAGACATGAAACATAATTAGTTACTTCACAGGGCACTCAATTTCCCTGGTGATGTTCTTCTGTGAATCACCTTTCACTCCCCAACTAAACCAAGAATCTACTCAGGAAACAAGTGGGTGGTGGAGGAATTCTCTCTCAGGATTTGGCCAGTGACAATCATTCTGATGGCTTTTCGAAACCAAGGATAAAAAAATGCATAAATCAAAGGATTCATGGCTGAGTTATAGTAAGCAATCCAAATTAGTATTTCAAACACATACATGGGAGTGATGAAGCCTAGGAAGGCTTCAATAATGGTGTCAATGAAGTATGGCAGCCAGTCTGTAGGCTGCCGCTGTTCTGTTCAGGAAGTTGTCTCCTGTGCCAATGTGTTCCAGGTTCTTCCCCACTTTTTATTCTAACCAATTTAGTGTCTCTGGTTTTAGGTTGATGCTCAACCATGTTCATAGCAACGCTATTCATAACAACCAGAACCTGGAAACAACCTAAATGTCCCTCAGTAGAAGAATGGATAAAGAAACTGTGGTACATTTACATGATGGAATACTACTCAGCTATTAAAAACAAGGAAATCCCAAAATTTGTGGACAAATGGATGACAACTAGAAATGATCATAATGAGTGAGTTAATCCAGAAGCAGAAAGACTCATATGGTATATACTCACTTATAATTGTGCACTAGCCTAAAAGGCATGTCCTACAAAAGGAACATTTTGATGGGTGGATTGGGGCCCAGGGGGGTCTGCTCAAACTATTGCACTAACCAAGGACAATAGGAGCAGTTAACATCAAACCCCTACTCTGATCTACCCAATGGACAGGACATTTTCCACAGTTATGTGGAGAGCAGGGACTGACTCTGACATGAACTCTGGTGCCCATATTTGACCACCTCCCCTTGGTGGGGAGGCTTGATGGCACTCAAAGAAAGAATAAGCCGGCTACCAAGATGAGACTTGATAGCCTATGACCATATAGTGGGGGAGGAGGTCCTCCTTGGTCTTAGACCAAGGGGAGGGGAATAGGGTGAAAGCAGGAAGGAGGGAGGAATGGGAGGATACAAGTGATGGGATAATAATTTAGTTGTAATCTGAGTAAACTAATAAAATTAAAATTGAAAAAATTCATTATATTATAGCCTTTTCTGCTGGTATCTCACAAGGAAAAGCATAGGGAAGATTAAAATGAATAAAATAATTTTATAACTGATTTTATCTGCTCACAGCCTCACCTTGTGGGCCCCAGCTCTCTGTATAAAGCCTCTAATATGTTGGCCTCACCTTCAGTACTCCATGGGAAACACATAACTCACCAAACACAGAAGACTTGCTATCCCGCTAGCCTGCCCTCTTTCTACTTCGTCTCATCTTCTCTATGGACCCCATGCAGGGTCTGACAAGGCTCCATGTTTTCCACGAGCTCCCTGTGTCATCTGGAACTCACACATCTTTGTTTCCTGTCAGAGAAGGCTAGGGTAGGTTTATCCCCATCACTCAAATTTCCTTCCCAGCTTACCTTCCTCATGCTTCAGATATACACAGGGAGAGTTAAGGCATATTACTGAACAAGGAGGCATTCTTATGGACTATAGCTCATACTCTCCTGTGAATGACTTCTTCAAAGGCATAGTCCTTTACACAACATGACCATATGAAAATCCCGCAAAGTTTTCTGCCAACAGGAGTTGGGAGAGCCACTGAAAAGGCTCACCCACAAGTCTTCGGGTGGGGAGGGCAGAATTCTCCCAATGGAATCAGGAGTGTACCACATCCCAGAGCTTACATGGGTTAGACAGCACATGGAGACGTCCATACAACTCCTCGCCTGACAACTAGACAGTGGGGGTTACCCTCATAGTAACAATACTCTCTTTGTTTCATTTTTTTCTCAATTCTGGACATTGAGTGGGATTATCAAGAGAGGGAATGGAGAAATCAGTCTCTGGTATGGGCGTGCATAGCACAGACATAAAAGATCAGGAGTAATAACATAAATGATTTTGAAGTTGTAAATTAAATTAAAAATTTATGCAAAAACTATTCCATTTTTCATTGTTGTAGGTAGTTTTATGAATGTTTGTGTTTTAATAATTTAATACTTTTGTTTGACTTCAGAATTATTAGTTTAATCAATAACATTGTAACACATTATGCAGACCTAGCCTATTATATCTTTCACAAAGGTAAGTCTATTTAATTGCAATTAATACATTTCTCGGAATTTAAAACTATACAGTATCATAAAGCATATGACTCAAGACAGTCTATAATTTTCAGGTAGGTTCTTAGAGTTTGCATTTGTAAGCTCAGTTTCCGCATCTCACAGCAAACTTATATTAAGAAGAGATGCTCACTGAAAAGTCTCTGTTATGCAATTGTTTCTATTCTATGATCTACAATAACTAACCTTTGGATACTTCTTTGCAAAATCTTTTTATTATTATTAACTTTATTGAATTGTTAACTTTACATCCTGATCACAGCCCCCTCCCTCCACTCCTCCAAGTCCTGCCCTCCCACCATGTCCCCCCTCTTCCCATCCCCTGATCCTCAGAAAAGCTCCCCCCATCCACCTCTGCACATGTACTAACCCACTTGGGCACATCAACTGGCATCAGGACTAAGCACATCCTCTTCCAGGCAGCTCAGATAGGGGACAGGGATCCAAGGGCAGGCAACAGAGTCCATTCAGAACCTAAGTAATAAGTTATAAAATCTATATACTGGATTTATTAAAGCCAATGAATGGATGGAGGATAGTGAACAGAGCAGAGAGATGAAATGATAAAGCCATTTAGTATTTGTGATAGAGCAAATTTAGATTAAAATAAAACTAGAACTGTTGGTGGAAATTATATGTAAGAAAGAATTTAGTGGTTCTTTATATCTTAAATTTTTATATGTTGGCTAACTTTATCAAAATTTAAATGTATTGTAGTGAAAATGTTTAACAAGATGTTAACACTACGTTCCTGAGTTTATATCCATACTCCATATTCTAAAAGCAGAAGAGCAAGGATAAGGCAGCAACCAACCAGAGTTCGTAATATTCTAGAGTAGAACATGGCCCTGAGATCAAGTAACCTCGGGACCATGCAGCAGCATGACAAGCATGGAGGAAGAGGTCAGGTCACACGTATGTCCAAGGCCTAGGTATTTTCTAATAAATGAGTGAGCACTTCCACATTGTAATAATCAAGCTGTTGAATCAGTGATCACTACCTAACTTCACACTAAACGAATAGAAAGCTTTGATTGCATTATTCATGAATTCTCTCTGAAATTCGTTAAAACATGTTTCTGAATGATAGAAAACAGAAGTGGACAAATTGATGGAAAAAATGGATTAGCACATAAACATATATCCACATACAAACACATAAACATTCATATAAAGCTATACACACATTTATGTATATATATACACATACAAAAATATATATTTATATACACATACATACATACATACATACTTACATACATACATGATCAAAGTGGCTGCCCCAGCAATGACAGCATCCCCAAGCTATCCCCTTGTCCTGTAGTTCTGTCACCTTGGAAATAGCAACCCAGGCTGCAGCTGAAGCTGAGATAGCAGCTGGTATTAGCAGCCACAGCAGCCCATCCCTCCCAGCTAAGGTGGCTGCTGATAATGTTAATCTACCCTCAGTCTAGGGAACCACCAGGGCAGCCCATAGCCCCAAGATGTAGCAGTCTGATGCACCCCAATGCACCTTTCACCAAGACCTATATCTAGTCCTCAAGCTGCAGGCAACCAAAACGTTAAGCAGCAATCTGCCATCCCCTCTTTCCTGACTCAACTCTGACAGACTCTTCTTCCCACCTAAGGGCTGGCATCCCTGTGGCTGTGGACACAGGAGACAAAATGGCAGCTCCTAATCAGTGGAGCTGTCCACGGTGACATTTCCTGCCTCAGCCTATTGCTGTAACGGAAGCTAGCACCTTTCCTGCCTCCGAATGCCTACTGTTGCCATGAGAGCTGTCTATAATGAAGACAACTTTTCTTGCTTCAGCCTACTACCTTCAGGGGAGCTGCCCACAATGGCAGCACCTCCTCTTCAGTCTTTGTCTGCAATGCATGTTGCAGGGAAAGGCTTCCGAGCCATGGACTCCTTATAAATTAGCTACTTTGTAAACATTATAGCCCCCTCAAGGAAAAAAAGTGTTCAGAGCCCTGCCTAAGAAAGCTCCTCCTCCAGACCTCTGAAACTGTCATCTCCAATCCCTTAGTAGGGCCCATCCCAGGTTGTGCTAATTTGTGGTGAAAAGTTTGGAAATAAAAAAAGTTCCACCCATCTCTGAGCAAGAAAACTGACCAATCCCCGACCTTCGCACTAAAACCTAGAAATCTCTGAATAGGAGAACCAACCAATGTCCAGACAGGAAAGCCCACCAGTTCTTGAGCTCCCCAAGACCAGGACTTGCAATCCCACCAATCCTCACTCTGGAAATTGTTGACCAGAAAGCTCCACCCACTAAAAAAAATCCTTTATAAAGGTGGTGTCTGCCTAGTTCTCTGCTGCCTTCTCCCTGAAGCACAGGCAGCCATCCCTGGATTCATCCCCATCTCCTGTATTTGCCTCTCTAATAAATCTCTTTTAAGAGAATTACTGGCTGGTGTAACTCTCTTCTTGGAAGAAGAAGAGAAGAAGAGAACATATGCCAGGGAAAGAGTGCAGCTCAAGCTTCTAAAATCCTCATATTATCAGGGGTTGGACTAATCTTCCCGTGGGAGCTGCAGTGTCTCTGCACAGGAGGCGTCCTCTCAGAGCTGTGTGGTTCCTGAGCTCCTTGTCTCTCAGGGTACACTTAGGACACTGTCCCGCCCCCTGAGCTGTGTGGTTCCTGCACTTCCAGGTCTCAGGATACCTTTCCTCAGAAGTTAGGCTTCTGAGACCCAGGATTCTCTTCCATCCAAGTACCAGAAAAGCCAATGAAAAAACAATCTTTGGTGCCTTGACACAGATCTCCCTCCTTTGAGATACTGCCCCACTTTGGAGGTGGGGTACTTTTCCAGACTCCGATTTGTGGGTTTTCTGGACCCCTTCCCACAGGATCAGGAAGGGAGGCCAACTCCAAACAACAATAATACATACCTGTGCACATACTCATACATACACACACACACACACACACACATGTATAGACCTTTAATTTTAATTTTTTTATGTTTTTCTTTTACTTCTGGCATATTGAAAATAATTTCAAGTTGATTTTTTTGCTTTTCTTTTTAAAAAAATTTTAATGTATACATTTATATTATTACATATATATATACAATAGATTGCCTATAGCAAGAAGAACCATGACACGATCAGGAATTATATAAATGTTACATTCTTAGTGTTTTGGCTATTTGTATTTGACAGTCTTGAAGAAAACATCTTTCCTATCTTGGTGTATCTACATTTCTGAATGTAAATCAATCTCCATGACATATTGTCATTATCAACTTAAAACACCTGTCTAGACCTAAAATCATCTTAACCCTTAAACAAATAAGCTTCATTGTAAGGAATGAACTTGATTACTTGAGTATGCCAGGAGTGCAGGCTAGTAGCTTTCCAAATGAGAAGATGACAGAGACAATTTGCTAGCTGAATAGCCACCCAAAACTCTTTATAATGTTGGAGCATCTTCTTTAGCCTTCTGGCCCAATATATCTGACAGACATATTTGTGAGGCAGGAACTACTGAGAACTTGTTTACCCTGTCTTGGCAGAGTTTGGCAGTCGACTCTGCCTGCATCCAAGGTTGCCCTTTTTTTAGGCAGAATTCTGTCTGTGGTAGAAATGAGGATCTTTTGTCCAGTGGCTTGTTTGCCACATTTGAAACCATCTCCATTAGGAGGTTGTGACCGGGTCCCCTGGAGGGGGAGACCTGATGGCACTCAGAGGAAGGACAGCAGGTTACCAAGAAGAGACTTGATACCCTATGAACATATAGAGGGGGAGGTAATCCCCCTCAGGAACAGTCATAGGGGAGGGGAGTAGGGGGAAAATGGGAGGGAGGGAAGAATGGGAGGATACAAGGGAGGAGATAACCATTGAGATGTAACAAGAATAAATTAATTTTAAAAAAAACAAAAAAAAAACAAAAAAAATTTAATTTTCTTAATGAAATTTGTTTTCCCATGAAATAATTATATAAAATTTATGTGCTTCAAAACTGTACTAAACAACTTGGCAGCACTGACTGGGACTCAGCTCCTGTGATGGAAGAAATATTTAGGAGCAGAGTCCCTTACACTCTGAGTCCACGGTGATGAGGGCTCACACTAAGTATGAAGACATTAGGCTTGCGACTTGACCTCTTCTGACCTAAATACACTCACTAACAGAGGAACCACCCTGCCTGATTTACCGGTTTGTGGTGAAAGTAAATGAGCTGTTTGTAATTAAAGCAGTACACAACACAGAATAAACATGCGCAACTTTACATGCAGTCTTCTGAAGATTTAGGGTCCCTCCATGGCATGTGCCTCCACTTCCAGAGCTAGGTTGTTTGCTAGTGGGCAGCTCAATATCTTGTTGCTGAAATCAAGGCTCATGCACAAGGAGTGAGATTGTTGGAGATTTATGACACGTTAGCACGTTCAGATTTATACTCAGTTTTCCAGTGTCTATAAAAATATTCAGGAAAGTATGATGATCGAGGAGGGGACATGGGAAAATTATGTGTCAAGGGTGTTTAAACGGTGTCTTAGTCAGGATAACTATTGTTGTGTGTTGGGGGCACAAAGGTTCTGTCTTCTCAGATAAGCACTAGGGAAACCAGGATTGATAAACACACAGGGAACCATCTCAGTGCAGGAGATAAAATAAGATGCCTGCAGTCCACATGAACAGCTGTGAAAGGATGCTGTTATTGTCCCAGTGAACTTTTTGCTATTAGTAGTGACAGACCTCACCCAAATACAACAGAATGTCTATTCCAGACTCTCCTTTACCTGGGCCATTATCTCTAGTTCTCAGTTCCTAGACCCCACCTTAGTATGACTGTCCCATGGTTTTTATGGCCTGTGGATCAATCACTATGCTTTCTTGGTCAGAAACCACACTAGATTCTAGGCCTTTCCCCAACACAATACACCTTCATGGTCACATGAACATTTACAAAGGTGTTACTATACTTACTCCCATCTTAAGCTTTATTGTGCAGCTGGAATCGCAATGATTGTTTCCTGGAAACCTTTTCCAAATTCGATTGTGTTTGGATAGGCTTAAAATTAAACCAACTGGCATCAGACTCTCAAAACTTTCATGCAGGTTGATGAAGTCTATCAGAATCAAGTTGTTATTTTCACCTCTTCAAGGTTCACTTTTGTTCCTCCTATGACACCTCCAGGTGCTCCCATCAATTGTGATAAAGAACCAGAGCCAAGGCAACTTGTGGAGGAAATAGTTTATTTCAGAGAACACGTTCAGCTAACAGGCTTTCACTTAAGGAAGTCTGGATAGAAACTGAAACAGGCCAGAGACCTAAAGCAGGAGCTGATGCAGAAGTCAAGGAGGGGCACTGCATACTGACTTCATCAACTTGTCTTGCTCAACCTGCCTTCTTATAGAACCAGGACCACCAGCCCAGGGCTTGGACCATTCACACTGTCCCCTGCTAAGAAAGTTCCTTATGCCCTGATCTTATGGAGACCTTTTCCCAAATGAGCATCCTTTTTCTATTTCAGATAACTCTAACTTGTGTCCAGTTGATATAAGACTAGACAGCACAAAATGCTACTGGAAAGGGAACTGTTGCTTTGAATTGAGCTAACCATCAGAGTTACCTTTGAGTGCAGAGGATTCCAGTAAGCATCAGCTCCTCTGAAGCTTAACACGTACAGCTCTGTGGCTGCAGGAGAAGCCGCTCTTAGTCAAACGGCTGAAGACAACACAAACTGGGGATGTTTAAGGTCTGAACAGAAGAGCTACAGCAGGGGATATTAAAGAGTCTAAGGTGCCATTAGTCACCTGTCAGTCACACAAAGACAGGCTTCCTCAAAAACATTGAAATAGGAAATAAGCCAAGCTCTAATCACAAGATTCAGAAAGCTGAAGCAGGGGATTGCCTACAGTTAGTCTGAGCTACAGAGAACATCTCCACATCTCAAGTAAAAATCAGAAACAGTATCACGGCTAAGGGCAAGCTTTACCAGCTTAAAATCAGACAGGAAGTAAAAGACAAGGTACAGAAATAATAAATAGTCCTGATGTTTGTCAACATAGAAATTAGAAAACAATATCAAGCAGAAACACTTCAATATTCATCAATAGCTTTGCTACACATAGTAGACTCAGATTTTTCTTTATTTTTCTACTATATGTAACAATATTTTGCTTGCATGTATGTCTGTGTACCACATGACTGAAGTGCCTGAGGAAGTTATCACACAGCTACAGTGGTCTATGGATGTCAGATGTCATAGATGCTGGGCCATAAATCCTGGTTGTCAGAAAGAACAACCAGTGCTCTTAACTGCACAGCCATCTCTCCAGCCTAAGGCTTGGAGCTTTGTAATTTTGTATATCAAACAAAATAATAAAGAGTGGGATGTAGGGGTTGATGATCCCGCTGCTATATCCTGCCCTCTAATACATAATAAAGAAAGAAAAAGCATTGCAAATATACCCAATTGGCTTTATCCAGAGTAAATTATACAAGGAATTGAAATCTTTACAGGAGGAAGCATAAAAATACATCCGCAAACCTGAATAAGATGTGTTTTCCATACTCTGTGTGACTGCAAATTTTGCCTTTTATTTTCATGTTTTCTACTTCAGAACACACCATTAATTTCACTTTTATGCACATCTTTTGAAAACTGGGTAAATCTTTAGAAACATTGCAAAATAAGGGAAAGATCAGCTCATGTATAAGTCATAGTGAAAAATGAAGGACCATCTTAAAATCTTTGATTTAAACATTTTAAAACTTGTAAAGCTTTAGGATTGACATCATTCCTCTGTGTGCTTCCTCCCTAGAGAGCAGGTCACTAAACAGATGCTACTATCTGTGGCAAAACTTTTCTTTTCTTCTGTAAGCGACTGAGTAGATGTTAGTTACTGTATAAACATCTTGGTTTAGGCATCTTGACCTTAAAAGTCACATTTTTGAGTGCTCAAATCTAGGCCTCAGTTAACAGAGACTGATATATCCCCCTTCTCTGAGCAAGAGGGGTCCCTGAGGGTCCAATTGTTTCATTTGCATTGTGTTAGAAACATACTACAAAGGGATTTAAAGACTATGTGTTCAAATATTCAGTTTAAAAGGTTTAACTTTTGAAAGGCAGAAAAAGGGGCCAACTAGCCATGGATCTACAGAAGCCAAGCAAGACTAACCAGCACAAAACACAATGGGAAATGCTTAGATCTAGGGTCCTCTGACTCCATTACACCTAGAAATTAATTTTACATAAAAAAAACCTGTCAGCTGGATTTACCCATTTGACAGAGCTGAAGCATAATTCATCACATTACAGGACCATTCTGGGCACTAAATTTTCTCAGTATTGTTATTCTGTGAGTCTCTTTTTAATTCTCAACTAAACCAAGAATCTAGTCAGAAAACAAGTTGGTGGTGGAGGAATTCTCTCTCAAAATCTGGCCAGTGATAATCAATTTGAAAGCTTTTCTAAACAAAGGATAAAATAAAGCATAAATCAAAGGATTCATGGCTGAGTTATAGTAAACAATCCAAACTAGTATTTCAAACACATACGTGGGAGTGATGAAGCCTAGGAAGGCATCAATGATGGAGTCAATGAAGTATGGCAGCCAGGAAAGGAGGAAGGCAGCCACTGCGATTCCCAGGGTTTTGGCTGCTTTCCTCTCCCTCTTGGCTACCCTGTCCTTGTAGCTCTCTGCTGCATTGGCAGTCTGGTCACTCATCTTCTCAATCTTCTGAGCCTGCCGTTTAGCAATGAGGAAAATCTTAGAATAGACAGTTATCATCACAAGTGAGGGGATGAAAAATAATAAAAACTCGATGAAGACCCAGGTTTGATTCACAGCGACTTGACAACCCCCCACACAGGTAAGGGCACTGACTAGATCCTCCAGCCCTACTTCATTTGCTCCTGAGTAAAGGAGAGAAAAGCCATAGATGATTGGCATGGACCAGGAGAACAGGATGCACTTGCCGGACACCGATGCAGTGAACTTGGAGGGATAGATCAGAGGGTCACTGACTGCAATATATCTGTCTATGGAGATGAAGGTCAAGTGGAAGAGAGAAGAATAACAGAAAGATACATCAAAACAACTGTGCAATTTGCAGTAATTCTCCCCAAAGTACCAGCATCCTTCTACAGTCCTCACTGTGCTGAAGGGCATCACAGTCAATCCCACCAAGAAATCAGCACAGGCCAGGGATGCCACCAGGAAGTTGGCAGGAGAGTGCAGCTGCCTGAAATGAAGAATTGATGTCATCACCAGGAGGTTTCCACACACCGCCAGCACAGTCCCAAAGCCAAAGACTACATAGAGGATGAGGCGAGGGCCTGTGGAGTATGGGATTCTGACACAGGAAGTGTTCAGCTTCTCATAGCACAGCTGGGCAGATGTGGCAGAGAGCAGGTCTCTGCTCAGGATGCTGTCTTGATCCCAGGGAAAACTGTCATCTTCTGCTGCCATGTATGTTATTACAAAATCCTAAGGAGAGAAAAAACACATAATGTGTCATCACCAATGCATTTTCATTTCGTAAAATTATTATCTTCCTAATTACATGAATGCTGTTAAAGTCTGTTTTTTCTCTCCATCACCCATATCCTCACACCTTAAAACACCAGTGTGTTCTGTGATGCACATTTGAATCTCACCTTTTATTAGCATTCTCAGCCTTATTTAGCTAACCTACATTAATGCCCCAAGCACTCCTAACCCTCAGGAAAGTGGCCTAATGATGACAAATACAGTGTGTCCCTAGGACTAAATTCCCCTGGTGTAAGGTGAGGTAAGTGAGAGCTTGTCAGTGACATGTTGTTAATGCCACACTACATTCTCCCTTCTAATTTGATGGATCTAATGAGCTTTCCCTATAATGTAGGTGGACGTGATACCTGTCCCAACAGAACATTGCTCACAAGTTGAAGTTTTGTTCTTTTACTAGAGTTGGCCATTTTCCTTTGTGAGAAATGTTATCAATGATTCTACTTTTAAAGGTGTCAAAATTCCTGCTTATAATTCCTTCTGTTTTCAAGTACTGGTTTGTGTTAAAGAAATAAGATGCAGAGTCCTGACAACACCTACTTTCCCCTACTTTCTGCTTTAATCTTTTTCGTTTGAAATAGTGAATACATCCACTGCCAGACTTTGCTCATGGAATGAAGCAAACAGGGTGTTAAAACAAGTAGGAGTCTCTTTTCTGTGTGCTCTGTTTGTTGTGGTGAAATCACTGGAAGACACTGCACAGATCCGATGTGGCAGGACTCTCAGAGTGTGGGCTGCTAGTGTATGCTTCCTTTTTACTTGAGAAATGTGTGTTTCCCTCCCAGATTGCTGTTACAGAATGTGTCTAAGCTCGGAAAAGGTTTTCCCTTTCAATGTCTGGACATTGTTAGTAGTTATGTTTTGTTTTGTTTTTGTTTGTATTTATTTTTAAACTATACTTTAAATTCTTCACATTAAAATTTACACAATTTTTATTTTATTAGCACATACTAACATGAAATTTCCATGTAGCTTAACTGTAGGCAGCACTGTATTATCATTTTTCTTCTTCATCATCATCATCATCATCACAAGAGCTCAGAAGGAAGAGACTGTGGATTACCAGAACAAGTGGTCTAGCTAGAATAGAAGTGTTAGCAAGCTATAGGCTCAGCTGAGAGATTTTGCCACATAGAAAAGGGATAGTAGTTGAGGAAGCCTCACTATGTCCCCTTCAGGCTTTCATAGGCACATATGCTGACATGCATACATAAGCTAAACATAATGATAAGAAGTAATATTTTTCTCTTTTTATTGTAAACTCTGCATTTTATTATTATATATATTGCTCATTGTTTATTATTGGGAAACATTTATTTAGTTTTCATTGTATGAATTTTAGATGTCACAGTATTATCTTGTAGTATACATCTCAGGGATCATGTGCAATTTCTTTAGGCCATAATTTCAAGAATTTATTATCTTCTTAGTTTCCATTTCTGTAACAAGTATTCCAAAATCCATGCTTATATTTTATAAAACTATATGTTGTCCAAGACTTGCAAAGATAATATTGGATCCAAAATTGAGGAAATGGCCAACGATAGATTTGCCTAACTTGAGACTCATACCATGAGAGAGAGAGACCACCCTTCACGTTGATAATAATATTGTGCTACACTTGCAAACAGGAGCCTAGTATAACTATCATCTGAGAGGCTTCCTAGCAGCTAATGGAAACAGATACAGAGACCCATAGCCAAACATTAGATGGAGCTCAGAGAATCTTGTAGAAGATGGAGAGGAAGGATGGAAGGAGCCAGAGAGATCAAGGACACCACAAGAAAACCTACAGAATCAACTCACCTGGACCCATAAGGGCTCACAGAGACTAAACCAAACCAGAGAGCATGCGTGGAGTAGATGTATACCATCTACACATAAGTGACAGGTTTGCAGCTTGGTCTTCATGTGGGTCTCCTAACAGCAGGAGCAGCACTGTCTCTGACTCTGTCACCTGCCTTTGGATCCCTCTCCCGTAACAGGGCTGCTTCATCTGGCCTCAAGGGGAGAAGATGCACATAGTCCTACTGCAACTTGGTAGGCCAAGGCAAGTTGATATCCATAGGAGGCCTCTCCTTCTCCAAGGAGAAATGTAGAGGGAATAGGAAAAAGAGGTGAGAGATAGGGACTGAAAGGAAGGGTTGGGGCTGTGATCGGGAAATAAAGTAAATAAATTAATTAATGAAATAATGATTTACCTTGTGACTGATATTTTCTACCTTTTATCGTACTTTCTAGTCCTTATAAAATATGACTATATACAATTAGCATAATAGAGACACATCTGAGAAGTGACAGACAATCTATGAATACTCAGCAATGATTTATAACATAATGGAAATCCTTCAGTGCAATTGAGAGCACTGGATGATTGCTCCAGGCCATCATAGACCCTAATATAGAACACGGCACCACTGTACACCTGGGGCAGAATCCAGGAGATGCTGATGCAAATTCCTGACAGAGACACCATCAACTTGGTGAGATAAACCAGAGGGTCTGTGATAGCGATGTACCTATTAATGGAGATGAAGCTCTGATTGAAGAGTAAAGAGTAATGAAACACAATACAGCAGGTGTGGGAAGTGCAAAAACTTCTTCAAAAGCACCAGCAGCTCTCGATGGACCTCACTATGCTGAAGGGCCTCACAGAGAACCCCACCCAGATGTCAGAAGAGCCCAGAAATACATGCTAAAGTCCAGGTGCTTGAGATGGAAGATGGACATCCTGCCCAGCACATCCCCAAACATGGCTAGCATAACCCTGAAGCCAAGTACTGTGTAGGAGATAAGTGGGGAGGCCACAGGTGAATAGAGTTTCACAGAGTTCTTCTTTGGGTCCTTGTAGAAGGTGAGCATGTGTGTCACGTGGGTGCTCTTGGCACTGCTGTTCACAAGTTTAGCAACTGCATGAGACAGATAGCTTAACATTTGCTGCAAGGGTGGAAAGACCCTCATAAACTTGCATATCCAAGGTGCCATTGCCAAATGTTGTCGTCATGGCCTGTCACACTTTGACTTCAGCATCAGTCTTTATACCCGTAAGGCAGCTGTAAATCCTACTGATATCCGTGTGCTCCGTGAATGTCATTGTTAAGTTCATGATGCATTTCTTGGTGTGTTCTGAGAAATACCCTCCAAATTCAGCAACAGTTAGTCCTCATAAGATGTGCAGCCAAGCCTTCTGCTGACATGGGTGGTCTCTGAATTTGGAGTTCAACCAATCATTTCCAGTATCTGTGTGTCTACCACCTTCCTCATTGTCAAACCTTGTCAAAACCTTGAAATTTGATGAGGGTTTGACATGGGTTATTCACTTTTCACTTTTCACAACTTCCAACCCTTGTGTTCAGTAAAGACAGAGAAAATCTCCCAGGAAACACAGACAAATCTCTCACATCAGAAACACAATGACAATGTGAGACCCCAAACGGTTAGATATGAACAACGAGAAGTAATGTGCATTGATCTCTTTATAAGACTTAGTGCTTAACAGGGAATAGCCTTGGTGACAAACCCTTGTAGAGATAATTGAAAAGGGGAAATTAGGGACCTTCTCACTTTAAAATAAAGCACAGAAAGTTAAAACAAGCATATATATACACCCTCACAAATAATGCAACACAGCCAATCATGGCTGCACATACCTTTAATCCCAATACCAAGGAGGCAGAGGGATGTGCATTTCTCCAAGTTCAACATTGGTCTGGTCTACATAGCAAGTTCCTGACTAGCCAGGGCTAGAGTGAGACCATCCCAAAAAGAAAGGTCTTGTCTCATCATCGGAACCTCTCTCCATGTGGGCAGGTGTGGTGTGAAGGCCGGAGACACATGTTGACCATAAGGCTCTTCCCTTTACTTTTGAGAGAGTCTCTGACTAAACCTGGAGCTTTCCATTCCCTCATGTACTAGACTGGCTAGCCAGTGAACCCTTTACATCCACCTGTCTCTGTCCCACAGTGCTGAAGTGGAAGACCCATACCTGGCCTTTACATATGCATATATGCATGGGTGCATGCGTGTGCATGTAGGTGCTCAAGGAAGCCAGAATCCACTGGGTCTTGAGCTACAGACAGTTGGGAGCTGCCTGATGTTGGTGCAAAAAGCTGAGCTCAGTCTTCTGCAAAAGCTTTCCATATATTTTAACTACTGTAAGATAATGTTTGTATTTGATGCAAAGCTTCATGGTGCGTAATCTATCTAAAACAGTCTTACAACCTGAAGATGACACTTCTGTCTCCACCTTCCAAGAGTTGGAATCACAAGTAATTTCATTTTATTTTTGCCACTGAATTATACCTGACTAGATAGATAGATAGATAGATAGATAGATAGATAGATAGATAGAATAGGTATAGATATAGGTATATGTATAGGTATAGGTAAAGGTATAGGTATAGATAGATGATATAGATATATTGCTTTCTTAATTCACTCTTCAAGTCTTTGGTAAGCAGGCTGATCCCAGGCTAGCATACTGTGAACAGTGCATTAATAAACACAAGAATGCAGGCAGATTCATTGCATGATGACTTGATTCATTTGGGTACACTGTAAGGAATGATGTAACTGCATCATGTGGTAGTGATGACAGATGCAGTAGGCACTAGAGAAGGGAAAGCCAATGCCTTTGACAGTGTACTAAACACAAGGATGGTCAGGTACAGGCAAGGCAAAACATCACTTCAATGCTTTTATAATGCAACTCCTCTGCACTTTCACTGCACAGTCTAACATCAGTAGGGGCATCTAGGTTCATTTGACCTTCGCTTTTAGACTAGCTCAATGAAGAGCACGTCACCTAGTACAGAGGCAGGATGTAATTGGGAGATATGCCCAAGGCCTGTAAAAAGTCTTACAGAAATGTGACTCCAACAGTTGTTTGCAAAAGCCTTTTCAGTAAATAGGCCTGCAAAGAGTCAGATGAAGATGAGACAGCAGTTTTGTTGCCTTGGGGGTTAAGTTTCTAATGCTGAAAGCACAATTCTCCTGCAACACACGGCTCTGGGGTGAACTTAATTTTCATGCTCATGTCTGCACATGGAGCGTTAGTTTACATGTTTTTTGGCTCCTGAAATACATTAGTAAAAATTTACTAACTTGAAATCATCCAAGTAATGGAGAGTGTGAACCGTTCCTGTTTAGACAACTGTGTGGTAATAATGGTCTGTGGTCATAGCACAGTGCAAATTAAGAAGATAGTGTGAGGAATTAGAGAAAGTTTTTCCCCCACCTTATGAATTAGACCCTAATAAAGTGATTCTCCACCTTCCTAATGCTATGACTATTTAATACAGTTCATCGTGTTGTGGAGACTCCAATCCATAAAAAGGTTTTGTCGCTACTTCCTACTTGTAATTTTGCTACTGTGAGAATCATACTATAAATATCTGCAGGCTATCTGGCATGTGACGCCCAATGAAAAAGTACTTTGACCTTCAAAGGAGTCACAACACACGGGTTGAGATGCACTGGATTATGGGATGGAGACAATCAACACAAGGTAGATCCAAGTACCAAGCTGTGTAAGAAGAGCAGTGGGCACCGACCACAGGCAGCAGTTGTCTATTACTAATGGGTCTAAGCAGTTCTTTGAGCCCGTGAATAACTGTTCCAGTTCAGCTTGATTTACTACATAATCTTTCTGCATCTCTCAAACATTTCTTATAATTGACTGAGGAATTCTTGGAGACATGTGTGAGACAGTGTGACATCATGCTTGCTCCAACAACAGTCAGCAAATGTTCTGCAGCCAGTCTTCCCTTTTCCTCCTTTGGTAAAGTCAACTGTCAGTCACCATGAGCACTGACAACTTGGGTTTCTTTCAACTTCAGTTCAAATTGTCAGTTCACATTGGAGTGTCTCTGTCATCCTTTCTTCAGTGGGCTTGAGGAAAATGATTGTCTGTCTTTACAGTCATTTTTACTGTAGCCTTTTCTGCTGCTGTCCCATAAGGAGGAGTAAAAGGGAAGATGAAAATGAATGAAATAATTTTATAACTATTTTGTCATGGGCCTCATGTCGTGGACTTCATTTCTGCATTACACCTCAAATCATGTTGGTCTCATCTTCCACACACAATGGAAGCACAATAACTCTCCTGTTATAAAAGCATCAAGTTGACCTCTTCCTGTGGCGTCAGCTCACATACCGAATCCATGCAAGCCTTCCCAAGGCTCCCTGCCTTCCACATCATATGGAGTTCACTCTTCTCTGTGACATGACGGAGAGGACTAGTGGTGGTTTCTCCCTGTCAGTCAAATTTCCTTCCAAGTTTTCCCTCCCTTCTGCTTCGGATATACACAGGGAAAGTGGAGAAATATCATTGACTAAGGAGGTGTCATTACCGAAGAAAGCTTGAACCGTCAGACAACACGACCTTATGTAAATCCCATAAAGTTTTCTGTCTTGGCCTTATTGCCAACCACATTTGGGAAAGATCCGCTGAAAAGGCTGACATACATGTCTATTTGGGGGGTAGGATCCTGCAGCACCACTGGTGGAAGCCATTTACTGTGGAGAGGGACACACAGTTTCCTATCACAATTTGTAGCTCTACTGAAGGGACAGGCTGCTGAGAATACGGTCATGCTTCATTGAATATATAAATAATACAAATTCTCTCCCTCTCTCTCTCTCTCTCTCTCTCTCTCTCTCTCTCTCTCTCTCTCTCTGTCATTTGGGAGGAGGTTGCAAGGACTGGTGGCAGGAGTGATGGGCTGGGAAAGACTGGGAAACAAATGGGATGGGGGTGTATGATGTGAAATCCCCAAAGAATCAATAAAAAATATTATGTTGGAAAAAAGGAGACAGAGTGGATAGAATGAAAAAAATACAAGATATCATTCTCTTATCTGGAACCGGATGGCATGTGCAGGAAAGAGAGTGTAAAAATTCACATTATTTGGTTTTTTTTTTTTTACTTCAAATGTGATAAATGCACATGATTTTGAAATTTTAATTTAAGTTATATCTTGAATAGACTTCTACATATATGAACTAATTGATAGGATTTGGGATCTATCTAATGGATTAATAAAAGATGGTGAATAGGTGGAGGGAGTGTAAACAGAGCAGAGAAATAAAATGACAAAGTCATTTATGTTTATGATAGATCAAATTTAGATTAATATAAAACCAGAGATACATATGCCCGGTCAGGTTCATGGTACAACTAGAGGCAAAAAAGATTTTGATGGTTAAAACTTGTTCTTTGCTCATTCTCTTAGTAATTTAAATATTCCACTGCATACTATCATAGGCTTTGAGATATCTCATTTCTTTATTTAACATAAGAAATAATAACAGATGCTTTAGGGTTTTAAAAATACATCTTAAATATTATACTTGGGCTTAAATTATATATTTGGGCTTTCATTATGAAAACTTAAGTTTATTGTAATGAAAATGTCCAATAAAAATATCATCACTTGATTGCAGATGTTATATGCAGACTCCATATTCCGAAATGGGAAGAGCAAAACATAGGCGATGACCAGGCCAAATCTATGATATTTCACAGCGTGGCCCTCAGATCCTGTGAGTTTCTGGACCAGGCAGTAGCCTAAGAAATATGGAGGCAGGAGTCAGATCATGTGGGGGCTCAAGGCCTAGACACTTTCAAATAAGCGATGGAGCTATTTCTCATCTTAACACTCAAATTGTTGAGTCAGTGTGCACTACCTAAATATCACATGGACTAAATGCAAAGTTTCACTTACATTCTTACGTCCTTTAATTTACTTACGTCCTTATATTCTCACTGAAACGCCCTAATAATTGAACTTGTAGGATCAAAAAGAGCAAAGGTGCTCAAATTAATGGAAAAAACAGAATAGCACACAGACACTCACACACACACACACACATGCGCACACACACACACACACATACACACAAAGGCACACATATATACATATGTAAATATACACATGAACACATACACATGCATATGCTCATATTCACACACATACATACACACATATAGATCTTTAATTGTGATTTTCTTGGTTAAAATCATATATTCCCTTGAAATAATGTGAAATTCATGTGGTCTAAAATTTGTCCTATAAAGAACTTGTCATCACTGACAGGGCCTCGTCTCCTCTGTGATGGAAGGAATATATAGGAGCAGACCCCTTACTCTCTGAGTCCTGGGTGGTGAGGGCTCACACTGAGTATGGTGGTATTCGGCTTGAGACTTGACCTCTTCTGACCTAAACACACTCACTAACGGAGGAACAGCCCTACTGATTTACCGGTTTGTGGTGAAAGTAAATGAGCTGTTTGTGATTAAAGCAGTGCACAACACAGAGTAAACATGCTGCAACTTTACATGCAGTCTTCTGAAGGCTTAGGTTCCCTCAGTCTCGTGTTTCCAGAGTTGGTGTGTTTGATACTGGGCAGCTCAGCACCTGTTCACTGAAATAAGGGCTCATGTACAAGAAGCCAGCACAGGTGAGAGACTGTTAGAGATTAATTATGCATTAGCACGTTCAGACTCATGCTCTGCTTTCCAGTGTGAATAAAAATATTCAGAAAAGTATGGTGATCGAGGAAGGGACATGGGGAAATGCCACGCCTAGTGTTTGATAGTGTCTGAAAGGTGTCTTGGTCAGGGTCTTCACTGCTTCGGCGATCACTAAATCCTCAGTCATCACTGATATGGTGAGTCACATGACCAAGGCAACTTCAGGAGGAAAGACTTGTCATCAGTTTGCACTTGTGGTGAATAGTCCATCAGTGAGGTAGAGCAGGGCAGGCACTCACACAGGCCAGGAACCTCCGAGAACCGTGAGCTGATGCAGAGACCGTGGTACCTGCTTGCTTGCTCAGCCAGCTTTCCTCTGAATACATGATTAATTTTGCTTTAGTGCAAATGTAGGAAAACCTGAATAAATCTTAAGAAGCTTAACAAGTAAGTGAAAATCAGCTAATTTATAAATCGTAGTAAATAAAGAAGGAGCATCTTAAAATCCTTGCTTTGAACACATTACACCTTGGAAAGCTTTAGGACTGTGACCATTCCTTTGTGTGTTTCCTCCCTAAAAAGCAGGTCACTGAGCAGAAGTTACTATCCATTTTCATATTCCTCTATAAGCAACTGAGTATATATATTAGTTAATATATAAGCATCTTGGCTTTTACTACCTGACGTCAAAAATCACATTTTTTAAATGTGCAAATCTGGGCCTCAGTTAACAGAAAGCCATCTATCCCCCTTCTGTGAGCAAAAAGGGCCTCCAAGGAACTCTGTTTAACTTGAATTATATTAAACACATATTATGAAGGGATTTAAAGACTATATGTTCAAATATGAGGGTTAGAAAGTTTAACATGAGTCAACAGTTTAGAATTTAAAAAAAGCAGGAACGAGAGCTACTGGCTAAGGAGTCAGGGAAATGAAGCTACATTAACCAGCACACATCAGTGAAAAATGGTTGAATCCAGGGTCATCTGATTCTGTTACATCTAGATATCAATTTCACATTTGCTGAAGAGGACAGACACTGAATTTACGAATCTGGGTCACCGCTGAAGCATAAATCATCACTTTGCTGGAGCATTCTGGGAACTCAGTTTTTCCAGTGATGATGTTCTGCTGTGGGTCTCTCTTCAATCCCCAACTAAACCAAACATCTAATCAGGAAACAAATTGGTAGTGGAGGAATTCTCTCTCAGGATTTGGCCAGTGACAATCATTCTGATGGCTTTTCGAAACCAAGGATAAAAAAATGCATAAATCAAAGGATTCATGGCTGAGTTATAGTAACCAATCCAAACCAGTATTTCATACACATGCGTGGGCGTGATGAAGCCTAGGAAGGCATCAATGATGGAGTCAGTGAAGTATGGCAGCCAGGAAAGGAGGAAGGCAGCCACTGCGATTCCCAGGGTTTTGGCTGCCTTTCTCTCCCTCTTGGCTACCCTGTCCTTGTAGCTCTCTGCTGCATTGGCAGTCTGGTCACTCATCTTCTCAATCTTCTGAGCCTGCTGTTTAGCAATGAGGAAAATCTTAGAGTAGACAGTTATCATCACAAGCGTGGGGATTAAAAATATTACAATATTGATGAAGACCCAGTTTTGATTCACTGCAAGTTGACAACCCCCCACACAGGTGAGGGCACTGACTAGATCCTCCAGCCCTACTTCATTTGCTCCTGAGTAAAGGAGGGAAAAGCAATAGATGATGGGCAGGAGCCAGGAGAACAGGATGCACTTGCCAGAGACAGATATAGTGAACCTGGTGGGGTAGATCAATGGGTCGCTGACTGCAATATATCTGTCCACAGAGATGAAGCTCAAGTGGAAGATAGAAGAAGTACTGAAAGACATATCAAAACAAGTGTGTAATTTACAGTAAATCTCCCCAAAGTACCAGCATCCCTCCACAGACCTCACTGTGCTGAAGGGCATCACTGTCAGTCCCACCAAGAAGTCAGCACAGGCCAGGGATGCCACCAGGAAGTTGGCAGGAGAGTGCAGCTGCCTGAAATGAAGAATTGATGTCATCACCAGGAGGTTTCCACACACAGCCAGCACAGTCCCAAAGCCAAAGACTGCATAGAGGATGAGGCGAGGGCCTGTGGAGTATGGGACCCTGACACAGGATGTGTTCAGCTTCTCATAGCACAGCTGGGCAGATGTGGCAGAGAGCAGGTCTCTGCTCAGGATGCTGCCTTGATCCCAGGGAAAACTGTCATCTTCTGCTGCCATGTGTGCTATTCCCAAATCCTAAGGAGAAAAAAAAAGATAATGTGTCATTGCTAGTGCATTTTCATATCCTAAAATGATCTTCCTAATTTACGGTAACCTTCCTAATTACAAGAATGCTGTTTAACTCTGTTTTAAATAGATTTTTCTACTTAAATTTAAATTCAAGTAAAATTTCCTCTTCATTCATTTCTTCACATCTCATAAGCACCAGTGTATTCTGTGATGCACATTTGAATCTCACCTTTTATTATCATTCTCAGCCTTATTTAGCTAACCTACATTAATGCCCCAAGCACTCCTAACCCTCAGGAAAGTGGCCTAATGATGACAAATACAGTGTTTCCCTGAGACTGAATTCCCCTGGTGTAAAGTGAGGTAAGTGAGAGCTTGTCAGTGACATGTTGTTAATGCACAACCACATTTTCCCTTCTAATTTGATGGATCTAATGAGCTTTCCCTATAATGTAGGTGGATGTGATACTTGTCCAACAGAACTTTACTCAGAAGTTGAAGTTTTGTTCTTTTATTAGAGATGGCCTTTCCTCTTAGTGAGAGATGTTATCAATGACTCTACATTGAAAGTGGTCAAAATTCCTGCATATACTTCCTTCTGTTTTCAAGCACTGGTTTGTGTTAAAGAAACAAGATGCAAGTCGTCTTCTTTGAGGCAGGCTGGGTATTGCCAGGAGTTAACTTGTCTTGTTGTCAGAAAAATATTTAGTGTAATAAAAAAGATCTTTAAGTGCCATATTTTGTAGGTCTCTAATGTTTTTGAAGACCTTCTTTAATTATTTATCTTCATATGTCTATAGACTCATATCTACCTATTAGACCTAGAATATATATTCTTGTGATAAAATTAGACTAGTTTATGATTGGCACTAATATACAAAATTCAATACCAATGAATTAAAACTAACCTTATTTGTGAGTAACAATTAGGGCCTTGAGATGAGGGGTAGATTCAATAATTTACCTTTTGTTCTATCCTCCCCCTATATTTCTATATGCCCCTCTTTCTTTTCAGCTCCTATGTCCTTAGCTACAAAAGAAAGATAAAGGAAAAGAGATATGTCCCTGAGTCAAACCTACTTTCCTCTCTGTAAAGGACCAATAATACTTATAACCAACTCCCAATGAAAATAAGCATCCATAGACCAAAAGAGTAAACCAAAACCTATCCAATCCACCTTAGAGGAAGTGGGACATCATTCTCTTAAGTTTTCTTCAGGCTGATTTGTGGCAAATACTTCCTTTGAGGGCCCACAAAAATTGGAGAAATGGTTAAGTAAGCCAGCAGTAGCATTTTTTTTATCCATTTTTTTCAAAAGAAGTGAAATTCCAGGCCTACTAGGAGTCCTGTGTTGGACAGTCTGAACTGCTGGACCAATTGGGATCAGAAGCTTTCTACAGCACTGTCCTGAAAGCTGTCCTTTCCTATTCTGATGTTTAACAGCAACTGAAGCGCCTGGGGCTGGAACATGGAGGATGCAGGATGGCAGCATCCAGCATGCTGAGAGGAATGAATCCTGTCAGATCTGATCCAGGGTCGGTGTCCAGTCCTTTTGTTCTGAAAACATAATTTCTCACAGGCATTAAACAGTTCTAACATTGTGATAGTATGAGGTGTGCAGGATGTACAGAGCAATTAAGGCTGGTTCTCTGTTCATTGTATGAGCAGAAGTAAGACATTTGCAAATCTTCCTTCATGCCATACTAAGAATGGCCTCTAATTATAAGTCACAAAGAATCTGCGACCAACACAAAACCTTATCTATAAACCTTCATATCTCAGCCAGTCTCAGAGCTGTAGTGGGATTAGCAATATTAGTTACCTGCTTGTTCTGCAGTTTGAATTCTTTACATCACGATTGAAGCCCTCTCCCTCATCACCTCCAGATCCCAGCTCCTCCCTCATCCCCTCCTAATCCCATCCCCTCCCTTGTTTCTGTCAGGCAGAATTCTGCCTAAAAATGGGCAAGTTAAGATGCAGGTAGAGTCGACGGCCGAACTCTGCCAAGATCAGGGTAAGCAAGTCCTCAATAGTTCCTGCCTCGCAAATACGTCTGTCAGATATATTGGACCAGAAGGCTGAAGATGATGCTCCAACGTTATAGAGAGTGTTGGGTGACTGTTCAGGTAGTAAACTGTCTCAGTCATTTTTTCATTTTGGAAGCTGCTAACCTGAACTCCATGTTCACTCAAGTATTTAAGCTTTATCCCTTCTCAAGTCTCTGATGGGTTTGAAGACCAGATAGTTTAGTCTTTCAATTAAGCTTAGTAGGTTAGGGGTTAAGATTGTTTAGATCAAGATCGATGTTTTAAGTTAATAGAGATGAAATATGATAGATATTAACTCCATTCAGAATTTTAGACCTAATAAGATAGGAAAGATTTTTACTTCAAGTTTGCCAAATACAAATAGCCAAATCACTATGAATGTAACATATAATTCCTGATTGTCTCGTGGTTCTTCCTGCTATATATAGTTTATTTTACCCATGTGTAATAATATAAATGTATATGTCAAAAAAAGAAACAAAATAATAAAAAAAAGAAGTAAGATGCAGAGTCCTGACATTTACTTTTACCTACTTTCATCTTTAATCTTTTTGGTTTGGAAGACTGAGTGGGACTACTACCAGATTTGCTCATGGAATGAAGCGAGGAGGATGTTAAAATAAGTAGGAGTTTCTTCTCCCTGTGCTCTGTTTCTCTCCCAGAATACTGTTAAAGAATCTGCCTAAGCTTGGAAAAGGGTTTTCCTTTGAATGTCTGAACATTGTTAGTACTGGTTCTTTTTTTCCTTTGTTTTTTGGTATTGACTTGTAAATTATGCTTTAAATTCTTCACATTAAAATTTAAAGAATTTCTGAAACATTTTGCTTTCATTAGCTCACACTAACATGAAACTTCGCCATAGACAACTGCAGCCATCATGCATTACTTTCATCTTCATCATCACCGCCACCACCATCATCATCATCATCTACAGAATAGAGTATTCATATTTGCCTACCAGAAGAGCAAAAGGGAAACATTCTTCGCATTAAATTATGATTCTACTCCAAATAAAACCATGCTTTCATAGCTGGTAGATGCTATAAAATAAGGTGCTGGCAGTGCACGCGTGGAGATGGGTGTGTGGACCCTCAGACCCTTGTAAATGCCAGGTGGACATGGCTGCCCACCCATAATTCCAGAGATCACAAGGAGGAGACTGTCAATTCCCAGAGCAAATGGGCTATCTAGAGTAGAAGTGTTACCAAGCTACAGGCTCAGCTAAGAGACCTTGCCTCAAAGAAAAAGCATAGTAATTTTTGAAGCCTCACAATGGCCCCTTCTGGTTTTCACAGACACATGTTCTGACATGCATACACATGCTAAGCATAATGATAAGAAGTAATGTTTTTCTTAGAGTAATGTTTATTTTATTTTTTATTTATTATTTATTATTTTTATTTTTATTTATTTTTTCTTTCTTTATTAATTTATTCTTGTTACATCTCAATGGTTATCCCATCCCTTGTATCCTCCCATTCTTCCCTCCCTCCCATTTTCCCCTTATTCCCCTCCCCTATGACTGTTCCTGAGGGGGATTATCTCCCCCTCTATATGATCATAGGGTATCAAGTCTCTTCTTGGTAACCTGCTGTCTTTCCTCTGAGTGCCACCAGGTCTCCCCCTCCAGGGGACATGGTCAAAGGTGAGGCACCAGAGTATGTGAGAAAGTAATATCCCACTCTCCACTCTACTGTGGAGAGTGTTCTGTCCATTGGCTAGATCTGGGTAGGGGTTTAAGGTTTACCGCCTGTATTGTCCTTGGCTGGTGCCTTAGTTTGAGCGGGACTCCTGGGCCCAAATCTGCCTATCGTAATGTTCTACTTGTAGGTTCCTAGGACCCTCTGGATCCTTCTACTTTGCCATTCTCCCATGCTTCTCTCATCTAGAGTCCCAATAGAATGTCCTCCCCTCTGTCTCAGTTTCCTGGTAAGTGAAGGCTTTTGTGGGACATGCCCCTTGGGCTAATATGCAGATATAAGTGAGTATATACCATTTGAGTCTTTCTGCTTCTGGGTTAACTCACTCATTATGATCATTTCTAGTTCAATCCATTTGTCCACAAATTTCAGGACAGCTATTAAATTGTTTTTAATAGCTGAGTAGTATTCCATAGTGTATATGTACCACGGTTTCTTTATCCATTCTTCTACTGATGGACACTTAGGCTGTTTCCATGTTCTGGCTATTATGAATAAGGCTGCTATAAACATGGTTGAGCAAATTTTCTTGTTGTGTGCTGGAGCATCTTCTGGGTATATTCCAAGGAGTGGAATAGCTGGGTATTGAGGAAGCCCTATTCCCAGTTTTCTGAGATAACACCAGATAGATTTCCAAAGTGGTTGTACTAGTTTGCATTCCCACTAGCAATGAAGGAGTGTTCCTCTCTCCCCACATCTTCGCCAGCATGTGGTGTCGCTTGAATTTTTGATCTTAGCCATTCTGATGGGTGTAAGATGGAATCTCAGAGTTGTTTTGATTTGCATTTCCCTGATGATTAAGGAGGTTGAGCATTTCTTTAAGTGTTTCTCAGCCATTTGATATTCCTCTGTTGAGAATTCTCTGTTTAGTTCCAAGCCCCATTTCTCAATTGGGTTATTTGGTTTGGTGGTGTTTAATTTCTTGACTTCTTTATATATTTTGGATATTAGACCTTTGTCAGATGTAGGGTTGGTGAAGATCTTTTCCCAGTCTGTAGGCTGTCGCTTTGTTCTCTTGACAGTGTCTCCTGCCTTACAGAAGCTTCTCAGCCTCATGAGGTCCCATTTATTAATTGTTGACATTAATGTTTGCGCTGTTGGTGTTCTGTTCAGGAAGTTGTCTCCTGTGCCAATATGTTCCAGGCTCTTCCCCACTTTTTCTTCTAAGTGACTTAGTGTCTCTGGTTTTATGTTGAGGTCTTTAATCCACTTGGATAAAAGTAATGTTTCATTCTCTGTTTAATTATAATCTGTCCATTTTATTGTTGGAGATATTTTGCTTATAGTTTATGGTTGGGGGCATTTATTTAGTTTTAATTCAATGGATTTTATATGGCACGTTGTTATCTTTTAATATATATCTCAGGAGTCATGTGTAATTTCTATAGGCCATAATTTCAAAATTTTATACATCTTATTAGTTTCCATTCTTGTGACAATTATCCCAAAATCTGTATTTATATTTTATAATATTAATATTTTGTCCAAGAAAAAACATTTTCTTTTAATACTTGATATCCAAATGAATTAATTATAGTTTTATGAGGGATATGGGTAACTTAGTGACTTTTAGACAACTCTATACTCCAATATCATTTCATAAATAATCTACTATTTTTCCATGTCTTATTCCACATTGTGGGTTTTTTATTTCCAACATTGCAGAATATTGTTGTTTGTAGAAAATAAAGACAACATCACTATAGATTGTGACATGGGATATACAAAATGTCAAAGAACTTGACAAAAGACAATGTCTAGGTGTTGGAGAGATGGCTCTGTGGTTAAGAATGCTTGTTGGTCTTGCAGAGGACTTAGGTTCAGTTATGACCTATGATGGTTCAAAACTCTCTTTAACTCCAGTTCCAAGGGATCTTATACTTTCTTCTGATCTCCATGGAAACCAAAATGCAAGTGGTGCACAGACATACATGCAAGGACATGTCAGAGAGGGCTAGGGTAGGCTTCTTCCCATCACTCAAATGTCCTTTCCAGGTTTATCTTCCTTCTGCTCCAAATACACACAGGGAAAACTAAGGCATATTACTGAACAAGGAGTCATTGTTAGAGCCAAAACTCATACCCTCTTGTCAAAAAAAAAAATCTTCAAAGGCATAGTTCTTTATACAGCATGACCATATGGAAATCCCACAAAGTTTTCTGTCATCAACTGCCAACAGGAATTGATGGAGAGCCACTAAAAAGGCTCACCCACTTGCCTTGGGGTCAAGTAGGGCAGGATTCTCCCAGTGGAATCCGATATGTACCACACCACAGAGCTTACACTTGTTTTGACACCACATTGAGATGTCCATACATCTCACCACATGACTTGTAGGCAAGAGGATGTCATTTTCATAGTAACAATATTTCTTTTGTTTCATTCTACTCAATTCTGGACATTGAGTGGGATTATAAAGAGAGGAACTGAAGAGATTGAAACTAAGAGATATGATTCCCTGGTCTGGAAGTGGATAGCATACACATGAAAGATAATGCTTTATAATGTAAATGACTTTGAAGTTTTAAATTAAATTATATTACATTTATGCAAACACTTTATAAATTTTGTGTTTCCAGGACTTCTATTAAGCTTGGAATTACACAACATTTAGAAACTGGGCCACAAATGCTATTCCTAGCTTGTTTAACCACTTTCCCTAATTTTATTTGGGCCCCTACAAAGTATTTTTTGTCTCAAATCATCACAACGAAACCCTAAGAGAATGATGCCCCATTTCCCATCAGAGGGATTGGGTAGGTTTTTGGTCGCTTTCTTGGGCTATAGATGTTTATTTTCATTGGGTGTTGGTTATAAGTTACTATTGGTCTTAACCAGAGAGAAAATGAGGTTGGATTCAGGGATGTCTCTCTTTTCCAGTATCTTTCTTTCCTAGGTTTGGAGATAGGGGCTGAAAAGAAAGAAGGGGGAATATAGAAATATACAGGGATGATAGGACAAAAAGTAGATTATTGAGTCGACTCCTCAACATAAGGCCTTAACTGTTACTCATAAGGTTATTTTTATGTCATTGGTATAGAAATTTGTATTTGAGGCAGAATAAGTTTAATTTTAATACATTGGTATGGAATTCAAATTTAAGATTATTTTTCACACACATTAGATATATCTCTACTCTAATATGCGGTATTGCTCCCATACCACCCAAGTAGAATACAAGGTTTACCTCCAATGCCTTGAGAGTACTATTGCAGGCTGTTTAGAACAAGTGAGTTCGACAAGTTAATTGTCAGTTGATCAAATCATGGTTATGTCAATTACTAGTCTTTTTATATCATGAGAATACACATCCTAGATGTAACAGATAGGTATGAGTCCCTAGACGAACAAGGTAAAATAGATAAGGCCTTCAAAAACCTCAGAGTCCTACAAAATATGTCAGAAAGATGTTTTTATTCTTTTAAGGATTCTTTGACAATACAACAGGTTAACTCTTGACAACACCAAGCCTACCTCAAAGAAGATGATGAACATCAAAGAACCTCCTTATAAAAATGGCATCAAATGTGACAAACAAGCCTCTGGGGAAAATGTCCTCATTTCAACCACTGACAGAATGCTGCCTAAAAATAGGCAAGTTTGCATGCAGGTAGAATTGATGGCCAAACTCTGGCAAGACAGGGTAAGCAAGTCCTCAATAGTTCCTGCCTCACAAATATGTCTGTCTATACATTAGTCCAGAAGGCTGAAGATGATGTTCTAATGTTACAGAGAGTTAAGGCTGACGTTCAGGCAGCAAACTGTCTCTGTCTTTTTTTTTTTTTTCATTTTGGAAGCTGCTAACCTGAACTTCCTGTTTACTCAGGTAATTAATTTTATTTCTTCTCAAGTCTTTGATGGACTTGAAGATCAAATAGTTTAGTTTCACAATTAAGCTTAATTGTTTAGGGGTTAAGATGTTTTTACCTCTAGATAGATGTTTTAAGTTGATAGAGATGAGATATGATAGATATTGAATACATTCAGAATTTTATACTCACCAAGATAGGAAAATGTTCTCTAAAGGTTGCCAAATACAAATAACCAGAACACTATGAATGTAACATTCATATAATTCCTGATTGTTTGGTGGTTCTTCTTGCTCCATGTAGTTTATATATGTATAATAATATAAATGTATATTTAGAAAAATAAAAAATATTACAAAAATAATAATTTTGTGTTTCAGTAATTTAATGATATCTTTTATTTGACTTTAAAAATATTAGAATTTATTAATAATATTGGAACACATTATACAGACCTAGCCTATTAAACCTTTCACAAAGGTAAGTCTGTTTAATTACAATTACTACATTTCTCAGAACTTAAAACTATACAGTATCATAAAGCATATGATTCATGAAAGTCTATAGTTTCAGGTAGGTTCTTAGAGTTTGCCTTTGTAAGCTCAGTTCCCACATCTCACAGTAAACTTAAATTAAGAAGAGATGCTCACTGGAAAGTCCCTAAGTTATGCAATTGTTTCTATTCTACAATCTAGAACAAGTAACCTTTGAATACTAACTTTTTAGGAAGTCTTTTTTATTATTAACTTTATTAAATTATTCACTTTATACCCTGTTCACAGCCCCCTCCCTCCTCTCCTCCAGGTCCCTCCCTTCCCCCTTCTTCTTCCTTTCCCCCCTCTCCTTTTCCTCAGAAAAGGGGGTGTCCCCCCCCAAGTCTGTGCATGTACTAACAGCTTTAGTCTCATAAGCATTTCTTCTACCACTGAGGCCAGACAAGGCTGCCTAGTTACGGGAAAGTGATGCTAAAACAGTCCATTCATAACCCAAGTGATAGGCTATGGATTCTATTTAGCGGATTTATCAAAGGTAGTGAATTGATGGCGGGTAACTAAACAGAGAGGAGAGATAAAATGATAAAGCCATTTTGTATTTGTGATAGATCAAATTTATATTAAAATAAAACTAGAACCGTACAATTAGATGTAACAAAGTATTGATGGTTCTTTATATCTTACATTTTTATATTTTTATAAAAACCTAGGCCAAAGAAAAAAATCCCGCTGCCCTTTAACTAAACAGATGCTTTGATGGTTTGCCAGACCCTCTGTCTTGCCTTTCTTCCAAGTCTACATAATGCAGTGCCAATCAGATGCTTATGCAACCAGCCTGTGCATTACCTTCTTGTCTTAAACAACCTCCTATATAGACACCCAGCTGCCTGGGGTCCTGCACAGATATTTTTCTACTCACACACAAGATGGAGACTAAAGATCCCTCCCCTAAAGTAGGGAGCTAACCACACGCCTTCTCTCCATCCGTTGGCGTACACCAGACATAGCCCCTCCAATATTAGTAAGATGGCCAGATCCCTTAGATGGGATCTAGAAGGGACCAGACCCACTCCTTAAAACCGGAAGGGGTTTTGCTTGCGTTTTTCCACAGGACCTGCTTAGACCTACTTGCCAGAAATGCCCGACACCAGCCCTCCAACTGAGAAGATGGCCCGGCTCTCTCTGATGGATGAAAGATGAAAAACAAAACAGAGATGTCACCTTCCACGAAACAATAAAGTCTTCTGTAAAGATATCTGTGACTTGACTGCCCACTGGAAAGATGCCAAACCTGGGTTAAAATTCCTCTACACCTCAGATCCATCCCCTCCACTTCCTGCGGCAGTTTCCTCTGCTTTCCCCGCCTCCAGGAAGTCTCCACATGTGGAGGTTGCAGATGTTGGAGTTGCAGGTTTGAGTCGTCCGGTCAGGATGACAGGGTGTTCACCAATCTTAACACTCATTTCCAGCTTCCTATCGGTGACCCTTGGGATGAACGGTGGCGGCTGGGTGTCATGGGCTAGCCCGACACTGATGGCTATGCCAAACAACCTATAGCTGACCTTCATGTGTCTCACCAGCTTGTCTCCACCTCCCAATCAGGCCTAAGCTGCGATAACATTCTCAAGCAGGAAGGTCAATCCCAGAAGGAGCTTCAGACCACGCTTTCCAGACACAGTATATTCAATATGCCGCTGAGCTCCTTCCCTTAACGTTCACCCCAACTAGTCTCAGTGCTTTCTCTGTATTTCTATTACCCGGTTGTTATTAGCAGCTGATTCAATTAACTCCTCCTTTTATGAAGCCCAGAGATACCTATCCACTAAAAAGGCACAAGGCATCCCTTTCTTCAACCTACCTCCGCCCCTCTGCTTTGTAGGGCACCTCCTCAGACCGTCATCCTACGTGCTCCAGCAGCATCACAGTCACCGAGCCTATCGGTGTTAACCCTCCTGCCATGCTTTGGTGTAAAGAGACCACCAGGTCCTGCCTTAATCCTATTTTCAGGGCTTCTGAGCCCTGTAACGCATGTTCCCCAGGCTTATCTCTATGAGCCTGAAGAACATGCCTTACAACTGGATGGGAGCCAACAGAGGAGAGAGAGCTTTACCCCCTCCTCTTTGGATTGGGCTTTGCAGTTTCCCTGGTTGCCACTGGGACTGCTGGAGTGGCCCTCGCCCAAACCCGTCATCATCTGGCCAATGACTTCCAGGACAGATTCGATCAGGCAATGGCTTCCACCACAGCCAGTTCAGAATCACTTCAATGCCAGACTACGTCCGTCCCTGGCAGGAATTGCCCTCCATAAGGAGAGCGCTGGACCGATGACCGCCGCATAGCAGTCTGGAACCTGCATGATATTAAAGAAAAGAATGCTGTTTTTATGTCAGTGAATCTGGACTGGTAGAGCAAAGTGTAAGGTGCTCAGAGATCTCCAGCGGGACTCCGCGACACATTTTATGTTTCCTACTTCCCCACCACATGGTATTCAGACCCTTTTGTAACCTGATGCTGCCCCCTCACCGCCTCGGCCATGACCAGGCATTGGAACCCTGCTCCTCCTCGCTCCCTGCCTTATCCAATTTTTAAAACAACAGATGAAGAATATTGCCGAGGTCACTGTCTGCTGGATCCTGGTTGATACCAAACAATCCCCAGGGTTGGAAACACAACGGCGACACTTTTTTTTCCTTAAGAAAAAGAGAGAGGGAATTGTGGACCATTGCTAGCCAGCAGAGGTCCAGAGGCTCATCCTTGTGGTAGGCCAGCTTTCTAGGCTTGGAAGAAGGAGAGCACCTCTCTCCTGCTGCCAGAAGACCACAAAGGCCTAGGGCCAAAAGGTGTCAAGATGCTGCCTCCTTTCAGAGAAACATTTCAAAGCTGCCCAGAATGCATCCCAGAGGCAGGTCCCGCCCCCACCGCCTCCCCCTGGATGCCCTGGGTACACCTCCTGCAATTTACATACCAGGCCTTTAAAAACCAGGGGTCCCTGAGTTAGGGATGCTCTCCTGTCTCTTCTTTTCTTTTAGCCCTTTGTCCTTGTCTCTTTTATAAAGACACGAGTTTATTTTGAACTCTTGTTGGTAGATGGAACTCAAGGAAGATAACGAATTAAAACCTAGTTGTTTTCTTGGTAACCTCCTATCCTTCCTCTGAGCACCACCAGGCCTCCCCTTCCAAGGGACATGGTCAAATATGGGGCACCAGAGTTCATGTGAAAGTCAGTCCCCACTCTCCACTCAACTGTGGAGAATGTCCTGTCCATTGACTAGATCCGGGTAGGGGTGTGAAGTTTACTGCACGTATTGTCCATGGCTGGTGCCATAGTTTGAGCAGGACCCCTGGGCCCAGATCCACCCCTCATAAGACTTGATACCCAATGAGCATACATAGGGGGAGGAGGTCCCCCTCAGTCACAGTCATAGGGGAGGGGAGTAGGGGGAAAGTTGGGGGAGGGAGTAATGCAAGGATACAAGGGATGAGATAACAATTGAAATTTAATATTAATAAATTAATAAAATATTTTTTAAAACCTAGTTGTTTGTCCCTCAGCTGTCTTATTTTGGCTAAATATGCTCAGCTACCCTGTGCTTACTCAAGTCCAGGGTTTGGACCCTTCCCAGAAGACCCAGAAATAAAGAGTGCCCTCTCCTCAGAGGACAGCTTGAGAACATGCCTGCCCTCTGCCTAAGAACTCACAGGTGGCCACATTCACCCCCAGATAAATCTCAGCCCTCTGTGTCACCAGGTTCTTGGGACAAGCTTTCCCCAGCCTGCTTCCCAAGAGCTCTGAAGAACTGAGGCTGAGGGAAAAAATGCCTCAAAGGGCGCTTCATTCAACAAGTCTCATTATTTTTCTTTATTTCTGTACTATATATAACAATGGTTCCCTTGCATGTATGTTTGTGAACCATGTGACTGAAGTGCCTGAGGAAGCCAGAGTTACACACAGGACTATAGTGACCTATGGCTGTGAGATGCCATGGATGCTGGGCCATGAATCCTGATCATCAGGAGGATCTGTCAATGCACTTAACTGCCCAGCCATCTCTCCAGCATAAGGTTTGGAGTTTTGTAATTTCATTTATCAAACAAACTAATAAAGAGTGGAATGTGGGCGTTGATTATTCCTCTGCTATATCCTGACCTCTAGTTTATAATAAAGAAAAACATTGCAAACATAGCCTATTGGCTTTATCCAGAGTAAATTATACAAGGAATTCAAATCTTTACAGGAGGAAGCATTAAAAAGATATCTGCAAACCTGAATAAGATGTGTTTTTCAGACTCTGAGCAACAGCATAGTTTTCCCTTTATCTTCATGTTTTCTTCTTCTTGAACACACTATTAATTTCACTTTTATGCACATCTTTTGAAAACTGTATAAATCTTTAAAGTCATTACAAAAGGAGTAAAGGATCAGCTCATGTATAAATCATAGTGATTAACTAAGGACCAACTTAAAATCCTTGATTTAAACATTTTATAACTTGTAAAGGGACTGAGACCATTCCTCTGTGTGCTTCCTCCCTAGAGAGCAGGTCACTGAACAGATGCTTCTATCTGTAACAAAGCTTTTCTTTTCCTCTGTAAGCAACTGAGTAGATGTTAGTTAATGCATAGATATCTTGGTTTATATATCCTGACCTTACACAACACATTTTTGTATGCACAAATCTAGGCCTCAGATAACAGAGACCAATATATCTCTCTTCTATGAGCAAGAAGGGCCCCTGAGTCTCACTGGTTCATTTGTGTTTATTAGAAACATACTGTGAAAGGATTTAAAGAATATATATTCATTTTTGAGATTTAATATGTTTTACAAGAGCCAACGATTAGAATTGTACAAAGTCAGGAAAACTGGCAAGTAGGCATGGATCCACGGAAACCAAGCAAGACTAACCAACACAAAACACAGTGGAAAATGCTTAGAGCTAGGGTCCTCTGACTCCATTACACTTAGAAATTAATCTTACATTTAATAAATAAAAACTATCACCTGAATTTACACACTTGAGTCACAGCAAAGCATAATTCATCACTTTACAGAAGCATTCTGGGTACACACTTCCCCCAGTAATTAAATTATGTTCTTTTGTGAATCTCTTTTCACTCCCCAACTCAACCAAGAATCTACTCAGGAAACAAGTTGGTGGTGGAGGAATTCTCTCTCAGGATTTGGCCAGTGACTATCATTCTGATGGCCTTACGAAACCAAGGATAAAAAAATGCATAAATCAAAGGGTTCATGGCTGAGTTATAATAAGCAATCCAAATTAGTATTTCATACACATACGTGGGAGTGATGAAGTCTAGGAAGGCATCAATGATGGTGTCAATGAAGTATGGGAGCCAGGAAAGGAGGAAGGCAGCCACTGCGATTCCCAGGGTTTTGGCAGCCTTCCTCTCCCTCTTGGCCACCCTGTCCTTGTAGCTCTCTGCTGCATTGGCAGTCTGGTCACTCATCTTCTCAATCTTCTGAGCCTGCTGTTTAGCAATGAGGAAAATCTTAGAGTAGACAGTTATCATCACAAGTGAAGGAATGAAAAATAATGTAAAATGGATGAAAACCCAGGTTTGATTTAGAGTAAATTGACAACCGCCCACACAGGTGAGGGCACTGACTAGATCCTCTAGCCCTGCTTCATTTGCTCCTGAGTAAAGGAGGGAAAATCCATAGATGATGGACAGGAGCCAGGAGAACAGGATGCACTTGCCAGATACAGATATAGTGAACCTGGTGGGGTAGGTCAGGGGGTCACTGACTGCAATATATCTGTCCACAGAGATGAAGCTCAAGTGGAAGATAGAAGAGTAACAAAATGATACATCAAAGCAAGTGTGTAATTTACAGTAATTCTCCCCAAAGTACCAGCATCCCTCCACAGACCTCACTGTGCTGAAGGGCATCACTGTCAGTCCCACCAGGAAGTCAGCACAGGCCAGGGATGCCACCAGGAAGTTGGCAGGAGAGTGCAGCTGCCTGAAATGAAGAATTGATGTCATCACCAGGAGGTTTCCACACACAGCCAGCACAGTCCCAAAGCCAAAGACTGCATAGAGGATGAGGCGAGGGCCTGTGGAGTATGGGATTCTGACACAGGAAGTGTTCAGCTTCTCATAGCACAGCTGGGCAGATGTGGCAGAGAGCAGGTCTCTGCTCAGGATGCTGCCTTGATCCCAGGGAAAACTGTCATCTTCTGCTGCCATGTGTGCTATTCCAAAATCTTCAGAATTAAAATACAGATTGTCATTGCTAGTGCATTTTCACATCCTAAAATGATCTTTCTAATTCACACTAACCCCCTCCTAATTTTTTAAATCTGTTTTCTCTCCTTCATTCATTTCTTCGCATCTCAAAAGCACCAGTGTGTTCTTTGATGCAAATTTGAATCTCACCTTTGAATTTTCAGTATTATTTAGCTAACCTACATTAGTACCCTAAGCACTCTGGCCTAATGATGACAAATACAGTGTCCCTGGGACTGAAATCCCCTGGTGTAAGGTGAGGTAAGTGAGAGTTTGTCAATAGCAGGTTGTTAATGCACAACCACCCTCTACCTTCTAATTTGATGGATCTAATAACCTTTCCCTGTAATGTAGGTGGATGTGATTCCTGTCCCAACAGAACTTTGCTCAGAAGTTGAGGTTTTGTTATTTTACTAGAGACGGCCTTTCCCCTTTGTGAGAAATGTTATCAATGACTCTGTAGAGAAAGGAGTCACAATCCCTTCATACAGTTCCTTCTGTTTTCAAGCACTAGTTTGTGTTAAAGAAATAAATGCAGAGTCCTGACACATACTTTCCCCCACTTTCAGCTTTAATCTTTTTTGTTTGGAATAGTGCGTGCATCTACTGCCAGAATTTGTTGATGGAATGAAGCAAGCAGGATGTTAAAACAAGTAGGAGTTTCCTCTCTTTGTGTTTTCTTTCTAGCGGTTGGAATCACTGGAAGACACTGCACAGATCCGATGTGGCAGGAATCTCAGAGTGTGGGCTACTAGTGTGTGCTTCCTTCTTACTTGTAAAATGTGTGTTTCCCTCCCAGAATACTGTTA
The DNA here is from genome assembly GCF_964271855.1 of Acomys minous. Classification (NCBI taxonomy): domain Eukaryota; kingdom Metazoa; phylum Chordata; class Mammalia; order Rodentia; family Muridae; genus Acomys; species Acomys minous. The sequence goes on from NC_140485.1 coordinate 116,097,942, forward strand.
TAGAATCTGGGTAAGAGCAGAAAAGGTTTTTCCTTTCAATGTCTGGACAGTCTTAGTACTAGTTTTGGGTATGTAATTATAAAATACACTTTAAATATTTCACATAAAAATTTAAAGAATGTTAAGCAATTTTTCATTTATAGCACATACTAACATGAAACTCCCTTAAACTAATTGTAGTCTCACTGGCATTACTATTTACAACATCATCATCATCATCATCATCACCATTATCCTCATAATCATTATTATACACAAAATAATATCATTCATATTTGCCTACCTTAACAAGAAAACAGCTGTGCACTCTGACTTACATTTATGACTTACTCAAAATAAAACCATGCTTACATGGCTAGGAGATGCTAGAAAATTAGGTGCTGGTAGGGTATATGTGGGGATGGGAGTGTGGGCCCTCAGACCCTTGTAAATGCCTGGTGCACATGGCTACTCTCCTTTAATTCCAAAGTGCAGAAGGAAGATTCAGTGGATGCCCAGAACAAGTGGCCTAGCTAGACCAGAAGTGTTAGCAAGCTATAGGCTCAGCCGGGAGACCTTTTCTCAAAGAACAAGGGATAGTAATTGTTGAAACCTCACAATGTCCTCTTCGGGTTTCCATGGGCACATATGCTGTCATGCATGCACATGCTAAGCATGATGATAAGAAGTAATATTCCAACATCTGTTTAATTGTAAACTGTCCATCTTATTATTGGAGATATTTTGCTTATAATTTATGATTGGGCAGCATTTATTTTGTTTTCATTGTATGAATTTTAGAGACATACCACTTTCTTTTAATATACATCTCAGGGATCATGTACCATTTCTTTTTCTTTTTTCTTCTTCTAATTTTTATTTAAGTAATTTATTCAGATTACATCTCAGTTGTTAACACCTCACTTGTATCTTCCTGTTCCACTCCCTCGCTCTTTCATCCTATTGCCCTTCCCTAGGTCTGTGACAGAAAGGGACCTCTTCCCCCACTATAAGATCACAGTATATCAGTTCTCTTCCTGGTAGCCTGCTTACCCTTCCTCTGAGTGTCACCAGGTCTCCCAAGCAAGGAGAAGTAGTCTAATAGGGGGCACCAGAGTTCATGTCTGAGTCAGTCCTTGCTCTCCACACTATTGTCCATTGGTTAGATCTGGTTAGGGGTTCTAGGTTTACTACATGCATTGTCCTTGGTTGGTACAGTAGTTTGAGCTGACCTGCCTGGGTCCAGAACCACCAGCCTTAATGGTATTCTTGTAGGTTTCTTGGACCCCTGGGTTCTTCTATCTCCCCATTCTTCCATACCTCTCTCACCTAGAGTCCCAGTAGGAAGTCCCAGTATCTATCCCTATCTGGACCGAAGTGAAGACTTTCAGGGGACATCTCTGTTGGGCTAGTATCCAACTATAAGTGAGAATGTACCGTGTGTATCTTTCTGGCCCTGGGTTAAGTCACTCAGCATGATGATTTCTAGTTCCATCCATTTGCGTGTAAAATTCAGGATTTTCCTTGTTTTTAATAGCTAAGCAGTATTCCATAGTGTAAATGTACAAGTTTCTTTATTCATTCTATGATTGAAGGACATCTAGGTAGTTTCCAGGTTCTGGCTATTATGATCAATGTGGCTATGAGCATGGTTGAGCATATGTCCTTGTTGTGTCATGGAGCATCTTTGGGGTATATTCAAAGGAGTGGAATAGCTGGGTCTTGAGGTAGCCCTATTTCCAGTATTCTGAGAAAGTGCCAGATTGATTTCCAAAGTGGTTGTGCAAGTTTGCACTCACACCAGCAATGAAGGAGTTTCCTCCGTTCTCTACATCCTCCCTAGAATGTGCTGTCACTTGAGTTTTTGATCTTAGCCATTCTGGTGGGTATAAGACGGAATCTCAGAGTCATTTTGATTTGCATTTCTCTGATGACTAAGGGTGTTGAGTATTTCTTTAAGTGTTTCTCAGCCATTCGATATTCCTCTGTTGAGAATTCTCTCTTTAGTTCTGAGCCCCATTTCTTTCTCTCTCTCTCTCTTTTTTTCTTCTTCGTTTTCTTTTCTTTCTTTCTTTTTTTTTTTTAAGATTTATTTATTTAAGTATACAGTGTTTCACCTTCATGTATGCCTGCCCACCAGAAGAGGGCACCAGATGTCGCTGTAGATAGTTGTGAGCCACCATGTGGTTGCTGAGAATTGAACTCAGGACCTTTGGAAGAGAGGGAAGCACTCTTAACTGAGCCACTCTCCAGGCCCCCATTTCTTAATTGAGTTATTTGGTTTGGTGGTGTTTAATTTCTTGAGGTCTTTATATTTTTTTTTAATATTAGTCCTTTGTCAGATGTAGGCCTGGTGAAGATCTTTTCCCAGTCTGTAGGTTGTCGCTGTGTTCTGTTGACAGTGTCTTCTGCCTTACAGAAGATTCTAAGCCTCATGAGGTTCCATTTGTTAATTGTTGACCTTAGAGCCTGGGCTGTTGGTGTTCTGTTTAGGAAGTTGTCTCCTGTGTCAATGAGTTCCAGGCTCTTCCCCACTTTTTCTTCTAACAGATTTAGTGTCTCTGGTTTTATGTTGAGGTCTTTAAACCACTTGGGCTAGAGTTTTGTGCATGGTGATAAATATGGATCTACTTGCATCTTTCTACATGTAGACATCCAGTTAGACCAGCACCATTGGTTGAAGATGCTATCCTTTTCCATTGAGTGGATTTGGCTTCTTTGTCAAAAATCAAGTGTCCATATGTTTGTGGATTTATTTCTGGGTCTTTTATTCAATTCCATTCGTCAAACAGCCTATTGCTATGCCAGTATCATGCTGTTTTAATTACTGTTGCTCTATAGAACAGCTTGAGATCAGGTATGAAGATTCCTCCGGAGGATCTTTTATTGTACAGCATTGTTTTAGCTATTCTGTTTTGTTTTTGTTTTTGTTTTTCCATATGAAATTGAGAATTAATCTTTCAATGTCTTTAAAAATGTGTAGGTATTTTGATAGGAATTGCATTGAATCTGTGAATTGCTTTTGGTAAGATGGCCATTTTTACTATGTTAATTCTCCTGATCCATGAACAAGGGAGATCTTTCCATCTTCTGATGTCATCTTCAATCTTCTTCTTCAGAGATTTGAAGTTTTTTTCAAACAAGTCTTTCACTTGCTTGGTTAGGGTTACTCCTAGATACTATATTGGCTGTGGTTATTGTGAAGGGTATAGTTTCCCTAATTTTTTTTTCAGCATGATTGCCATTTGTATATAGAAAGGCTACTGACTTTTTGAGTTAATTTTGGATCCCTTAATCTCCTTATTGCTCTGGCTAGAATTTCAAGAACTATATTGAAAGGCTATGAAAAAAAGTGGCACCCTTGTCTCGTCCCAGATTTTTGAGGAATTTCCTTGAGTTTCTTCCCATTTAATTTGATGTTGGCTATTGGCTTGCTGTATATGGCCTTTATTATGTTTAAGTAAGTGCCTTGTATGCTTGATCTCTCCAAATCTTTAAACATGCATGGGTGTTGGATTTTTCATGTGCCATTTCTATAGGTCATAATTTTCCATATTTGTATATCTCCTTAGTTTCCATTTCTGTGACTAGTATCATAAATCTGTTTATACTTCATAATATAAATTAACATTTTGTTTAAGAAATAAAACCAACATTTTCTTCTAATATTTGACATCCAATGGAATTAATTGTAATTGTGTGAAAGATATAGGTAACTTCCTAAGTTTTTAAACAGCACTATACTACAATATCATTTCTTAAATAATCTATTTTTTTCTCCATATCTTATTCTACCTTGAGGTATTTTTATCAGTATTGCTGTTTGTAGAAAATAAAGACAGCATTACTGCATATTATGACATTGGACACACAAAATTTCAGGGAAAATGTAAACAAAAAATTCCACCAAAGACAATCTCTAAGTGGTGGAGAGATGGCTCAGGGGTTAAGAACACTCGTGGCTCTTTCAGAGGACCTCGGTCCAGTTCTCATTACTCACATGGTAGTTCTCCACTCTCTGTAACTGCAGTCCCACGGGATCTGATACCATGTTCTGATCTCCACGGGCACCAAAATGCATGCGGTGCACAGATGTACAAGCAAGAGCAGGACACACAAGGAAGATTGACACATGTTTGCTACAGTTCCCCATTTGTGGAGATAAACTGTAAAACTATTTTGCTGCTACTTCCTACCTATAACTCTTCCACTGTTAGGAATCGTAATGTAAGTGTCTAATTTGTAGGACGTATGACAATGTGACCCCCCCAATGAAAATGTGCTTTGACCCCCAAAGGAGTCACAACACACAGGTTGAGAGCCCGTGTGTTAAAGAATGGAGACAGCCAACACAAGGTAGATCCAAGTACCAAACTGTAAAAAGAGCAGTGGGCACCGAGCACAGGCAGAAGCTGTCTACTAGTGGGTCTAAGCAGTTCTTTGAGCCCATGAATAACTTTCCCAGTTCAGCTTGACATAATCTTTCTGCATCTCACAAATCTGTTTCTCCTCACACCCTGCCTTATCCAATTTTTAAAACAACAGATGAAGAATATTGCTGAGGTCACTGCCTGCTGGGTCCTGGGTCCATACCAAACAATCCCCAGGGTTGGAAACACAATGATGACACTTTTTTCCCCCTTAGGAAAAAAGAGAGAGGGAATTGTGGACCATTGCCAGCCAGCAGAGGTCCAAGGCTCATCCTTGTGGTAGGCCAGCTTTCTAGGCTTGGAAGAAGGAGAGCACCTCTCTCCTGCTGCCAGAAGACCACAAAGGCCTAGGGCCAAAAGGTGTCAAGATGCTGCCTCCTTTCAGAGAAACATTTCAAAGCTGCCCAGAATGCATCCCAGAGGCAGGCCCCACCCTGCCCCTCCCCCTGGATGCCCTGGGCACACCTCCTGCAATTTACATACCAGGCCTTTAAAAACCAGGGGTCCCTGAGTTAGGGATGCTCTCCTGTCTCTTCTTTTCTTTTAGCCCCTTGTCCTTGCCCCTTTTATAAAGACACGAGTTTATTTTGAACTCTTGTTGGTAGATGGAACTCAAGGAAGATAGCGAATTAAAACCTAGTTGTTTGTCTCTCAGCTGTCTTATTTTGGCTAAATATGCTCAGCTACCCTGTGCTTACTCAAGTCCAGGGTTTGGAATCTTCACAGAAGGACTCAGAAACAAAGAGTGCCCTCCCTGCAGAGGAGAACTTGAGGACCTGGCTGCTCTCTGCCCAAGAACTCACAGGTGGCCACATCCACCCCAACACAAATCTCAGCCTTCTATGTCACCAGGTTCTTGGGACAAGCCTTCCCCAGCTTGCTTCCCAAGAGCTCTGAAGAACTGAGGCTAAGGAAAAAAATGCCTCAAAGGGCGCTCCATTCAACAAGTCTCAATATTTTTCTCTATTTCTGTACTGTTTATAGCAATGGTTTCCTTGCATGTATGTTTGTATACCATGAGACTGAAGTGCCCGAGGGCGCCAGAGTTACACACAGGACTATAGTGACCTATGGCTGTGAGATGCCATAGATGCTGGGCCATGAATCCAGGACTCAGGAGGTTCACTTTACTGCCCAGCCATCTCTCCAGCCTAAGGTTTGGAGTTTTGTAATTTCATTTATCAAACTAATAAAGAGTGGAATGTGGGGGTTGATTATTCCTCTGCTATCTACTGACCTCTAGTTTATAATAAAAAAAATTACAAACATAGCCAATTGGCTTTGTCCAGAGTAAATTATACAAGGAATTCAAATCTTTACAGGAGGAGGCATTAGAAATATATCCACAGACCCAAATAAGATGTGGTTTCTAGACTCTGTGTGACTGCAAATTTTGCCCTTTATCTCCGTGTTTTCTTCTTCTGAACACACTATTAATTTCACTTTTATGCACATCTGTTAAAACCTATGAAAATCTTTAAAACTTATAAAATGAGTGAAAGATCAGCTCATGTATAAATCATAGTGATTAACTAAGGACCATCTTAAAATCCTTGATTTAAACAATTTACAACGTGTAAAGCTTTAGGACTGAGACCATTCCTCTGTGTGCTTCCTCCCTAGAGAGCAGGTCACTGAACAGATGCTGCTATCTGTAAAAAAAGCTTTTCTTTTCCTCTGTAAGCAACTGAGTAGATGTTAGTTAATGCATAGACATCTTGGTTTATACATCCTGACCTTAAACATATTTGAATGCACAAATCTAGGCCTCAGATAACAGAGACCAATATATCTCCTTTCTATGAGCAAGAAGGGCCCCTGGGTCTCACTGGTTCATTTGTGTTGTATTAGAAACATACCGTGAAAGGATTTAAAGAATATATATTCATTTTTGAGATTTAATATGTTTTACAAGAGCCAACAATTAGAACTGTAGAAAGTCAGGAAAACTGGCAAGTAGGCATGGATCCACGGAAACCAAGCAAGACTAACCAACACAAAACACAGTGGAAAGTGCTTAGAGCTAGGGTCCTCTGACTCCATTACACCTAGAAATTAATCTTACATTTAATAATTAAAAACTATCACCCGGATTTACACACTTGAGTCACAGCAAAGCATAACTCATCACTTTACAGGAGCATTCTGGGTACACACTTCCCCCAGTAATTAAATTATGTTCTTTTGTGAATCTCTTTTCACTCCCCAACTCAACCAAGAATCTACTCAGGAAACAAATTAGTGGTGGAGGAATTCTCTCTCAGGATTTGGCCAGTGACTATCATTCTGATGGCCTTACGAAACCAAGGATAAAAAAATGCATAAATCAAAGGATTCATGGCTGAGTTAGAGTAAGCAATCCAAACTAGTATTTCATACACATACGTGGGAGTGATGAATCCTAGGAAGGCATCAATGATGGTGTCAATGAAGTATGGGAGCCAGGAAAGGAGGAAGGCAGCCACTGCGATTCCCAGGGTTTTGGCTGCCTTCCTCTCTCTCTTGGCCACCCTGTCCTTGTAGCTCTCTGCTGCATTGGCAGTCTGGTCACTCATCTTCTCAATCTTCTGAGCCTGCTGTTTAGCAATGAGGAAAATCTTAGAGTAGACAGTTATCATCACAAGTGAGGGAATGAAAAATAATGTAAAATGGATGAAGACCCAGGTTTGATTTACAGCGACTTGACAACCCCCCACACAGGTGAGGGCACTGACAAGATCCTCCAGCCCTGCTTCACTTGCTCCTGAGTAAAGGAGGGAACAACCATAGATGATTGGCAGAAGCCAGGAGAAGAGGATGCACATGCCAGAGACAGATATCGTGAACCTGGTGGGGTAGATCAGGGGGTCACTGACTGCAATATATCTGTCCACAGAGATGAAGCTCAAGTGAAAGATAGAAGAATAACAGAACCATACATCAAAACAACTGTGTAATTTACAGTAAATCTCCCCAAAGTACCAGCATCCCTCCACAGACCTCACTGTGCTGAAGGGCATCACTGTCAGTCCCACCAGGAAGTCAGCACAGGCCAGGGATGCCACCAGGAAGTTGGCAGGAGAGTGCAGCTGCCTGAAATGAAGAATTGATGTCATCACCAGGAGGTTTCCACACACAGCCAGCACAGTCCCAAAGCCAAAGACTGCATAGAGGATGAGGCGAGGGCCTGTGGAGTACGGGATCCTGACACAGGAAGTGTTCAGCTTCTCATAGCACAGCTGGGCAGATGTGGCAGAGAGCAGGTCTCTGCTCAGGATGCTGCTTTGATCCCAGGGATAACTGTCATCATCTGCTGCCATGAGTGCTATTCCAAAATCTTCAGAATTAAAATTCAGAATGTCTTTGCTAGTGCATTTTCATTTCCTAAAATGATCTCCTTCCTAATTCACAGTAACCTTCCTAATTACATGAATGCTTTTAAGTCTATGTTTTCTCTCTTTCATCTATTTCTGTACTTCCTGAAAACACTAGTCTGCTCTGAGATGTACATTTAAACGTCACCTTCTATTTGCAATCTCAGCTTATTTATCTAACCTACATTAATGCCCTAATCACTCCTAGTCCTTAGGAAAGTGGCTTAATGATGACAAATACAGTGTCCCTAGGACTGAATTCCCCTGGTGTAAGATGAGATAAGTGAGAGCTTGTGAGTAACATGCTGTTTATGCAACATTCACGTTCTCCCTTCTAATTTGATGGATCTAATGACCTTTCCCTATAATGTAGGTGGATGTGATACCTGTCCCAACAGAACTGTGTTCAGAAGTTGAATTTTGTTCTTTTATTAGAGATGGCTTTCCCTGTTGTCAAAATTGTATCAGTGACTCTATATTGAAAGTGGTCAAAATTCCTTCTGTTTTTAAAGCAGTGGTTGTACTAAAGAAATAACACATGGAGTCTTGACAACACCTACTTTTCCACACTTTCAGCTTTAATCTTTTTGGTTTGGAACAGTGAGGGCGTCCACTTCCAGAATTCACTCCTGGAATGAAGCAAGGAGGGTATTAAAACAAGTAGGAGTTTCTTTCCCGTGTGCTCTGTTTTTTGTCATGGAATCACTGGAAGACACTGCACAGATCCGATGTGGCAGGAATCTTCAGAGTGTGGGCTGCTGGTGTATACTTGCTTTTTACTTGAGAAATGTTTGTTTCCCTCCCAGAATACTGATATAGAATCTGGCTAAACTCAGAAAAGGTTGTTCCTTTCAATGTCTGGACAGTGTTAGTCCTGTTTTTTTTTTTCCATATGTTCTTGTAAACTAGACTTTAAATGTTTCACATTAAAATGTATTTCCTTCATTGTAGAAATATTGTTGTTTGTATAAAATCAAAACAACATTGCTGTATATTTTTGACATTGGACACATAAAATTTCGGGAAGGTGTAAAAGCACCCCTCAGAATTCTGCCTAGGAAAGCTCCAGCTGCCCAGCTCTACCTCTAGACCTCTGCAACTGCCATCTCCAATCCCTCAGTAGGACTCATCCCAGATTATGCTAATTTCAGGTGAAAAGTTTGGACAAAAACCACCAATATCTGTGCAAGAGAACTGCCCAATCCCTGAGCTTCCTACTAAAACCCACCAATCTCTGAGTAGGACAACCAACCAATCCCCAAACAAGAAAGGCCACAAATTCCTGAGCTCCCCAAGTCCAGGACTTGTAATCCCACCAATCCTCACTCTGGAAATCCTTGCGCAAGAAAGCTCCACCCCCTTAAAAAATTCTATATGAAGGCTGTGTCTGCCCAGTTCTCTGCTGCCTTCTCCCAGGGCCAGAGGCAGCCACCCCGTATTCATGCCCTTCTCCTGGATTTGCCTCTCTAATAAATCCCTTTAAGAGATTTGCTGCCTAGTGTGATTATCTTATCAGGAGAGATAAGAAGAGAGAACAGCAAGGAAGGAACAGAGCTCAATGTCTTAGGAACCTCAGTTCTTCAGGAGTTGGGCTAACCCTCCCCTTCGGCTTGCAATGTCTCTGTAAGAGGAGGCTTCCTCTCAGAACTGTGTGGTTTCTGGGCTCCTGTGTCTCAGGACACTCCTGGGATACTATCCCACCCCAGAGCTGTGTGGATCTGATTCTCCCCAGTCTTAGAATACCTTTCCTCAGAGCTGTGTGGCTCCTGGACTTCTGAGTCCCAGGATTCTCTTCCATCCAAGTACCTGGAAGGCCAATGAAAAAACAACATTTGTGCCTTGACTCTGGTACTGGGATGAAACTGCCCCACCTCAGAGCTGAGATACCTTCCCAGTCCTCAGAGTTGTGGGTTTGCTGGACCCCTTCCCACAGGATCAGGAAGGCAGGCCAACCCAAAACAACAATATATACATGGGGCACACACTCATACACACACACGCATACAAATTTCATTTTAATTTTCTTAGTGAAAAATCATTGTTCCTTTAAAAAATTATATAAAACTTATGTGCCTTAAAATTATACTAAACAACTTGGCAGCACTGCCTGGGCCTCATCTCCTCTGTGATGGATGGAAGATTTAGGAGAAGCCCCCTTACTCTCTGAGGGCTCACATTGATTATGATGACAATAGGCATGATATTTGACCTCTTCTGACCTAAATACAGTCACTAACAGAGGAACAGCCCTACCTGATTTTCTGCTTTGTGGTGAAATTAATGTAGTCCATAACACTGAATAAGCATCCTGTAAATTTACAAGCCACTTTCTGAAAGTTCAAGTTCCCTCAGTCTCATGTGCTTTGAGTTCCAGTGTTGGTGTGTTTGCTACTGGGCAGCTCAACACCTGTTCACTGAAATCAGGGCTCATGCACAAGAAAGCAGCACAGGTGAGAGATTGTTAGAGATTAACCATGCTCTAGCATATTCAGATTTATACTCAGTTTTCCAGCCTCTATAAAAATATTCAGAAAAGTATGATGATTGAGGAGGGGACATGGGAAAATTATGTGTCAAGGGTGTTTAAACGGTGTCTTAGTCAGGATAGCTATTGCTGTGTGTTGAGGGCACAAAGGTCCTGTAGTCACAGATAAGCACTAGGGAGACCAAGATTGATAAACACACAGGGAACCATCTCAGTGCAGGAGATAAAATAAGATGCCTGCAGTCCACATGAACAGCTGCCAAAGGATGCTGTTATTGTTCCAGTGAACTTTCAGCTATTAGTAGCAGCAGACCTCACCCAAATCCAACAGAATGTCTGTTCTAGACTCTTCCTTACCAGGGCCATTATCTCTAGTTCTCAGTTCCTAGACCTGTAGTATGACTGTCCCATGGTCTTTGTGGCCTGTGGATCACTGTGCTTTCTTGGTCAGAGACCACACTATATTCTAGAGCTTTCCCCTATAGACCACACCTTCATGGTCACATGTACATTGCAGAAGAGTTTCTTCATAGTCCCAACTTAAGGTTTATTGTGCACTTGGCATTGGAATGGTTGTTTCCTGGAAACTTGTTTCAAAATTCTACTGTGCTTAAATATGCTTAAAATTAAACCAACAGTCATCAGACTCTCAAAACTTTCATGCAGGTGGATGAAGTCTATCAGAATCAAGGTTTTATTTTTCACCTCTTCAAGGTTCATTCCTCTTTTTCCCGTGACAGGTTCAGGTGTTTTCCCCCACCCCCATCATAAATCACAAGGACCAAGGCGACTTGTGGAGGAAAGCGTTCATTTTAGCCAACACATTCAGCCAACAGATCTTCACTTAAAGAAGTCAGGATAGAAACTCAAACAGGCCAGAAACCTAAGACAGGAGCTGATGCAGAAGACAGGGCAGGTTGCTGCTTACTAGCTTGATCAACATGCCTTGCTTAGCCTGCTTTATTATAGAGCCTGGAACATGAGCCCAGGGACTGCACCACTCACAGCATCCTGTGCCTTTCCCTACTAGTCAGTAGTTAAGAAAGATTGTCATACCCAGATGTGATGGGAGCCTTTTGACAAATGAGGTTCCCTCCTTTCAGATAACTCTAGCTTGTGTCGAGTTGATGTAAGACTAGACAGCACAAAATGCTACTGGAAAAGGAACTGCTACTTTGGCTGAATGGAACTTAACATCAGAGTTACCTTTGAGTGCAGAGGATTACAGTAAGCCCCAGCCATGCTGAAGCTTTTGTTTGTCTACACTGCCACTCAAGTGAGGAACACATACAGCTCTTACTGAAACAGCTGAAGTCATCACAAACTGGTGATGTTTAAGGTCTGAACAGAAGAGCTATTGGCAGGGGATATTAAGGAGTCTGAGGTACCTTTAGTAACCTGTCAATCACACAAAGACAGGCTTCCTCAAACCTGTGAAAATAGGAAATACGACAAGTATGGTGTGACACAACCCTATCTAAAGGGAACAGCAAGAGTCCTAAATCCAGCACAGCTTTTGACAAAGCTCCAGCAAGGCTGAGCCTAGTGATGCAATCGCTGTGGTGTAGTGCCCTACTTTTTAACCTTGATCTCTATTTGTTGCATGATGGAAGATTTTATTATTTGTACAACTCGAGGATATTGGATTGATGGAAATTTTCTTATGAATCATTTATGCCCTCTAAGCTTTCCCAGGAATACTCCTCCTCCTGTTTTTAGGGAGATATCTTTATCTGTCCCTACTTGAAGGTCTGGCCTATGACCTGAAGGCTGTGGACTCAAATAATTATGTCAGAGACCTCCTTATGAGGCTCTGACTCAAAGATATTCTTTGGCACATCTTGTTCCTTACTCAGGAACAAGATAATCAAAACAAACTTTAAAAGGTAAACAATATTTGGTGGGCTAGAGAACCTGGCAGCAGATCAAATTAAATGCCACTTCCATATATGAATAAACAAAGAATTTTTTGTATAAATGATAAATGAGTAAAATATCAAGACCTCCTGTTCTTAGAAAAATCTTAATTTATACAGTGCCATAGCAGTGTCAAAGAACAAAATATACCAAGATTAGACATAAAAATAAATTCAACAAATATGTAAGACATAAAAATTGTATTATGCCAGAAATTGAATGACAGTGCAGCAGCTTTGGCCTGAAGACTTTTCCTGGGTCTAATCACAGTTGGCGCTCTGACCATTATAATTTGATAATACAGAAGGATCCAATATGGCAACACCAATCACACACTGCATCTGATTACCAGGACACCCAGGACTGCACAGTGACCTAAAGACCAAACTGAGAACTACAAAGCACCAGTGCTGCAGATTCACAGGTGAGAGGGATCCACATTGTGGGGAGCCTGGATGGGTCCAACTCCTGGCCACCCAGCTAACCCACAGAAAAATCCCAGGAAACAGCCCACATTAGCCACCATCTTGTCAAGGACTGCATGATATCCATGCAGCTTTAGGCTCTCTCCACCTGTCTACTGCTTGCCGGATCCAGGATAGGGAGTGGACAGGGAGAGCTAAGTCCCTGCACTGGACACAATCCAGTGCCTCTTGAGAAAGAGTGTGGGGCACCCAAGCACCATTGTGCTCTGATCCCTCTCATTCCCCCAGCTGCTTACCAGCCTAGCCCAGCTGGATCACAGAGCAGATAGGCAGAGCCCTGTCATCTCAAGAGGGCCTGCTTGTGGAGCATCTGAACAGCTTGGAGTTCTGATTTCTCACAGCCCATCCCCCCTCCCCCTCTGCTTACCAGCTGGGCCCATCTGTAACATGGAGCATACAGGCAGAGCTGAATCCAGGCACAGGCCACAATCTGAATAAGTTTGGGCCTTGGTATGTCTCTGCCTACCTGCCTGAAGCATACTGCTCTCACACAGCTAAGACACAAAGCAAACAGGTTGAGCAGAGACCGGCTCAGGCCGTAATTCACATTAGCTGCTATCTTGCTAGCAGCTTCTGGCCCTGATCTCACCTTGCTCACTTGCAGTTTATTGGCCTGATCCATCTAGGTCACAGAGAAGACATGCAGAGCAGAGACTTGTGTGGGCCACACCCCACATTAGCTGCTCTTCCATGAGCAGCTTTGAGCTCAAATCTCTCTCTAAAGGCCAGCAGCTTACAGGCCTAGCCCAACCAGAGCACAGAGCAGATAAACAGAGCCCTATCATTTCAAAAAAAAAAGCCTGTAGAACACACCAGCAGGTTTGGGCTCTGGCCCCCGCAGATGCCCACCTGCTTACCAGCCTGGCCCATCTGAGATACAGAGCATATAGACAGAGCTGAGTCTGTCGCAGATCAAGACTCACATTTGTTGTCATCTCAAAAAGTTCTTTTGGGCACCCAAGCAAATTCAAGCTTTAATCTCTCATATCCCCCTCAGCTGCTTACTGGCCTAGCCCATCTGGAACACAGAGCAGATAGGCAGAGCCCTGTCATCTTGAAAAGGACTGTAGGGCACCTGAGCACCTTTGCACTGGAAATCTATCAGCCCAGTCCTCTTCTGCCTGATCCAACTGGGATGCAGTCAGGGAATCTAGCTGAGCTGAGCTGGGTACAGGCTCTAACATCCACTGTGCAACATCGTGAGGAAGCCTCTGGGGAGCCCTAGCAAACAAACTTTGGCTTGGAGCTCCCTTTACTTGCTCCCAACTAGTCTGGCCAACGTGAGACACAGATAGCGACCTCATTGGAGAAACCTCTAGGCCTGCTAACACCAGAGACAACCAGATGCTTAGAGGACAGTGCAAGAAGACTATCAATGAAACTCAGTGCCATATAACAGCACTGGAAACCAGTGTTTCCACTATATCAAGCCCTGGAGATATGAACACCCATGAAGCTCAAGGAGAAGACTTCAAATCTGAAGTGATGAAATGATAGAAGTATTGAAAGAGGAGAATAAGTTACTCAAACAAATACAGGAAAATACACTCAAACACATGAAGCAATTGAACAAATCCTACAAAGAGCTACAGGAAAATGCATCCAAACAGATAAAATAATTGAATGGATTCTACAAAGAATTACAGTAAAATTCAATCAGATGGGAGCAAGAAATGAATAAGACTATTCAAGATCTAAAGAGGGAATTAGAAGCAACAAAGGAAACACAAGCTGAGTCAATCTTAGAGCTGGACAACACAGGGAAGATAACAGGAACAATGGTCATAAAGCCACACCAACCCAATACAAGAGATAGAAGAGGGAATTTCAAGTGTGGAAGATACCATCAGAATTATCGATACGTCAATCAAAGAAAACATTAAAACTCAAAAGTTCCTGACACAAAACACCCAAGAAATTTGAGACACTATCAAGAGGCCAATGTGAGAATAATAGGAATAGAAGGAGAAGACTCGAAGTTCCAAGGCCCAGAAAACATTTTCGACAAAATCATAGAAGAAAAGTTCCCCAACCTAAAGAAAGAGATCCCCATAAACATACATGAAGCTTACAGAACTCCAAATAGATTCAACCAGAAAAGAAAATCTTCCCACCATATAATAATCAAAACGTTCAATGTACAGAACAAAGAAAGAATATTAAACCCTGCAAGAGAAAAAGGTCAAGTCATATATAAAGGCAAACCCATCAGAATCACACCTGATTTCTCAACAGAAACTATAAAAGCTAGAAGGGCCTTGATGGAAGTCATGCCAACATTAAGAGATCACAGATGTCAACCCAGACTACTGTATCCAACAAAACTTTCAATCATCAAAGCTGGAGAAAACAAGATAGTGTTACAATAAATTGTAACTTTTCAGCCTAGGAAGCCAATAACTGACACAAAGAGACTGAAAAGTAATTCAAAGCTGCAAGCACTATGCTGGGCAGAATCTAAACTGCTACTAATCTAACAATAAACAAAATAAACTACTTTAATCCTCATAACCTACATATATCCCCAAGCACTTGCCAATCTGATCTTCCTCAGGTGGCTTCTCTCCTCCAACTCCCTCCATGAACTGTCAACTATCAACTCTTAACTATCAACTCCTGGCTCCACCCCCTGCCCAGGATGACTCACTTTCCAATTCCTGTCCTTCTGCCCAGCTGATTGGATACAGTGCTTTATTGACAGTTGTTACATCCATTCATTCAAGATATTCCTCCACAAGATATTCCATGACAAAACCAGGTTTAATGAGTACCTGACCACAAATCCAGACCTACAGAAGATACTAGAAGGAAACCGCCAACTCAAAAAGGCAAATTACACCCAGGAAAACACAGGAAATAAATAACTCCACAACCACAAATTCAAAACACAGAAACATACACACTTTGCCACCACCAACATCAAAATAAAAGGACCTAACAACCACTGGTCATTAATATCTCTTAACATCAATGGCCTCAACTCCCCAGTAAAAAGACACAGGATGACAAAATGGATGCGAAAACAGGATCCATCATTCTGTTGCATACAAGAAACACACCTCAGCAGTAAAGGTAGGCATTACCTCAGATTAAAGGGTTGGAAAACTGAATTGTAAGCAAATGGACCTAAGAAAGAAGCTGGAGGAGCCATTCTAGTATCTAACAAAATAGACTTTCAACCAAAACTAATCAAAAGAGATGGAGAAGGTCACTATATCCTCATCAAAGGATAATGTCTCAACTATGAACATCTATGCCCCAAATGCAGGAGCACCCACATTCATAAAAGAATCATTACTAAAGCTTAAATCACACATCAAACCCCACACATTAATAGTGGGAGACTTCAACACCCCTCTTTCCCTAAGAGGTAGACCATCAAGACATAAACTAAATGGGGGAAAAAAGGAAACTAATAGACATCACGAAACAAATGGACCAACCTGATATCTACAGAATCCACCCAAACACAAAACAATACCACTTATTTTCAGCACCTCATGGAACATTCTCCAAAATTGACCACATACTTGGTCACAGAGCAAACCTCAACAGATAGAAGAAAATGGAAATAATTTTTTGCATCTTATCAGATCACCATGGATTAAAGCTGGAACTCAACAACAAAAGAAACAACTGAAAGCCTACAAACTCATGGAAACTGAACAATTCCCTACTCAATGACATCTAGGTAAGTGACAAAATAAAAAGAGAAATTAAAAACTTCCTAGAATTCAATGAAACTGAAGGTACAGCATACCCAAATTTATGGGACACAATGAAAGCAGTGCTAACAGGAAAGTTCAAAGCACTAAGTGCCTTTATAAAGAAACTGGAGAGATCCCATACTAGCAACTTAACAGCACACATGAAACTGTGGTGCATTAAAGGCCTCAGCATAAAACCAGACACACTAAATCTGTCAAAAGAAAAAGTGGGGAAGAGCCTTGAGCTCATTGGCACAGAACACAACTTCCTGAACAGAACTACAACAGGTCAGGCCCTAAGATCAACCATTAATAAATGGGACCTTATGAAAGTGAAAAGCTTCTGTAAGGCATAGGAAACTGACAACAGAATAAAATGACAGCCCACAGATTGGGAAAAGATCTTCACCAAACCTACATCAGACAAAGGGCTAATATCCAAAATATATAAAGAAATTAAATGCCACCAAACCAAATAATCCAATTTGAAAATGGGGTACAGAACTAAACAGAGAATTCCCCACAGAGGAACATTGAATGGCTGAGAAACACTTAAGGAAATGCTCAACATCCCTAGTTATCAGGTAAATGCAACTCAAAACAACTCAGAGATTCCATCTTACACCTATCCCTGTGACTAAGATCAAAAACTCAGGTGGCAACACATGCTTGTGAGGATGTGGAAAAGGGGGAACACTCCTTCATTGCTGGTGGGAGTATAAACTTGTACAACCACTCTGAAAATAAATCTGGTGCTTTCACAGGAAATTGGAAATAATTCTACCTCAAGACCCAGCCATACTACTACTGGGAATATACCCAAAAGATGCTCCACCATCCAAGGTCATTTGCTCAACTATGCTCATAGCAGCCTTATTTATAATAGCCAGAATCTAGAAATAGCCTAGATGTCCCTCAACCAAAGAATGGATAAAGAAACTGTGGTACATTTACACAATGGAATACTATTTAGCCATTAAAAACAAGGAAAATTTGAAAGTTGCAGGCAAATAGATGGAACTATAAAAGATCATTCTAAGTGAGGTAACCCAGATCCAGAAAGGCATGCATGGTATATACTCACTCATAAGCAGATATTAGCCACATAATATAGGCTACATATTAACTACACTACTATACAGAGACTGAAACATCAACCAAGGACTATGTATGATGTGGACCTAGACCTTCTACTCAGATGTAGCAGTACAGTCTCCTTGTGGATCCCAAAATGTGGAGAGTAGGGACTACTTTGGACATATACTCTGGTCACCGAACTTAGATCACTTCTGCCTGGCACAATGGCCTTGCCAGGCTACAGAGGGAGAGGTTACAAGTAGTACAGATGAGACTTGATAGGCTGAGGTCATATGTTAGGGGAGGAAGGCTCCCTTTTCTGAGGACTAGGGAAGGGAGGGAGAGGGGATGAAGGAGGGAGGGGGTGTTCAGAGGGGATGAGGGAGGGGAATACAGTCAGGATGTGAAATTTTTAAACTGCAGAACAAGCAGGTAACTTATATTGCTAATCCCACTATATGGGAATAGCTCTGAGACTGGCTGAGGCATGAATATATAGGCATGGACGATGATTCTTGTTGGCTACAGAACCCTATGAATTATTATTATTAGATACCATTCTTCATATGGCATGAATGAATTTTACAGATGTCTTTTTTTTCCTGCTCATACAAAGAGCAGAAAACCAGCCTTAATTGTTCTGTGCATCATGCACATCTCATACACTTATAATTTTAGGACTGTATAATGCTTGTGAGAAATTATATGCTTTCAGAACAAAAGAAGCAGACACTGACACTGGATCAGACCTGATAGGATACATTCCTCTCAGCAAGCTGGTCACTGACATCCTGCATCCTTCATGTTCCAGCACCAAGTGCTTCAGTTTGGGATCCTCACAAAAACATGACAGCTCCCAGGACAGCTTCAAAGAGAGCTTCCAATCCCAATTGGTCCAGCATTTCAGAATGTCCCACACAGGACTCTAATTAAGCCTGTAATCTCTCAACATTTAGAAACTGGACCACAAATGCTATTTCTAGCTTGTTTAACCTTTTCCCCGATTTTATTTGGGTCCCTACAAAGGTATTATTCATCCCAAATCAGGCAGAAGAAACCTTAAGAGAACAATGCCCCCTTTTCTTTAAGGGGGTTGGGTAGGTTTTTGGTTGTGTTCTTGGGCTAGAGAGGGTTATTTTCAATGGGAGCTGGTTATAAGTTATTATTTGTATTCTTTAGAAAGAACACAAGGTTGAACTCAGAGATGTCTCTTATCTCCCATTCTTAGGTTTGGAGATAGGAGTTGAAAAGAAAGAAGAGGGGACATAGAAATATATAGGGAAGGTAGAACAAAAAGTAGATTAGCAAATTTACTCCTCAGTTTAATGCCTCAATTGTCACTCACAAAGTTATTTTTAATTCACTAGTATAGAATTTTGTATATAGATACAAAATAAGTTTAACTTTTGATACATGGTATAGAATTCAAATGTAAGATAATTGTTTACACACATTAGATATTTTACTCTAATATGAGTTATTGTAACCATATAACTCAAATATAATACAAAGTTTACTTCCAATACTTTGAAAGTGCTATTGCAGGCTGTTTAGGATAAATAAGTTATACAAGTTAATTGTTAGTTGGTCAACTCATGGTTATATCAATTACTAGTCTACTTTTTATCAAAAGACTATACACCTTAGATGCAACAGATAGATATGATTCTATAGAAAGACAAGGTAAAATAGTTAGACAAGGTCTTTAAAAACCTCAGAAACATATAGAATATGGCATTTAAAATGTTTTTTGTTATTTTAAAGATTCACTGAAAATGAGACAGGTTAGCGCCTGTCAACACCCAGCCTACCTCAAAGAGGATGATGAGCATCAAAGAACCTCTTTATGGAGATGGCTTCAAATGTGGCAAACAGGCCACTGGACAAAATGTCCTTGTTTCTACCACAGACAAAATTCTGCCTTAAAAAAGGCAAGTTTGGATGCAGGCCAAACTCTACCAAGACAGGGTAAGAAAGTCCTCAATAGATTCTGCCTCACAGATATGTCTGTCAGATATACTAGGCCAGAAGGCTGAAGATGTTTCTCCAATGTTATAGAGAGTTTTAGGCGACTGTTCAGGTAGCAAACTGTCTCTGTCATCTTCTCATATGGAAAGCTACTAACCTGCATTCTCTGTACACTCAGGTAATCAATTTTATTCCTTCTCAAGTTTCTGATGGGATTGAAGACCAGATAGTTAGTTTTATAATTAAGATTAATTGTTTAGGGGTTAAGATGTTTTTAGGTCTAGATTGATGTTTTAACAAAAAACAAACAAGCAAAAAATAAAGTTGTTTATCCACTTAAAATATTTAAAAAAGTATTTTTGATAATACATTGCTTGGGACATGACAATCTTCCCAGGCTGGCATGGAGAGTTTGTTTCTGTCTAGTGCCCTTGAAACCACAAGAGCTACCAGCCTGAGAATGGGCTGTCATGCTTTTGCAAAATATGCCATGCTTTATTATTAACAATTGGGTTGTAGAGATGATGAGTGAAAGTGATTATAAATGGTAATTCTGTCCTGTCATGGTTTGTCAATGAAAACTTAACTTATAACCAAGAGGAAGTTAAAATGTGTGTCCAGACACACACACACACACACACACACACACACACACACACACACACACACACGCTTAGATCTATGCCTACTAAGTTCTGTATAAATAAAGAAGCATTCTGACTGCCAGTCAATCAGGCTGTAAACTCCTCCCGATCCCTGTGCCTGGCTCGGTCCTCCATTTACTTCTGTTCACCCTCTCACCTCTCTGCATCCATTCTCCTTGAGGCCCCATCCCTGACCCTGGGGCTGGCCCCAGGCAGTGGTAGCTTAAACCTCTAATTACAAAGTTCAGGAACTTAAAGCACAGGGATTGCCTGAAGTTAGTCAGAGCTATAGGGAAAGACACTGTCACAAATAAAAATCAGATATAGTATCACAGCGAAGGGAAAGCTTTCCCAGTATAAAATAGGTCTGAGGGTAAAAGACAGCATACACTAAAAATAGTCATGGTCTATATCAAAACTGAAATTGGGAAAAAGTTAGCAGACAAGAGTATTTCAATATAGATCAATAACCTTAGCACTCATAGTAGACTCAGATATTTTTCTTTACTTTTCTACTATATGTAAGGATGTTTTGCTTGCATATACATCTGTGTACCATGAGACTGAAGTGCCTGAGGAAGCCAGAGTTACACACAGGACTATAATGACCTATGGTTGTGAGCTGCCATGGATGCTGGGCCATGAATCCTGGTCATCAGGAGGAGCAGCCAGTGCTATGAACTACGCAGCCATCTCTCCAGCCTAAGGCTTGGGGTTTTGTAATTTTCTTGTCTGAAACAAAATGATAGAGAATAGAATATGGGGTTTGACTACTCATCTGCAGTATATTGCCTTCTAGTTTATTATAAACCAAAACATCTCAAAATATACATCTGGCTTTACCAAGTAGAATATACAAGGAATTCAGCTATTTTCAGGAGAGGGCATTAGAAATACATCTGCAGAGCCTAAGAAAATGTGATTTCCAGAGTCTGAGTGACTGAATATTTTTACCTTTGTCTCATGTTTTCTTCCTCTGAACCCACTATTAATTTCACACTTAAGGACATTTTGGAAAACCCATGAAAATCTTTAGAAACTTTACAAAATAAGTGAAGGATCAGCTCATTTATAACTTGCATGAATAAGAAGGGCCATCTTAAATTTTTGATTTAAACATCTTAAAACTTGCAAAGCTTTGGAAATGTGACCATTCCTCTGAATGTTTCCTCCCTAGAAAGCAGGTCACTGAAGAGATGTTACTATCTGTAATACCATTTATCTTTTCCTCTGTAAGAAATTGAGTAGATGTCAGTTAATACATAAATATCTTAGCTTACAATTCCTGACCTTAAAAATCACATTAATTCATCACTTTACAGGACATTCTGGGAACTCAGTTTCCCGCTGATGATATTCTATTGTGAGTCTCTTTTCAATCCTGAACTCAACCAAGAATCTACTCAGGAAATAAGTTGGTGGTGGAGGAATTCTCTCTCAAGATTTGGCCAGTGACAATCATTCTGACGGCTTTTCGAAACCAAGGATAAAAAATGCATAAATCAAAGGATTCATGGCTGAGTTATAGTATGCAATCCAAATTACTATTTCATAAACATGCGTGGGAGTGATGAAGCCTAGGAAGGCATCAATGATGGAGTCTATGAAGTATGGGAGCCACGAAAGGAGGAAGGCGGCCACTGCGATTCCCAGGGTTTTGGCTGCCTTCCTCTCCCTCTTGGCCACCCTGTCCTTGTAGCTCTCTGCTGCATTGGCAGTCTGGTCACTCAGCTTCTCAATCTTCTGAGCCTGCTGTTTAGCAATCAGAAAAATCTTAGAGTAGACAGTTATCATCACAAGTGAGGGAATAAGAAACAATGAAAAATTGATGAAGACCCAGCTTTGATTCACTGCAAGTTGACAACCCCCCACACAGGTGAGGGCACTGACTAGATCCTCCAGCCCTGCTTCACTTGCCCCCGAGTAAAGGAGGGAAAAGCTGTAAGTGATGGACAGGAGCCAGGAGAAGGTGATGCACTTGCCAGATACAGATGCAGTGAACCTGGTGGGGTAGGTCAGGGGGTCACTGACTGCAATATATCTGTCCACAGAGATGAAGCTCAAGTGGAAGATAGAAGAACTACAGAATGATACATCAAAACAAGTGTGTAATTTACAGTAAATCTCCCCAAAGTACCAGCATCCCTCCACAGACCTCACTGTGCTGAAGGGCATCACTGTCAGTCCCACCAAGAAGTCAGCACAGGCCAGGGATGCCACCAGGAAGTTGGCAGGAGAGTGCAGCTGCCTGAAATGAAGAATTGATGTCATCACCAGGAGGTTTCCACACACAGCCAGCACAGTCCCAAAGCCAAAGACTGCATAGAGGATGAGGCGAGGGCCTGTGGAGTATGGGACCCTGACACAGGAAGTGTTCAGCTTCTCATAGCACAGCTGGGCAGATGTGGCAGAGAGCAGGTCTCTGCTCAGGATGCTGCCTTGATCCCAGGGAAAACTGTCATCTTCTGCTGCCATGTGTGCTATTCCCAAATCCTAAGGAGAAAAAAAAAAGATAATGTGTCATTGCTAGTGCATTTTCATATCCTAAAATGATCTTCCTAATTTACGGTAACCTTCCTAATTACAAGAATGCTGTTTAACTCTGTTTTAAATAGATTTTTCTACTTAAATTTAAATTCAAGTAAAATTTCCTCTTCATTCATTTCTTCACATCTCATAAGCACCAGTGTATTCTGTGATGCACATTTGAATCTCACCTTTTATTATCATTCTCAGCCTTATTTAGCTAACCTACATTAATGCCCCAAGCACTCCTAACCCTCAGGAAAGTGGCCTAATGATGACAAATACAGTGTTTCCCTGAGACTGAATTCCCCTGGTGTAAAGTGAGGTAAGTAAGAGCTTGTCAGTGACATGTTGTTAATGCACAACCACATTTTCCCTTCTAATTTGATGGATCTAATGAGCTTTCCCTATAATGTAGGTAGATGTGATACTTGTCCAACAGAACTTTACTCAGAAGTTGAAGTTTTGTTCTTTTATTAGAGATGGCCTTTCCTCTTAGTGAGAGATGTTATCAATGACTCTACATTGAAAGTGGTCAAAATTCCTGCATATACTTCCTTCTGTTTTCAAGCACTGGTTTGTGTTAAAGAAACAAGATGCAAGTCGTCTTCTTTAAGGCAGGCTGGGTATTGCCAGGAGTTAACTTGTCTTGTTGTCAGAAAAATATTTAGTGTAATAAAAAAGATCTTTAAGTGCCATATTTTGTAGGTCTCTGAAGTTTTTGAAGACCTTCTTTAACTATTTATCCTCATATATCTATAGAATCATATCTACCTATTAGACCTAGAATATATATTCTTGTGATAAAATTAGACTAGCTTATGATTGGCACTAATATACAAAATTCAATACCAATGAATTAAAAGTAACCTTATTTGTGAGTAACAATTAGGGCCTTGAGATGAGGGGTAGATTCAATAATTTACCTTTTGTTCTATCCTCCTCCTATATTTCTATATGCCCCTCTTTCTTTTCAGCTCCTATGTCCTTAGCTACAAAAGAAAGATAAAGGAAAAGAGATATGTCCCTGAGTCCAACCTACTTTCCTCTCTGTAAAGGACCAATAATACTTATAACCAACTCCCAATGAAAATAAGCATCCATAGACCAAAAGAGTAAACCAAAACCTATCCAATCCACCTTAGAGGAAATGAGAGATCATTCTCTTAAGTTTTCTTCAGGCTGATTTGTGGCAAATACTTCCTTTGAGGGCCCACAAAAATTGGAGAAATGGTTAAGTAAGCCAGCAGGAGCATTTTTTTAATCCATTTTTTTCAAAAGAAGTGAAATTCCAGGCCTACTAGGAGTCCTGTGTTGGACAGTCTGAACTGCTGGACCAATTGGGATCAGAAGCTTTCTACAGCACTGTCCTGAAAGCTGTCCTTTCCTATTCTGATGTTTAACAGCAACTGAAGCGCCTGGGGCTGGAACATGGAGGATGCAGGATGTCAGCATCCAGCTTACTGAGAGGAATGAATCCTGTCAGATCTGATCCAGGGTCGGTGTCCAGTTCTTTTGTTCTGAAAACATAATTTCTCACAGGCATGATACAGTTCTAACATTGTGATGGCATGAGGTGTGCAGGGTGTACAGAGCAATTAAGGCTGGTTCTCTGTTCATTGTATGAGCAGAAGTAAGACATCTGCAAATCTTGCTTCATGCCATACTAAGAATGGCCTCTAATTAAAAGTCACAGAGAATATGCGACCAAGACAAAACCTTATCTATAAACCTTCATATCTCAGCCAGTCTCAGAGCTGTAGTGGGATTAACAATACTAGTTACTTGCTTGTTCTGCAGTTTGAATTCTTTACATCACGATTGAAGCCCTCTCCCTCATCACCTCCAGATCCCAGCTCCTCCCTCATCCCCTTCTAATCCCATCCCCTCCCTTGTTTCTGCCAGGCAGAATTATGCCTAAAAATGGGCAAGTTTAGATGCAGGTAGAGTCGACGGCCGAACTCTGCCAAGATCAGGGTAAGCAAGTCCTCAATAGTTCCTGTCTCGCAAATATGTCTGTCAGATATATTGGACCAGAAGGCTGAAGATGATGCTCCAACATTATAGAGAGTGTTGGGTGACTGTTCAGGTAGTAAACTGTCTCAGTCATTTTTTCATTTTGGAAGCTGCTAACCTGAACTCCATGTTCACTCAAGTATTTAAGCTTTATCCCTTCTCAAGTCTCTGACGGGTTTGAAGACCAGATAGTTTAGTCTTTCAATTAAGCTTAGTAGGTTAGGGGTTAAGATTTTTTTAGATCAAGATCGATGTTTTAAGTTAATAGAGATGAAATATGATAGATATTAACTCCTTTCAGAATTTTAGACCTAACAAGATAGGAAAGATTTTTACTTCAAGTTTGCCAAATACAAATAGCCAAATCACTATGAATGTAACATATAATTCCTGATTGTCTCGTGGTTCTTCCTGCTATATATAGTTTATTTTACCCATGTGTAATAATATAAATGTATATGTTAAAAAAAGAAACAAAATAATAAAAAAAGAAGTAAGATGCAGAGTCCTGACATTTACTTTTACCTACTTTCATCTTTAATCTTTTTGGTTTGGAAGACTGAGTGGGACCACTACCAGATTTGCTCATGGAATGAAGCGAGGAGGATGTTAAAATAAGTAGGAGTTTCTTCTCCCTGTGCTCTGTTTCTCTCCCAGAATACTGTTACAGAATCTGCCTAAGCTTGGAAAAGGGTTTTCCTTTGAATGTCTGAACATTGCTAGTACTGGTTCTTTTTTTCCTTTGTTTTTTGGTATTGACTTGTAAATTATACTTTAAATTCTTCACATTAAAATTTAAAGAATTTCTGAAACATTTTGCTTTCATTAGCTCATACTAACATGAAACTTCACCATAGACAACTGCAGTCATCATGCATTACTTTCATCTTCATCATCATCCCCAACATCACCATCATAATCATCATCATCTACAGAATAGTGTATTCATATTTGCCTACCAGAAGAGCAAAAGGGCAACATTCTTTGCATTACATTATGATTCTACTCAAAATAAAACTATGTTTTCATAGCTGATAGATGCTATAAAATAAGGTGCTGGCAGTGCACGTGTGGAGATGGGTGTGTGGACCCTCAGACCCTTGTAAGTGCCTGGTGGACATGGCTGCCCACCCATAAGTCCAGAGATCACAAGGAAGAGGACTGTCAATTCCCAGAGCAAATGGGCTATCTAGAGTAGACGTGTTACCAAGCTACAGGCTCAGCTAAGAGACCTTGCCTCAAAGAAAAAGCATAGTAATTTTCGAAGCCTCACAATGGCCCCTTCTGGTTTTCACAGACACATGTTCTGACACGCATACACATGCTATGCATAATGATAAGAAATAATGTTTTTCTTAGAGTAATGTTTATTTTATGTTTATTTATTTATTTATTATTTATTATTTTTTTATTTTTATTTTTATTTATTTTTTTCTTTCTTTATTAATTTATTCTTGTTACATCTCAATGGTTATCCCCTCCCTTGTATCCTCCCATTCTGACCTCCCTCCCATTTTCCCCTTATTCCCCTCCCCTATGACTATTCCTGAGGGGGATTACCTCCCCCTCTATATGCTCATAGGGTATCAAGTCTCTTCTTGGTAACCTGCTGTCCTTCCTCTGAGTGCCACCAGGTCTCCCCCTCCAGGGGACATGGTCAAAGGTGAGGCACCAGAGTATGTGAAAAAGTAATATCCCACTCTCCACTCTGCTGTGGAGAATGTTCTGTCCGTTGGCTAGATCCGGGTAGGGGTTTAAGGTTTACCGCCTATATTGTCCTTGGCTGGTGCCTTAGTTTGAGCGGGACTCCTGTGCCCAAATCTGCCTATCATAATGTTCTACTTGTAGGTTTCTAGGACCCTCCGGATCCCTCTACTTTGCCATTCTCCCATGCTTCTCTCATCTAGAGTCCCAATAGAATGTCCTCCCCTCTGTCTCAGTTTCCTGGTAAGTGAAGGCTTTCGTGGGACATGCCCCTTGGGCTAATATGCAGATATAAGTGAGTATATACCATTTGAGTCTTTCTGCTTCTGGGTTAACTCACTCATTATGATCATTTCTAGTTCAATCCATTTGTCCACAAATTTCGGGACAGCTATTAAATTGTTTTTAATAGCTGAGTAGTATTCCATAGTGTATATGTACCACAGTTTCTTTATCCATTCTTCTACTGATGGACACTTAGGCTGTTTCCATGTTCTGGCTATTATGAATAAGGCTGCTATGAACATGGTTGAGCAAATTTTCTTGCTGTGTGCTGGAGCATCTTCTGGGTATATTCCAAGGAGTGGAATAGCTGGGTCTTGAGGAAGCCCTATTCCCATTTTTGTGAGATAGCACCAGATAGATTTCCAAAGTGGCTGTACTAGTTTGCATTCCCACCAGCAATGAAGGAGTGTTCCTCTCTCCCCACATCCTCGCCAGCATGTGGTGTCGCTTGAATTTTTGATCTTAGCCATTCTGATGGGTGTAAAATGGAATCTCAGAGTTGTTTTGATTTGCATTTCCCTGATGATTAAGGAGGTTAAGCATTTCTTTAAGTGTTTCTCAGCCATTTGATATTCCTCTGTTGAGAATTCTCTGTTTAGTTCCAAGCCCCATTCCTCAGTTGGGTTATTTGGTTTGGTGGTGTTTAATTTCTTGACTTCTTTATATATTTTGGATATTATACCTTTGTCAGATGTAGAGTTGGTGAAGATCTTTTCCCAGTCTGTAGGCTGTCACTTTGTTCTCTTGACAGTGTCTCCTGCCTTACAGAAGCTTCTCAGCCTCAAGGGGTCCCATTTATTAATTGTTGACAGTAATGCCTGGGCTGTTGGTGTTCTGTTCAGGAAGTTGTCTCCTGTGCCAATATGTTCCAGGCTCTTCCTCACTTTTTCTTCTAAGTGACTTAGTATCTCTGGTTTTATGTTGAGGTCTTTAATCCACTTGAATAAAAGTAATGTTTCATTCTCTGTTTAATTGTAATCTGTCCATTTTATTGTTGGACATATTTTGCTTATAGTTTATGGTTGGGGGCATTTATTTAGTTTTAATTCAATGGATTTTATATGGCACATTGTTATCTTTTAATATATATCTCAGGAGTCATGTGTAATTTCTATAGGCCATAATTTCAAAATTTTATACATCTTATTAATTTCCATTCTTGTGACAATTATCCCAAAATCTGTATTTATATTTTATAATATTAATATTTTGTCCAAGAAAAAACATTTTCTTTTAATACTTGATATCCAAATGAATTAATTATAGTTTTATGAGGGATATGGGTAACTTAGTGACTTTTAGACAACTCTATACTCCAATATCATTTAATAAATAATCTACTATTTTTCCATGTCTTATTCCACATTGTGGGTTTTTTATTTCCAACATTGCAGAATATTGTTGTTTGTAGAAAATAAAGACAACATCACTATAGATTGTGACATGGGATATACAAAATATCAGGAAAATGTCAAAGAACTTGACAAAAGACAATGTCTAGGTGTTGGAGAGATGGCTCTGTGGTTAAGAACGCTTGTTGGTCTTGCAGAGGACTTAGGTTCAGTTCTGACCTATGATGGTTCAAAACTCTAACTCCAGTTCCACGGGATCTTATACTTTCTTCTGATCTCCATGGAAACCAAAATGCAAGTGGTGCACAGACATACATGCAAGGACATGTCAGAGAGGGCTAGGGTAGGCTTCTTCCCATCACTCAAATGTCCTTTCCAGGTTTATCTTCCTTCTGCTCCAAATACACACAGGGAAAACTAAGGCATATTACTGAACAAGGAGTCATTGTTAGAGCCAAAACTCATACCCTCTTGTCAAAAAAATCTTCAAAGGCATAGTTCTTTATACAGCATGACCATATGGAAATCCCACAAAGTTTTCTGTCATCAATACTGCCAACAGGAATTGAGGGAGAGCCACTAAAAAGGCTCACCCACTTGCCTTGGGGTCAAGTAGGGCAGGATTCTCCCAGTGGAATCCGATATGTACCACACCACAGAGCTTACACTTGTTTTGACACCACATTGAGATGTCCATACATCTCACCACATGACTTGTAGGCAAGAGGATGTCATTTTCATAGTAACAATATTCCTTTTGTTTCATTCTACTCAATTCTGGACATTGAGTGGGATTATAAAGAGAGGAACTGAAGAGATTGAAACTAAGGGATATGATTCCCTGGTCTGGAAGTGGATAGCATACACATGAAAGATAATGCTTTATGATGTAAATGACTTTGAAGTTTTAAATTAAATTATATTACGTTTATGCAAACACTTTATAAATTTTGTGTTTCCAGGACGTCTATTAAGCTTGGAATTATGCAACATTTAGAAACTGGGCCACAAATGCTATTCCTAGCTTGTTTAACCACTTTCCCTAATTTTATTTGGGCCCCTACAAAGTATTTTTTGTCTCAAATCATCACAACGAAACCCTAAGAGAATGATGCCCCATTTCCCATCAGAGGGATTGGGTAGGTTTTTGGTCACTTTCTTGGGCTATAGATGTTTATTTTCATTGGGTGTTGGTTATAAGTTACTATTGGTCTTAACCAGAGAGAAAATGAGGTTGGATTCAGGGATGTCTCTCTTTTCCAGTATCTTTTTTTCTTAGGTTTGGAGATAGGGGCTGAAAAGAAAGAAGGGGGAATATAGAAATATACAGGGATGATAGGACAAAAAGTACATTATTGAGTCGACTCCTCAACATAAGGCCTTAACTGTTACTCATAAGGTTATTTTTATGTCATTGGTATAGAAATTTGTATTTGAGGCAGAATAAGTTTAATTTTAATACATTGGTATGGAATTCAAATTTAAGATTATTTTTCACACACATTAGATATATCTCTACTCTAATATGAGGTATTGCTCCCATACCACCCAAGTAGAATACAAGGTTTACCTCCAATGCCTTGAGAGTACTATTGCAGGCTGTTTAGGACAAGTGAGTTCGACAAGTTAATTGTCAGTTGATCAAATCATGGTTATGTCAATTACTAGTCTTTTTATATCATGAGAATATACATCCTAGATGTAACAGATAGGTATGAGTCCCTAGACGAACAAGGTAAAATAGATAAGGCCTTCAAAAACCTCAGAGTCCTACAAAATATGTCAGAAAGATGTTTTTATTCTTTTAAGGATTCTTTGACAATACAACAGGTTAACTCTTGACAACACCAAGCCTACCTCAAAGAAGATGATGAACATCAAAGAACCTCCTTATAAAAATGGCATCAAATGTGACAAACAAGCCTCTGGGGAAAATGTCCTCATTTCAACCACTGACAGAATGCTGCCTAAAAATAGGCAAGTTTGCATGCAGGTAGAATTGATGGCCAAACTCTGGCGAGACAGGGTAAGCAAGTCCTCAATAGTTCCTGCCTCACAAATATGTCTGTCTATACATTAGTCCAGAAGGCTGAAGATGATGTTCTAATGTTACAGAGAGTTATGGCTGACGTTCAGGCAGCAAACTGTCTCTGTCTTTTTTTTTTTTTCATTTTGGAAGCTGCTAACCTGAACTTCCTGTTTACTCAGGTAATTAATTTTATTTCTTCTCAAGTCTTTGATGGACTTGAAGATCAAATAGTTTAGTTTCACAATTAAGCTTAATTGTTTAGGGGTTAAGATGTTTTTACCTCTAGATAGATGTTTTAAGTTGATAGAGATGAGATATGATAGATATTGAATACATTCAGAATTTTATACTCACCAAGATAGGAAAATGTTCTCTAAAGGTTGCCAAATACAAATAACCAGAACACTATGAATGTAACATTAATATAATTCCTGATTGTTTTGTGGTTCTTCTTGCTCCATGTAGTTTATATATGTATAATAATATAAATGTATATTTAGAAAAATAAAAAATATTACAAAAATAATAATTTTGTGTTTCAGTAATTTAATAATATCTTTTATTTGACTTTAAAAATATTAGAATTTATTAATAATATTGGAACACATTATACAGACCTAGCCTATTATACCTTTCACAAAGGTAAGTCTGTTTAATTACAATTACTACATTTCTCAGAACTTAAAACTATACAGTATCATAAAGCATATGATTCATGAAAGTCTATAGTTTCAGGTAGGTTCTTAGAGTTTGCCTTTGTAAGCTCAGTTCCCACATCTCACAGTAAACTTAAATTAAGAAGAGATGCTCACTGGAAAGTCCCTAAGTTATGCAATTGTTTCTATTCTACAATCTAGAACAACTAACCTTTGAATACTAATTTTTTAGGGAATCTTTTTTATTATTAACTTTATTAAATTATTCACTTTATACCCTGTTCACAGACCCCTCCCTCCTCTCCTCCAGGTCCCTCCCTTCCCCCTTCTTCTTCCTTTCCCCCCTCTCCTTTTCCTCAGAAAAGGGGGTGCCCCCCCCCAAGTCTGTGCATGTACTAACAGCTTTAGTCGCATAAGCACTTCTTCTACCACTGAGGCCAGACAAGGCAGCCTAGTTACGGAAAAGTGATGCTAAAACAGTCCATTCATAACCCAAGTGATAGGCTTTGGATTCTATTTAGCGGATTTATCAAAGGTAGTGAATTGATGGCGGGTCACTAAACCGAGAGGAGAGATAAAATGATAAAGCCATTTTGTATTTGTGATAGATCAAATTTATATTAAAATAAAACTAGAACCGTACAATTAGATGTAACAAAGTATTGATGGTTCTTGATATCTTACATTTTTATATTTTTATAAAAACCTAGGCCAAAGGAAAAAAATCCCGCTGCCCTTTAACTAAACAGATGCTTTGATGGTTTGCCAGACCCTCTGTCTTGCCTTTCTTCCAAGTCTACATAATGCAGTGCCAATCAGATGCTTATGCAACCAGACTGTGCATTACCTTCTTGTCTTAAACAACCTCCTATATAGACACCCAGCTGCCTGGGGTCCTGCACAGATATTTTTCTACTCACGCACAAGATGGAGACTAAAGATCCCTCCCCTAAAGTAGGGAGCTAACCACACGCCTTCTCTCCCTCCGTTGATGTACACCAGACATAGCCCCTCCAATATTAGTAAGATGGCCAGATCCCTTAGATGGGATCTAGAAGGGACCAGACCCACTCCTTAAAACCGGAAGGGGTTTTGCTTGTGTTTTTCCACAGGACCTGCTTAGACCTATTTGCCAGAAATGCCCAACACCAGCCCTCCAACTGAGAAGATGGCCCGGCTCTCTCTGATGGATCAAAGATGAAAAACAAAACAGAGATGTCACCTTCCACGAAACAATAAAGTCTTCTGTAAAGATATCCGTAACTTGACTGCCCACTGGAAAGATGCCAAACCTGGGTTACAATTCCTCTACACCTCAGATCCATCCCCTCCACTTCCTGCGGCAGTTTCCTCTGCTTTCCCCGCCTCCAGGAATTCTCCACATGTGGAGGTTGCAGATGTTGGAGTTGCAGGTTTGAGTTGTCCGGTCAGGATGACAGGGTGTTCACCAATCTTAACATTCATTTCCAGCTTCCTATCGGTGACCCTTGGGATGAACCGTGGCAGCTGGGTGTCATGGGCTAGCCCGACACTGATGGCTATGCCAAACACCCTATAGCTGACCTTCATGTGTCTCACCAGCTTGTCTCCACCTCCCAATCAGGCCTAAGCTATGATAACATTCTCAGGCAGGAAGGTCAATCCCAGAAGGAGCTTCAGACCACGCTTTCCAGACACAGTATATTCAATATGCCGCTGAGCTCCTTCCCTTAACGTTCACCCAAACTAGTCTCTGTGCTTTCTCTGTATTTCTATTACTCGGTTGTTATTAGCAGCTGATTCAATTAACTCCTCCTTTTATGAAGCCCAGGGATACCTATCCACTAAAAAGGCACAAGGCATCCCTTTCTTCAACCTACCTCCGCCCCTCTGCTTTGTAGGGCACCTCCTCAGACCGTCATCCTACGGGCTCCAGCAGCATCACAGTCACCGAGCCTATCGGTGTTAACCCT
Organism: Acomys minous; assembly: GCF_964271855.1. Lineage (NCBI taxonomy): Eukaryota > Metazoa > Chordata > Mammalia > Rodentia > Muridae > Acomys > Acomys minous. The sequence continues at coordinate 116,130,507 of NC_140485.1, forward strand.
CCTGCCATGCTTTGGTGTAAAGAGACCACCAGTTCCTGCCTTAATTCTATTTTCAGGGCTTCTGAGCCCTGTAACGCATGTTCCCCAGGCTTATCTCTATGAGCCTGAAGAACATGCCTTACAACTGGATGGGAGCCAACAGAGGAGAGAGAGCTTTACCCCCTCCTCTTTGGATTGGGCTTTGCAGTTTCCCTGGTTGCCACTGGGACTGCTGGAGTGGCCCTCGCCCAAACCCGTCATCATCTGGCCAATGACTTCCAGGAAAGATTCGATCAGGCAATGGCTTCCACCACAGCCAGTCCAGAATCACTTCAATGCCAGACTACGTCCGTCCCTGGCAGGAATTGCCCTCCATAAGGAGAGCGCTGGACCTATGACCGCCGCATAGCAGTCTGGAACCTGCGTGCTATTAAAGAAAGAATGCTGTTTTTATGTCAGTGAATCTGGACTGGTAGAGCAAAGTGTAAGGTGCTCAGAGATCTCCAGCGGGACCGCGCGGCATATTTTACGTTTCCTACTTCCCCACAGCATGGTATTTAGACCCTTTTGTAACCTGATGCTGCCCCCTCACCACCTCGGCCATGACCTGGGCATTGGAACCCTGCTCCTCCTTGCTCCCTGCCTTATCCAATTTTTAAAACAACAGATGAAGAATATTGCCGAGGTCACTGTCTGCTGGATCCTGGTTGATACCAAACAATCCCCAGGGTTGGAACCACAACGGCCACACTTCTTTTTTCCTTAAGAAAAAGAGAGAGGGAATTGTGGACCATTGCCAGCCAGCAGAGGTCCAGAGGCTCATCCTTGTGGTAGGCCAGCTTTCTAGGCTTAGAAGAAGGAGAGCACCTCTCTCCTGCTGCCAGAAGACCACAAAGGCCTAGGGCCAAAAGGTGTCAAGATGCTGCCTCCTTTCAGAGAAACATTTCAAAGCTGCCCAGAATGCATCCCAGAGGCAGGTCCCGCCCCCACCGCCTCCCCCTGGATGCCCTGGGTACACCTCCTGCAATTTACATACCAGGCCTTTAAAAACCAGGGGTCCCTGAGTTAGGGATGCTCTCCTGTCTCTTCTTTTCCTTTAGCCCTTTGTCCTTGTCTCTTTTATAAAGACACGAGTTTATTTTGAACTCTTGTTGGTAGATGGAACTCAAGGAAGATAGCGAATTAAAACCTAGTTGTTTTCTTGGTAACCTGCTATCCTTCCTCTGAGCACCATCAGGCCTCCCCTTCCAAGGGACATGGTCAAATATGGGGCACCAGAGTTCATGTGAAAGTCAGTCCCCACTCTCCACTCAACTGTGGAGAATGTCCTGTCCATTGACTAGATCCGGGTAGGGGTGTGAAGTTTACTGCACGTATTGTCCATGGCTGGTGCCATAGTTTGAGCAGGACCCCTGGGCCCAGATCCACCCCTCATAAGACTTGATACCCAATGAGCATACACAGGGGGAGGAGGTCCCCCTCAGTCACAGTCATAGGGGAGGGGAGTAGGGGGAAAGTTGGGGGAGGGAGTAATGCAAGGATACAAGGGATGAGATAACAATTGAAATTTAATATTAATAAATTAATAAAATATTTTTTAAAACCTAGTTGTTTGTCCCTCAGCTGTCTTATTTTGGCTAAATATGCTCAGCTACCCTGCGCTTACTCAAGTTCAGGGTTTGGATCCTTCCCAGAAGACCCAGAAATAAAGAGTGCCCTCTCCTCAGAGGACAGCTGGAGAACATGCCTGCCCTCTGCCTAAGAACTCACAGGTGGCCACATTCACCCCCAGATAAATCTCAGCCCTCTGTGTCACCAGGTTCTTGGGACAAGCCTTCCCCAGCCTGCTTCCCAAGAGCTCTGAAGAACTGAGGCTGAGGAAAAAAATGCCTCAAAGGGCGCTTCATTCAACAAGTCTCATTATTTTTCTTTATTTCTGTACTATATATAACAATGGTTCCCTTGCATGTATGTTTGTGAACCATGTGACTGAAGTGCCTGAGGAAGCCAGAGTTACACATAGGACTATAGTGACCTATGGCTGTGAGATGCCATGGATGCTGGGCCATGAATCCTGATCATCAGGAGGATCTGTCAATGCACTTAACTGCCCAGCCATCTCTCCAGCATAAGGTTTGGAGTTTTGTAATTTCATTTATTAAACAAACTAATAAAGAGTGGAATGTGGGGGTTGATTATTCCTATGCTATATCCTGACCTCTAGTTTATAATAAAGAAAAACATTGCAAACATAGCCTATTGGCTTTATCCAGAGTAAATTATACAAGGGATTCAAATCTTTACAGGAGGAAGCATTAAAAATACATCTGCAAACCTGAATAAGATGTGTTTTTCAGACTCTGGGCAACAGCATAGTTTTCCCTTTATCTTCATGTTTTCTTCTTCTTGAACACACTATTAATTTCACTTTTATGCACATCTTTTGAAAACTGTATAAATCTTTAAAGTCATTACAAAATGAGTAAAAGATCAGCTCATGTATAAATCATAGTGATTAACTAAGGACCAACTTAAAATCCTTGATTTAAACATTTTATAACTTGTAAAAGGACTGAGACCATTCCTCTGTGTGCTTCCTCCCTAGAGAGCAGGTCACTGAACAGATGCTTCTACCTGTAACAAAGCTTTTCTTTTCCTCTGTAAGCAACTGAGTAGATGTTAGTTAATGCATAGATATCTTGGTTTATACATCCTGACCTTAAACAACACATTTTTGAATGCACAAATCTAGGCCTCAGATAACAGAGACCAATATATCTGTCTTCTATGAGCAAGAAGGGCCCCTGAGTCTCACTGGTTCATTTGTGTTGTATTAGAAACATACCGTGAAAGGATTTAAAGAATACATATTCATTTTTGAGATTTAATATGTTTTACAAGAGCCAACGATTAGAATTGTACAAAGTCAGGAAAACTGGCAAGTAGGCATGGATCCACGGAAACCAAGCAAGACTAACCAACACAAAACACAGTGGAAAGTGCTTAGAGCTAGGGTCCTCTGACTCCATTACACCTAGAAATTAATCTTACATTTAATAAATAAAAACTATCACCTGAATTTACACACTTGAGTCACAGCAAAGCATAACTCGTCACTTTACAGGAGCATTCTGGGCACACACTTACCCCAGTAATTAAATTATGTTCTTTTGTGAATCTCTTTTCACTCCCCAACTCAACCAAGAATCTACTCAGGAAACAAGTTAGTGGTGGAGGAATTCTCTCTCAGGATTTGGCCAGTGACTATCATTCTGATGGCCTTACGAAACCAAGGATAAAAAAATGCATAAATCAAAGGGTTCATGCCTGAGTTATAGTAACCAATCCAAACTAGTATTTCATACACATACGTGGGAGTGATGAATCCTAGGAAGGCATCAATGATGGTGTCAATGAAGTATGGGAGCCAGGAAAGGAGGAAGGCAGCCACTGCGATTCCCAGGGTTTTGGCTGCCTTCCTCTCCCTCTTGGCTACTCTGTCCTTGTAGCTCTCTGCTGCATTGGCAGTCTGGTCACTCAGCTTCTCAATCTTCTGAGCCTGCTGTTTAGCAATGAGGAAAATCTTAGAGTAGACAGTTATCATCACAAGTGAGGGAATGAAAAATAATGTAAAATGGATGAAGACCCAGGTTTGATTCACAGCGACTTGACAACCGCCCACACAGGTGAGGGCACTGACTAGATCCTCCAGCCCTGCTTCACTTGCTCCTGAGTAAAGGAGGGAACAGCTGTAGATGATGGGCAGGAGCCAAGAAAACAGGATGCACTTGCCAGAGACAGATAGATTGAACCTGGTGGGGTAGATCAGGGGGTCACTGACTGCAATATATCTGTCCACAGAGATGAAGCTCAAGTGAAAGATAGAAGAATAACAGAACCATACATCAAAACAACTGTGTAATTTACAGTAAATCTCCCCAAAGTACCAGCATCCCTCCACAGACCTCACTGTGCTGAAGGGCATCACTGTCAGTCCCACCAAGAAGTCAGCACAGGCCAGGGATGCCACCAGGAAGTTGGCAGGAGAGTGCAGCTGCCTGAAATGAAGAATTGATGTCATCACCAGGAGGTTTCCACACACAGCCAGCACAGTCCCAAAGCCAAAGACTGCATAGAGGATGAGGCGAGGGCCTGTGGAGTATGGGACCCTGACACAGGAAGTATTCAGCTTCTCATAGCACAGCTGGGCAGATGTGGCAGAGAGCAGGTCTCTGCTCAGGATGCTGCCTTGATCCCAGGGATAACTGTCATCATCTGCTGCCATGTGTGCTATTCCAAATGTCCTCAGATTCCAAATACAAAATGTGTAATTTCTAATGCATTTTGTCTTAGCACCACACCTAGACATCAATTCAGGTTTTCATTTTCTGAAATTATTTCCTTTCTAATCCCTAGGAAAGCTTCCTAAGTATATGAATGCGATTCAAGTCTCTTAAAACATTTTCTCTGCTTTATCTATTTCTTCGCATCTCAAAAGCACCAGTGTGTTCTGCGATGCACATGTAAACCTCACCTTTTATTAGCATTCCCAGCCTTATTTAGCTAGCCTACATTAACAGCCAACCACTCTTAACCTTTAGGAAAATGGCCTAATGATGACAAATCCAGGTGTCCCTAGGACTTAATTCCCCTGGTGGAAGGTGAGGCAAGTGAGAGCTTGTCCGTTCATGCTGTTTATTTCCTAAACAGTTTGCCCTTCTAATTTGCTAGTGACTGTTAACCTTTCTGTACAATGTAGATGGATGTGATATCTTCCCCAGTAGAACTTTAACAAATATTTGAACTTTGATAATTAATTAGAGATGACCTTTCCCCTTAGTGGGAAAATTTACCAGTGACTCTCACATTTCCTGTTACCAATATTCCTTCCTTGATACATATAGAAATATTCTGGCTTGCTAATTTTTTCCAATTTTGATTTTTGTCATGCACTGTGACTATCATTAGTATACATTTTTTTTTTACTTTAGATATATTTTACACTGGTAAAGCTTCCTTCCCTCAAAAATTGGTCTCTCAAAGAAATAATATGCAAAGCTATGTCAATACCTATTGTCCTCTGTGTTTGGGTTTAATATTTCTGATTTGGGAAAGTGAGGGCATCCACTGCCCGAATTTGGTCATGGAATGAAGCAAGAAGCTTGTTGTGATTAGCACTAAGGAAACCAGGATTGATAAACACACAGGGAACCATCTCAGTGCAGGAGATAAAATAAGATGCCTGCAGTCCACATTAAAAGCTATGAAAGGATGCTGTTATTGTCCAGGTCAGTTTTTTGCTATTAGTAGCGGCAGACCTCACCCAAATACAACAGGATGTCTATTCCAGACTCTTCCTTACCTGGGCTGTTATCTCTAGTTCTCAGTTCCTGGACCCCACCTGTCGTATGACTGTCCCATGGTCTTTATGGCCTGTGGATCACTATGCTTTCCTAGTCAGAGAACACACTAGATTCTAGGCCTTTCCCCAACACAACACACCTTCATGGTCACATGAACATTGCAAAGGTGTTACTATACTTAGTCCCATCTTAAGCTTTATTGTGCAGCTGGAATCACAATGATTGTTTCCTGGAAACCTTTTCCAAATTTGATTGTGTTTAGAGACGCTTAAAATCAAATCAACTGGCATCAGATTCCCCAAACATCCATCAAGTTTGACAAAGCTTATCAGAACCAAGTTTTTATTTTCACCTCTTCAAGGTTCATTTCTGTTCCTCCCACGACACCTACAGGGAACTCATCGTCTGTGATAAAGTACCAGGTCCAAGGCAACCTATGGAGAAAATGGTTTATTTCATAGAACACTTCCAGGTAACTGGAAGTCAGGAGAGACACTCAAACAGGCCAGGAACCTAAAGCACGAGCTGATGCAGAAGCCAAGGAGCTGCGTACTGGCTTGCTCAACATGGCTTGCTCAGCCTGCTTTCTTATAAAACCAGGACTACATTCCCAGGGATTGCACTACTTACAACATCCTGCACCATCCCTAATCAATCACTGGTTTAACATTTTCATACAGCTAGATCCTATGGAGTCATTTTTTTTTCAAATGAGGTTCCATCTTTTCAGATAACTCTAGCTTGTGTCAAGTTGATGTAAGACTAGACAGCATAAAATGCTACTGAAAAAGGAACTGCTACTTTGACTTAATGGAACTAACCATCAGAGTTACCTTTGAGTGCAGAGGATTCCAGTAAGCATGAGCTCCTCTGAAGCTTAGCACTTGCAGCTCTGTAGCTACAGAAGAAGCCGGTCTTACTGAAACAGCTGAAGTCAACACAAACTGATGATGTTTAAGGTCTGAACAGAAGAGCTATGGGCAGGGGACTTCAAGGAGTCTAAGGTGCCATTAGTCACCTGTCAGTCACACAGAGATACTTCCTCAAACACATTAAAATAGGAAATAAGGCAAGGGTGGTTCTTTAAACCTCTAATCACAAGGTTTAGAAAGCTGAAGCGGGGGGATTGTTTGCAGTTAGTCTGAGCTACAGAGAAAGTCTCCATATCTCAAGTGAACATCAGAAATAGTATCATGGCTAAGGGAAAGCTTTACCAGTGTAAAATATATCTAAAGAAAAAGACAGTGTATACTAATGATAGTCATGGTGCATGACAAAATCAAAATTGGAAAAAAAATTAGCAAGCCAGAATATTTCAATATGTATCAGGAACCTTGCTATACATGGTAGACTTAGAGTTTTTTCTTTACTTTTCTACTTGTAGGCTTTGAACTTTTTCAAACCTACTTCATTTGGGTTTTTTTTAAAACTTATACCTTCCTTTCAACCCACCTACCCTAGATACGAGAGAAAACATGTTAATGGAAACAGGAGAAGTAGACCTTTACAGACTTGGACCCATTCCACTTTTTGTGGTGCAGATTCCAGCAGCCCAAGTAAACCCTGCAAACCTGCAATTCCTCAAAGGTGACTGCAACTGCAGCAGCCGGAACCCAGGGCAACAGCTGGAACCTGCAAGCAGGAAGAGTTCTCAGGATCATTTCATTCTAGGAGTGTCTCCAAGCAGAGGCCATGAGCAAAGTAGTATGCACATCTTTGAAAATCTGTGTAAATCTTTAGAAACTTTGCAAAATAAGTGAAAGATCATCTCATAGATGCTAAAGAAGGACCAACGTAAAATCCTTACTTAACATATTACAACTTGTAGAGCTTGTAGAGCTCTAGGACTGAGACCATTCCTCTGTGTGCTTCCTCCCTAGACAGCAAGTCACTGAACAGATGCTGCTATCTGTGACAAAGCATTTCTTTTCCTCTATAAGCAACTGAGTAGGTGTTAATGTATAAACATCTTGGTTTATACATCTTGACCTTAAAATTCACATTTTTTAAATGCAGAAATCTAGGCCTCAGTTGACAGAGACCAACATATATCATTTCTGTGAGCAAGAAGGGCCCTGTGGGTCTCATTTTTTCATTTGCATTGTATCACAAATATATCACAAAGGGAATAAAAGACTATGTACTCAAATTTGAGGCTTAAAAAGATTAACAAGAGCCAACAATTAGAATTTTAGAAATACAGGAAAAGGGGAAAATAGGCATGGATCCACAGAAACCAAGCAAGACTAATCAACACAAAACACTGTGGAAAATGGTTAGAGCTGGGGTCCTCTGACTCCATTTCAATGAGAAGTTAATTTTACATTTAATTTTTTTTAAAGCCTGTCATCTGGATTTATCCATTTGAGTCAGAGCTGAAGCATAATTAATCACTTTGCAGGAGCATTCTGGGCTCTAGGTTCCCCCGGTGATGATGTTCTGCTGTCTCTTTTCAATCCCCAACTAAACCAAGAATCTACTCAGAAAACAAGTTGGTGGTGGAGGAATTCTCTCTCAAGATTTTCCCAGTGACAATCATTCTGATGGCTTTTTGAAACCAAGGATAAAAAAATGCATAAATCAAAGGGTTCATGGCTGAGTTATAGTAAGCAATCCAAACTAGTATTTCATACACATACTTGGGCGTGATGAAACCTAGGAAGGCATCAATGATGGAGTCAATGAAGTATGGCAGCCAGGAAAGGAGGAAGGCAGCCACTGCGATTCCCAGGGTTTTGGCTGCCTTCCTCTCCCTCTTGGCCACCCTGTCCTTGTAGCTCTCTGCTGCATTGGCAGTCTGGTCACTCAGCTTCTCAATCTTCTGAGCCTGCTGTTTAGCAATGAGGAAAATCTTAGAGTAGACAGTTATCATCACAAATGAGGGAATAAGAAATAATATAAAATTGATGAAGACCCAGCTTTGATTCACAGCGACTTGACAACCCCCCACACAGGTGAGAGCACTGACAAGATCCTCCAGCCCTACTTCATTTGTCCCTGAGTAAAGGAGGGAAAAGCTGTAAGTGATGGACAGGAGCCAGGAGAAGGTGATGCACTTTCCAGATACAGATGCAGTGAACCTGGTGGGGTACGTCAGGGGGTCACTGACTGCAATATATCTGTCCACAGAGATGAAGTTCAAGTGGAAGATAGAAGAATAACAGAATGACCCTTCAAAAGAAGAATGGAATTTACAGTAAGTCTCCCTAAAATACCAGCATCCCTCCACAGACCTCACTGTGCTGAAGGGCATCACAGTCAATCCCACCAAGAAGTCAGCACAGGCCAGGGATGCCACCAGGAAGTTGGCAGGAGAGTGCAGCTGCCTGAAATGAAGAATTGTTGTCATCACCAGGAGGTTTCCACACACAGCCAGCACAGTCTGCATAGAGGATGAGGCGAGGGCCTGTGGAGTATGGGACCCTGACACAGGAAGTATTCAGCTTCTCATAGCACAGCTGGGCAGATGTGGCAGAGAGCAGGTCTCTGCTCAGGATGCTGCCTTGATCCCAGGGAAAACTGTCATCTTCTGCTGCCATGTGTGCCATTCCAAAATCCTGAGAAAGAAAATACTGACAAAAAAAATCCCTACTAATTCATTTTCGTTTCCTCAAATGATTTCCTTCCTAGTTCACAGAAACCTTCCTAATTACAGGAATACTGTTTAACTCTACATTAAATTTTTAGAAAAGATTTTTCTATTTAAATTTAAATTCAAGCAATATTTCTCCTTCATTCATTTCTTCACATCTCAAAAGCACCAGTGTGTTCTGTGATGCACATTTGAATCTCACCTTTTATTAGTATTCTCAGCCTTTTTTATGTAACCTACATTAACACCCAGGCACTCCTAACCCTCAGGAAAGTGGCCTAATGATGACAAATACTGTGTCGCTAGGACTGAATTCCCCTGGTGTAAGGTGAAGTAAGTGAGAGTTTGTCAGTAGCAGGTTATTAATGCACAACCACATTCTACCTTCCAATTTGATGGATCTAATGACCTTTCCCTATAATGTAGGTGGATGTGATACTTGTCCCAACAGAACTTTGCTCACAAGTTGAGGTTTTGTTCTTTTACTAGAGATGGCCTTTCCCTTTGTGAGAAATTTTATCAATGATTCTACATTGAAAGGGCCCAAAATTCCTGCTTACAGTTCCTTCTGTTTTCAAGCATTGGTTTGTGTTAAAGAAATAAGATGCAGAGTTCTGACAACACCTACTTTTCCCCACTTTCAGCTCTAATCTTTTTGGTTTGGAATAGTGAGTACATCCACGGCCAGAATTTGCTCATGGAATGAAACAAGCAGGGTGTTAAAACACGTAGGAGTTTCTTCTCCGTGCGCTCTGTTTGTTGTGGTGGAATCACTGGAAGACACTGCACAGATCCAATGTGGCAGCAATCTTCAGAGTGTGGGCTGCTAGTGCGTGCTTCCTTTTTACTTGAGAAATGTCTGCTTCCCTCCCAGAATACTGTAATAGAATGTGTCTAAGCTCAGAAAATGTTTTTCCTTTGATTGCCTGTACATAGTTAGCACTAGGTTTTTAAAAATTTATTTGTAAACTATACTTTAAATATTTTACATGAAAATTTAAAGAATGCTAAGCAATTTTTTATTTCATTAGCACATACTAACATGAAACTTCCCTTAGATTAACTATAGTCCCCATGGCATTACTATTTACAATATCATCATCGTCATCATAATCATTATCATCATCATATACAAAATAGCATTGTTCATATTTGCCTACTTTAACAACAAGAGTGCAATGCACTTTGATTTACATTTATGGTTGTACTCAAAAAAAATATCATGCTTTCATGGCTGGTAGATGCTCAGAAAATTAAGTTTGCATCCATTATACTACTATATGTAAGAGTTTCTTGTTTGCATATGTCTGTGTACCATGTGACTGAAGTGTCTGAGGAAGCCAGAGTTATGCACAGGACTATAGTGTCCTATGGCTGTGAGATGCCGTGGATGCTGGGCCATGAATCCTGGTCATCAGGAAGAGCAGCCAGTGCTCTTAACTGCACAGCCAACCCTCCAGCCTCAGGTTTGGAGTTTTGTAATTTCATATGTCAAACAAAATAATAAAGAGTAGAATGTGAGGGTTGATTATTCCTCTGCTATATAATGCCCTCTAGTTTATATTAAAGCAAGACGTTACAAACATACCCAATTGGCCTCATCCAGAATAAATTATATGAGGAATTCATATCTTTGTAGGAGGAGGCATTAGAAATACATCTGCAGGCCCTAATAAAATGTGATTTTTAGACTATGGGTGACTGCATATTTTGCCCTTTATCTTAGAGTTTTCTTCTTCTGAACACAATATTAATTTCACTTTTATGTACATCTTTTTAAAACTATGCAAACTTTTAGAAACCTTACAAAATAAGTGAAAGATCAGCTAATTTGCAAACCATAGTGGCTTAAGAGGATCATCTTAAAATCCTTGATTTAAACACATTACAAATTGTAAAGCTTTAGAACTGTGATCATTCCTCTGTGTGCTTCCTCCGAAGACAGCACGTCACTGAACCGAAGTTACTATCTGTGGTGACATTTACCTTTTCCTCTGTAAGCAACTGAGTGAATTGCCGCTTCCCAAGACCAGCTCCAGGAACGGGGAAGAGGAGAGAAGAGAGGCGGATCCGCCGTAGGGAGAACTGATCAGATGGTGAACAGCTGGCTAAGGGAAACCAACTGTTGGCTGAACAACTATCTAAATGACCCAGTTGTTGAGGAGAAGTTCAGGAATGGAGGAGAAAGAAACACCCAGAAACTCGGGCATATGCATTATAAGGTGAAGGTCTTGAAGCCCAGGAGAACTTTTCTTCTGGCTTTCAGTCTGTCTCTGTCTCTGTCTCTGTCTCACTTGCTGGCTGGCTGACTCCTTGCTCCTTGCTCCCTTACTTGCTCATTGTCTTTCTATATAACGATCTTCTTGCTTGCCGTTGTCCATCTTTCTGGCTCCTTGCTTGCTGTCACCCATCTTTCTAATTTCCTTGCTTGCTGTTACCCATCTACCTATCTCTCTTGCCATTCCCCATCTGTCTGTCTCTCTTGCTGTCCCCCATCTCACTCCAGCTTACTCGCTCATATCTGTTATTTGCCTGCCCTCTCTTCCTTGGGCCAAACCCCGTATTTTATTGCAATGAAGTTCAGTTTTTTTCATCACACCTCACATCATGATTTTTTTCATCGTTACAAACACTAAAGCAATCAAAAATCAACAGAGTAACAAGGAAATACAAAACGTTCTGTAGCCTACAACAAAGCATACAACAAAAATCAATTAATTTCCAAATAATGGTCAGAATAACCTGCTTGTTATCTTTTAAACACTACACGGGAAAGTTTAATCAAAAATTTCCCCGAGCAACAGCCAATGTGTTAACAAGATGGTCATAGCAACATAGCTTGACCTAAATGTTCTCTAAAGAAAATAACTTGACCTACTTCCAGTCCCAGACCAACAGGTGTGTTATCTAAACCTAGGCTAACTGCCAAGGGGTCCTCTATTGTAAAATATCTGTAAAGCCTGGCGGTCCAAGCCCACCTTCTAGTGCTCTCAAAGCAAATTATAAGGAAATGTTTCTGCAGGTAACAGTATCTATTCAGGTACTGTCATGTCCAGGTCTTAACTATCTTTCATGCAGTTTCTCCTTGGGTGCTCACATTCAGAGCAAAAAACACTATGATTGTCTCAAGACTTCGGCCAGATACCCTCTTTTTTTAACATTCTCTATGGGAAAAATTTCCCTGTATGAATTTTCTAAGGACTGACAAATAAAGAAAAAAAAACAGTTTTAGTAGAAATAGCACATTTGTAAACAACATTACACCTGGGCCATACATAATATTTAGCTGTAGTGGTAATCAGCCAGAGATCTTTGGAACTTTGTCAAGCAAAGCCTCAATAGCAGTTCTAGATGTTTAGAGACCACTTTGGACAGTCAGAGGTCTCTGGAACTTTGTCAACCAAATACAATGTGACTTGTCCTCATGTCTGCGACACTGGGTATTACTTAATTCATAAACATCTTGGCTTACTTTAATAACTTCAAAAGTAGCATTTTGAAATGCACAAAGCTAGGACCTACGTATTCCCCATCTTTGAGCACGAGAAGGCCCATGAGGGTCTCTTTGTTTCATGTATGTTGTATTAAAGACATAATACCAAGGGAATTAAAGACTATATATTCAAATTTGAGACTTAAAAGGTTCAATAAGAGCCAACAATTATAATTTTTAGAAAAACGGGAAAAGGGACAACGAGGCATGGTTCAGGGAAACCAAGCTAGACTAACCAGGGTGAAACATAGTGGAAAATGGTGAGAGCTGGCGTCCTCTGACTCCATTTAACTGGAACTTAACCTTACATTTAATTTTTAAAAAGCCTGTCAGCTAGATTTGCCCTTTTGAGTCACAGAAGAAATATAATTCGTCATTTTACAGGAGCACTCTGTGCACTCAGTTTCTAGCTGAGTCTGTCTGTGAGTCACTTTTCACTCCCCAACTAAACCAAGAATCTACTCAGGAAACAAGTTGGTGGTGGAAGAATTCTCTCTCAAGATTTTCCCAGTGACAATCATTCTGATGACTTTTCGAAACCAAGGATAAAAAAATGCATAAATCAAAGGGTTCATGGCTGAGTTATAGTATGCAATCCAAACTAGTATTTCATACACATACGTGGGAGTGATGAAGCCTAGGAAGGCATCAATGATGGAGTCAATGAAGTATGGCAGCCAGGAAAGGAGGAAGGCGGCCACTGCGATTCCCAGGGTTTTGGCTGCCTTCCTCTCCCTCTTGGCCACCCTGTCCTTGTAGCTCTCTGCTGCATTGGCAGTCTGGTCACTCAGCTTCTCAATCTTCTGAGCCTGCTGTTTAGCAATGAGGAAAATCTTAGAGTAGACAGTTATCATCACAAGTGAGGGAATAAGAAATAATGAAAAATTGATGAAGACCCAGCTTTGATTCACAGCAAGTTGACAACCGCCCACACAGGTGAGGGCACTGACTAGATCCTCCAGCCCAGCTTCATTTGCTCCTGAGTAAAGGAGAGAAAATCCATAGATAATGGACAGGAACCAGGAGAAGGTGATGCACTTTCCAGATACAGATATAGTGAACCTGGTGGGGTAGGTCAGGGGTCACTGACTGCAATATATCTGTCCACAGAGATGAAGCTCAAGTGAAAAATAGATGAATAACAGAATGATACATCAAAACAAGTGTGTAATTTACAGTAAATCTCCCCAAAGTACCAGCATCCCTCCACAGACCTCACTGTGCTGAAGGGCATCACTGTCAGTCCCACCAAGAAGTCAGCACAGGCCAGGGATGCCACCAGGAAGTTGGCAGGAGAGTGCAGCTGCCTGAAATGAAGAATTGATGTCATCACCAGGAGGTTTCCACACACAGCCAGCACAGTCCCAAAGCCAAAGACTGCATAGAGGATGAGGCAAGGGCCTGTGGAGTACGGGATCCTGACACAGGAAGTGTTCAGGTTCTCATAGCACAGCTGGGCAGATGTGGCAGAGAGCAGGTCTCTGCTCAGGATGCTGCCTTGACTCCAGGGAAAACTGTCATCTTCTGCTGCCATGTGTGCTATTCCAAATGTCCTCAGATTCCAAATACAAAATGTGTAATTTCTAATGCCTTTTGTCTTAGCACCATACCGAGACATTGATTCAGGTTTTCATTTTCTGAAATGATTTCCTTTCTAATCCCCAGGAAAGCTTCCTAAGTATATGAATGCTATTCAAGTCTCTTTAAAACGTTTTCCCTGCCTTATCTATTTCTTCGCATCTCAAAAGCACCAGTGTGTTCTGCGATGCACATTTGAACCTCACCTTTTATTAGCATTCCCAGCCTTATTTAGATAGCCTACATCAACACCCAAGCACTCCTAACCCTCAGGAAAATGGCCTAATGATGACAAATCCAGGTGTCCCTAGGACTTAATTCCCCTGGTGGAAGGTGAGGCAAGTGAGAGCTTGTCCGTTCATGCTGTTTATTTCCTAAATAGTTTTGCCCTTCTAATTTGCTAGTGACTGTTGACCTTTCTGTACAATGTAGGTTGGTTGTGGTATCTGTCCCAATAGGACTTCACCAAATATTTGAACTTTGGTCATTAATTGGAGATGACCTTTTCCCTTAGTGAGAAAATTTACCAATAGCTCTCACACTGGAAGTGACCAAAATTCCTTCATGAAAAAATTTTCCTTCCTTCAAGGATTGGTCTGTGTCAAAGAAATAAGATCCAAAGCCATGTGAACACCTACTGTCCTCCACCTTCGGCTTTAATATTTCTCATTTGGAATAGTGAGGCCTTGACTGCCAGAATTTTTCATGGAATGAGGCAACATATAGGAGTTCCTTCACTGTGTTCCTTGTTTGGTTTAACGGAATCACTGGAAAAATACTGTAAGATCCAACGTGTAAGAGGTTTTCAGAGTGTGTGCTTCCATTTTGTTGTAGAAAATAAAAAATAGTTAATAATGTTTATCATTAAAAGCCTAAGTATTGCTGCCGTATTATCCTCTAATCCACTACCAAACCTGTAAAAAAACACCTACACTTGATAGAGTTTAGATATTTTTACCTGGGGTTGGGCAGATATTAACCCCTAAGCTCCCGTTACCACCCAGCCCCACAATCAATACCATTTGCTTTCATCAATTTTCCATCCAATATACCCATAAACACTTGCGCGAGCTTCCTATCTAGGCCACTCCTTTCTAGGCCATGCTCAGAATTCTCCCCTCCTGGCCGGAGCGGTTCTTTTTCTTTTCCTATCCTGTGGGTGGTGGCTGCCCTTCCCTTACCCCACCTCTCCCCACCAGCCTCTTCCTTGACCCTTCTTCCTCCAAGCCTGGGAACTTTGACCACACTACCTCAGTTTTGCCCCGCCCCCAAGCAGGCATTTATTCAGCCAATCAGGGAGAAGTTGGAGGCAAGGATTACAAATGTCATTTCGGGGTTTGTGAGTGTCTGCTCCTAAAAGAGAGCAAGCATACCTGAGCTGGCGAAATAATTAACAATCAGATAAAAAGCAGCCGACCGTTACACCGATACACCGTTTTACCTTGGAAATGCTTCCTTCCTTCCCACAACACTGCTACAGAATCTGCCCAAGCTTGGGAAAGGTTTTTCCTTTGCAAGTCTGGACATTGTTAACACTGTTTTTGTTTTGTTTTGTTTTGTTTTGTTTTGTTTTGTTTTTAGTGGTATTGACTTGTAAAATTATACTTTAAATTCTTCACATTAAATTTTTTTAATTACACAATTTTTGCTTTCATCAGCTCATACTACTATGAAACTTCCCTGTAGACTGAGTGTCGGAAACATAGCATTATTTTCACCATCGTCTTCATCTACAGAATGGTATATTCATATTTGCCACACAGAACCATAAAGGGGTAACATTCTTTGCATTACATTTATGGTTCTACTCAAAATAAAACCATGCATTCATGGCTGGGAGAGGCTCAAAAAATAAAGTGCTGGCACCACACATGTGGGGATGGGTGTGTGGACCCTCAGACCCTTGTAAATGCCCGGTGTACCTGGCTGCTCACCCATAATTTCAGTGCTCAGAATAAAGATGCAGTTGATTCCAGAGCAAGTGGGCCAGTTAAGTAGAAGTATTAGCAAGCTACAGGCTCAGCTGAGAGACCTTGCCTTGAAGGACAAGGGATAGTAGTTGAAGAAGTCTCACAGTGACCCCTTCAGGCTTCCACAGGCACATGTTCTGACATGCACACACCCGCTTAGCATAATGACAAGAAGTAATGTTCCATTCTCTGTTTAATTCTAAACTTTCCATTCTATTATTGGAGATATTTTGCTTATAGTTTATGATTGGGGAACATTTACTTAGTTTTAGTCCTATGGATTTTATAGGGTACATTATTATCTCAATATATATCTCAGGGGTCGTGTGCAATTTCTATAGTTTCAAACATTTATACATCTTATTACTTTCCATTCCTGTGACAAGTATCCCAAAATCTATGTTTATATTTTATAATGTTAATATTTTGTCCAAGAAAAAAACATTTTCTTTTAATACTTGGTATCCACATGAACTAAGTACACTCTGTGAAGGATATGTGTGGGTAAGCTACTTAGTAATGTTTAAATAGCTCTATACTCCAATATCATTTCTTAAATAATCTATTCTTTTTCCATATCTTATTCTACATTGTGGGTATTTTATTATCAACACTGTAAAAATATTGTAGTTGGCAAAAAATAAAGACAACATTGCTGTATATTGTGACACTGGACATACAAAATTTCAGATAAGTGTAAAAGATTCCCACAAAAGACAATGTCTAGGTGTTGGAGAGATGGCTTTGTGGCTAAGTACACATGTTGCCTTTGCAGAGGACTTAGGGTCAGTTTTGACCACCCAAAGAGTCGTTCAAAACTCTCTTTAACTCCAGTTTCAAGGGATCTGATGCTTTCCTCTCATCTGCATGGGCACAAAAATGCAAGTGGTGCACAGACATACATGCACGAATAGCACACACATGTCAGAGAGGGCTAGTGTAGGTTTCTCCCCATCACCCAAATTTTCTTCCCAGATTGCCTTCCTCCTGTTCCAAATATACACAGGGAGAGTTAAGGCATATTACTGAACAAGGAGTCATTGTTAGAGACTAAATCTGGAACCCTCTTGTCAATGACTTCTTCGAAGATATAGTCCTTTACTGAACATGACCATATGAAAGTCCCATAAAGTTTTCTGTCATTGACACTGCCAACAGGAGTTGGGAGAGCCACTGGAAAGGCTCATCCACATGTCTTTTGGGTGGGAAGGACAGGATTCTCCCAATGGAATCAGGTGTATACCACATCCCGGAGCTTACATTTGTTGCACAGCACATGGAGATGTCCATACATCCCCCACCCCCGACAACTAGACAGTAGGATGTTGCCCTCAGAGTATCAATATTCTCGTTTCATTTTTTTTCTCTATTCTGGACATTGAGTGGGATTATAAAAGGAGGGAATGGAGAGACTGAAAACTAAGAAATATCAGTCTCTGGTATGGAAGTGGATCGCATAGACGTGAAATATAATGTGTTATACTGTAAATGATTTTGAAGTTGTAAATTAAATTACATTTTATGCAAATACTAAGCCTTTTTCATCATTGTTGTTAGCTCTTTAATTTTATGTGTCTCAATAATTTAATAAAATCTTTTCTTTGATTTCAGAATTATTAGAATTTATTAAGAACATTGTAACACATTATACAGAACATAGTGTATCATATATTTTCACAAAGGCAACTTTATTTAATTATGATAAATAAATTTCCCAGAATTCACAATAATACAGTATCATAAAGCATATGATTCATGAAAGTCTATAATTTTCAAGTAGGTTCTTAGAATTTGTAAGCTGTTTCCACATCTCACACTAAATTTATATTAAGAAAAGACACTCACTGAGAAGTTTCTAAATTATACAATTGTTTCTATAACTATGACCTAGAACAAGTAATTTTCAATACTATTTGACAAAGTCTTTTGTATTGTTATTAACTTTATTGATTTATTCACTTTACCTCATGATTGCACCCTCCTCCCTCCTCTCCTCCTGGTCCTGCCCTCCCACCCTCTTCCCCCTCTCCCTGCTCCCCTTCTCCTCAGAAAAGGGGAGCCTCCCTCATGCACCAACCCACCAGGAGCACATCAAGTCACATCAGGACTAAACACATCCTCTTCCGCTGAGGCCAGACAAGGCAGCCCAGATAGGGGACAGGGATCTAAGACAGGCAACCGAGTCCATGCAGAACCTAAGTAATAACTTATAAAATCTATTTAGTGGACTTATCAAAGGTAATGAATTGATTTAGGGACAGTGAACAGAACAGAAAGATAAAATCATAAAGCCATTTTGAATTTGTGACAGGCCAAATTTAGATTAAAATGAAAGTAGAAAAACTGTTGACATATCATGATTCATTGTACATAAATAGCAACTAATGCTTTAGAGTTCTTTGATACACTTAAATTTTTATATGTCTGCTTGCATTAAAACAATTTAAATGCAGAGAAAATGTTTAATGAGATGTCATCACAAGATTCCTTAGTCCATATTCTAAAAGCAGAAGAGCAAGGATAGAGCAGCAACCAACCAGAGTCTGTGATATTCTGAGAGTGAAGTATGGCCATTAGATCACGTGACCTCGGGACCATGCAGCAGCATGACCAGCATGGAGGAAGAGGTCAGATCACATGACCTCTGGACCATGCAGCAGCATGACAGACACGGAGGATGGAATTGGGTCACACGGAGGCCCAAGGCCTAGGTATTTCCTAATAAATATTCCACTTGTACAATTCCACATTGTAATAATCAAATTATTAATCAGTGTCCACTACCTCACTTCACACTAACTGAATACAAAGTTTTGCTTGCATTGTTCATGAATTCTCACTGAAATAGCTTAAGACGTAGGCCTGAAAGATAAATCCCAGCGCTGGGGAGGCAGTGGCAGGCAGATCTCTGTGAGTTCAAGGCCAGCCTGGCGGAGAGAGTAAGATCCAAGACAGCCAAGGCTACACAGAAAAACCATGCCTGGAAAAACCAAAAACCAAAAACCAACCAAACAAAAAACCCCAAAAAAAAACAAAAATCAGAAGTCATCAAATTGATGGAATAAAAAGAATACCACAAACACACACACACACACACACACACACACACACACACACACACACACACACACACAAGCACATACTTATACACACACATAGATCTTTAATTTTAATGATGAAATAATTTTCCCTTCGAATAATTATGTGAAATGTATGTGTTACAAAATTATACTAAACAGCTTTGCAGTAGTGGCAGGGCCTCGTCTCCTCTGTGATGGAAGGAATATATAGGAGCAGCCCCCTTACTCTGAGTCCTGGGTGATGAGGGCTCACCCTGAGTATGAAGGCATTAGGCTTTAGACTTGACCTCTTCTGACCTAAATGCAGGTTGTGGTGAAAGTAATGAACTATTGTAATTAACATAGTCCATAACACACCCTGCAAATTTACATCAAGTCTTCTGAAGGTTTAAGTTCCCTCCATGTTGTGTGAATTGGTTCCAGTTTCCAGAGTTGGTGTGTTTGCTAGTGGGCAGCCCAACACCTGATCACTGAAAGAAGGGCTCATGCACAAAGAGCCAGCACAGGTGAGAGATTGTTAGAAATTAATGATGCACTAACACATTCAGATTTATACTCAGTTTTCCAGCGCGTACAAATACATTCAGAAAAGTATGATGATTGAGGAGGGGACGTGGTAAAAATTACTTGTCAAATGTGTTTAAACGGTGTCTTTAGTCAGGATAACTATTGCTGTGTGTTGGGAGCACGAAGGTCCTGTAGTCACAGGAACCATCTCAGTGGAGGAGATAAAATAAGATGCCTGCAGTCCACGTTAAAATCTGTGAAAGGATGTTGTTATTGTCCCGGTGAACTTTTTGCTATTAGTAGCGACAGACCTCACCCAAATACAGCAGAATGCCTATTCCAGACTCTTCCCTTCCTTGACCATTATCTCAAGTTCCCAGTTTCTAGTGTAAGACTCGTGTGGGGAGAGTCTTTTTCCTGGAAGCCACACTGAGAGACAGAATCCATGATGGATGCAAACGCAAGAAGCTTTTATTGATCTGTTGCGATGGGGGTCTACGTGCCTTTGAGAAAGAGGAGACCCTGAACAGCAAAAGCTGTGGGTTTTTATACACTTTATAGAAGCAGACTTCAACAACAGCAATTAGTACAAACTTGATTGGATAACAAGGTGGCATTTAAGATGATTGTCTGAGTGACAAAGGCTAAGCAAGGGGATCAGGGCCAGATCACAGGAGGGAATTTTTCATTTGTTCTGGTCACTATGACCTGTAGCTCTGATTGGTTGGGACCGGGTACAAAGCTCCTAAGAACAGTTGCTAACTGTGCTTGTGGCTCTCCCTGGAAGCTCTGGGGGTGGGGGGAGGGTCAGGTGCTCAGGCCCTGAACACAAAGTGGTGTTGACTTGGTCTCTACACTAGACCCCACTTGTAGCATGACTGTCACGTGCACTTTATGTCCCGCTGATCACTATGCTTTCATGGTCAGAGAACACACTAGAGTCTAGGCCTTTCCCCAATACAACACACCTTTATGGTCACATGTACATTGCAAAGGAGTTTCCAAGTAGTCTCATCCTAAGCCTTATTGTGCATCTGGAATCAGAACAATTATTTTCCTGAAACCTTTTCCGAATTCGATTGTGTTTAGATAGGCTAAAAATTAAACCAACTGGCATCAGAATCCCCAAAACTACCATGATGAAGGCTAACAAATTTTTACTTTTACATCTTCAAGGTTCATTTCTGTCCCTCCCATGACACCTGCAGGACTTCCCCTCATCTGGGATGAAACACCAGGGCCAAGGCAACTTGTGGAGGAAACGGCTTATTTCAGTGAGCACTTTCAGCTAACAGGCTTTCTCTTAAGGAAGTCAGGATAGAAACTGAAATAGGCCAGAGACCTAAAGCAGAAGCCGATGCAGAAGTCAAGGAGGGGCACTGCTTACTAGCTTGCTCAACATGTCTTGCTCAGCCTGCTTTCTTATAAAACCAGGACCACCAGCCCAGGAATTGCACCACTCACAATGGCCAGGGCTCTCCCCTATTAGTCACTAATTAAGAAAAAAAATTATTGTCACATCTTACTGACGTATTTTCCCAAATAACTTTTCCTCTTTTCAGATAACTCTAGCTTGTGTCCAGTTGATATAAGACTAGACAGCACAAAATGCTACTGGAAAAGGAACTTCTGCTTTGACTGAATTGAACTAAATATCAGTTACCTTTGAGTGCAGATACTCTGAAGCTTTTGTTTACTGACACTGCCACTCAAGTGAGGAGCACATACAGTTCTGTGGCTGCAGGAGAAGCAGCTCTTACTGAAACAGCTGAAGACAATACAAACTGGTGCTGTTTAAGGTCTGAACAGAAGAGCTACGGGCAGGGGATATTAATGGGTCTGAGGTTCCTTAGTCACCTGGCAGTCACACAAAGATAGGCTTCCTCAAATACAAAAACAGGAAATAAGGCAAATGTGGTCCCTTAAACCTCTAATCACAAGGTTCAAAAATCTGAGGCATGGGGATTGCCTGCAGTTAGTCTGAGCTACAGAGAAAGTCTCAAATAAAAATAAGATACAGTATCACACCTAACGGAAAGCTTTACCGGTGTCAAATATATCTAAAATAAAAGACAGTGTATACTGATGATAGTCATGGTGCATTACAAAATCAAAATTGGAAAAAATTAGCAAGCCAGAATATTTCAATATGTATCAATAACCTTGCTACACATAGTAGACTTAGAATTTTTTCTTTACTTTTCTTCTTGTAGGCTTTGAGCTTTTTCAAAACCTACTTCATTTGGGTTCTTTAATGCTTATACCTTCCTTTTCAACCCACCTACTGTAGATATGAGAGAAAACAGGTTGCTAGCAACAGGAGAAGTAGACCTTTGTAGACTCAGTTCCTTGGACTCATTCTGCTCTTTGTGATCAAGATTCCAGCAGACCAAGTAAACACTGCAAACCAGCAATTCAGCAAAGGTGACTGCAACTGCAGCAGCTGGAACCCAGGGCAACACCAGGAACCCAGAACCTGGAAGAGTTCTCTGGATCATTTCTTCGAGAAGTGTCTCCAAGCAGAGCAATGAGCAGTCAAACAAAGTCCAACAAAAGGGAGCGATGCTAAATTCAGAATTCCAATCCTCTGGTTTTTGGTGTATGTATATATACATATCCTCTCAGAGTTCATACTAGGGTTTTATCAGTTGACAAAGATCATGATCCCCACAAAAGGCAATTCCTCTTCTAATAGACAAACACCACGTGTCCTCCCAACTCTGTTTCCAGCAAAAAAATACCATACATTCTCACAGAAATCTATTTCATCCCACATTAGGGATCAAAACAAAAACATGTTTACATCCAATATACCACTATATTGGTAAGAGTGTCTTGTTTGCATGTCTGTGTACCATGTGACTGAAGGGCCTGAGGAAGCCTGAGTTATGCATAGGACTATCGTGATCTATGGCTGTGAGATGCCATGGATGCTGGGTCATGAATCCTGGTCATCAGGAAGAACAGCCAATGCTCTTACCTTCACAGCCATCTCTCCAGCCTAAGATCTGGAGTTCTGTAATTTCATATATCAAACAAAAAATAGAGAGTAGAATGTGAGGGTTGATTATTCCTCCACATTATCCTGCCCTCTAATTTATAAAAAAAGCAAGACATTGCAAACACACCTGGTTGGCTTTACCTAGAGTAAATTATACAATGAATTCAGATCTTTACCGGAGGAGGCATTAGAAATACATCAGCAGACCATACTAAGATGTGATTTCCAGACTCTGGGTGACTGCTTATTTTTCCATGTATCTTAGTGTTTCTTCTTCTGAACACACTAGTAATTTTGTTTTAATGCACAACCTTGAAAACCTGTGTAAATCTTTAGAAACTTCACAAAATGAGTGAAAGATCATCTATAAATCACAGTAACTAAAGAAGGACCAATGTGAAATCCTTACTTAGAATATTACAACTTGTAGAGCTCTAGGACTGAGACCATTCCTCTGTGTGCTTCCTCCCTAGAGAGCAGGTCACTGAACAGATGCTGCTATCTGTGACAAAGCTTTTCTTTTCCTCTATAAGCAACTGAGTAGATGTTAAGGTATAAACATCTTGGTTTATACATCTTGACCTTAAAATTCACATTTTTTAAATGCAGAAATCTAGGCCTCAGTTGACAGAGATCAATATATTTCACTTCTGTAAGCAAGAAGGGCTCCGTGGGTCTCACATTTTCATTTATATTGTATCACATATATATTACAAAGAGAATTGAAGACTATGTACTCAAATTTGAGGCATAAAAGGTTTAAGAAGACCCAACAATTAGAATTTTAGAAATACAGGAAAAGGGGAAAATAGGCATGGATCCACAGAAACCAAGCAAGACTAATCAACACAAAATACAGTGAAAAACTATTAGAACTGGGAGTTTCTGACTCCATTACAATGAGAAGTTAATTTTACATTTAATTTTTTAAAACCCTGTCATCTGGATTTACCTATTTGAGTCAGAGCTGAAGCGTAAGTCATCACTTTGCAGGAGCATTCTGGGAACTCAGTTTCCCCAGTGATGATGTTCTGCTGTGAGTCTCTTTTCAATCCCCAACTAAATGAAGAATCTACTCAGGAAACAAGTTGGTGGTAGAAGAATTCTCTCTCAAGATTTTCCCAGTGACAATCATTCTGATGGCTTTTCGAAACCAAGGGTAAAATAAAGCATAAATCAAAGGATTCATGGCTGAGTTATAGTAACCAATCCAAACTAGTATTTCATACACATACGTGGGAGTGATGAATCCTAGGAAGGCATCAATGATGGAGTCAATGAAGTATGGCAGCCAGGAAAGGAGGAAGGCAGCCACTGCGATTCCCAGGGTTTTGGCTGCCTTCCTCTCCCTCTTGGCTACCCTGTCCTTGTAGCTCTCTGCTGCATTGGCAGTCTGGTCACTCAGCTTCTCAATCTTCTGAGCCTGCTGTTTAGCAATGAGGAAAATCTTAGAATAGACAGTTATCATCACAAGTGAGGGAATAAAAAATAATATAAAATTGAAGAAGACCCAGCTTTGATTCACAGCAATTTGACAACCCCCCACACAGGTGAGGGCACTGACTAGATCCTCCAGCCCTGCTTCACTTGCTCCTGAGTAAAGGAGAGAAAAGATATAGATAATGGGGAGGAGCCAGGAGAACAGAATGCACTTTCCAGATACAGATGCAGTGAACCTGGTGGGGTAGGTCAGGGGGTCACTGACTGCAATATATCTGTCCACAGAGATGAAGCTCAAGTGGAAGATAGAAGAATAACAGAATGACCCATCAAAACAAGAATGGAATTTACAGTAGGTCTTGCCAAAGTACCAGCATCCCTCCACAGACCTCACTGTGCTGAAGGGCATCACTGTCAGTCCCACTAAGAAGTCAGCACAGGCCAGGGATGCCACCAGGAAGTTGGCAGGAGAGTGCAGCTGCCTGAAATGAAGAATTGATGTCATCACCAGGAGGTTTCCACACACAGCCAGCACAGTCCCAAAGCCAAAGACTGCATAGAGGATGAGGCGAGGGCCTGTGGAGTATGGGACCCTGACACAGGAAGTGTTCAGCTTCTCATAGCACAGCTGAGCAGATGTGGCAGAGAGCAGGTCTCTGCTCAGGATGCTGCCTTGATCCCAAGGAAAACTGTCATCTTCTGCTGCCATGTGTGCCATTCCAAATGTCCTCAGATTCCAAATACAAAATGTGTAATTTCTAATGCATTTTGTCTTAGCACCACACCTAGACATCAATTCAGGTTTTCATTTTCTGAAATTATTTCCTTTCTAATCCCCAGGAAAGCTTCCTAAGTATATGAATGCCATTCAAGTCTCTTTAAAACACTTTCTCTGCTTTATCTATTTCTTCGCATCTCAAAAGCACCAGTGTGTTCTGCGATGCACATTTAAACCTCACCTTTTATTAGCATTCCCAGCCTTATTTAGCTAGCCTACATTAACAGCCAACCACTCTTAACCTTTAGGAAAATGGCCTAATGATGACAAATCCAGGTGTCCCTAGGACTTAATTCCCCTGGTGGAAGGTGAGGCAAGTGAGAGCTTGTCCATTTATGCTGTTTATTTCCTAAACAGCATGCCCTTCTAATTTGCTAGTGACTGTTGACCTTTCTGTACAATGTAGATGGATGTGATTTCTTCCCCAGTAGAACTTTAACAAATATTTGAACTTTGATAATTAATTAGAGATGACCTTTCCCCTTAGTGGGAAAATTTACCAGTGACTCTCACATTTCCTGTTACCAATATTCCTTCCTTGATACATATAGAAATATTCTGGCTTGCTAATTTTTTCCAATTTTGATTTTTGTCATGCACTGTGACTATCATTAGTATACATTTTTTTTTACTTTAGATATATTTTACACTGGTAAAGCTTCCTTCCCTCAAAGATTGGTCTCTCAAAGAAATAATATGCAAAGCTATGTGAATACCTATTGTCCTCTGTGTTCGGGTTTAATATTTCTGATTTGGGAAAGTGAGGGCATTCACTGCCCGAATTTGGTCATGGAATGAAGCAAGAAGCTTGTTGTGATAAGCACTAAGGAAACCAGGACTGATAAACACACAGGGAACCATCTCAGTGCAGGAGATAAAATAAGATGCCGGCAGTCCACATTAAAAGCTATGAAAGGATGCTGTTATTGTCCAGGTGAGTTTTTTGCTATTAGTAGCGGCAGACCTCACCCAAATACAACAGGATGTCTATTCCAGACTCTTCTTTACCTGGGCTGTTATCTCTAGTTCTCAGTTCCCGGACCCCACCTGTAGTATGACTGTCCCATGGTCTTTATGGCCTGTGGATCACTATGCTTTCCTAGTCAGAAACACACTAGATTCTAGGCCTTTCCCCAACACAACACACCTTCATGGTCACATGAACATTGCAAAGGTGTTACTATACTTAGTCCCATCTTAAGCTTTATTGTGCAGCTGGAATCACAATGATTGTTTCCTGGAAACCTTTTCCAAATTTGATTGTGTTTAGAGACGCTTAAAATCAAATCAACTGGCATCAGACTCCCCAAACGTCCATCAAGTTTGACGAAGCCTATCAGAACCAAGTTTTTATTTTCACCTCTTCAAGGTTCATTTCTGTTCCTTCCACGACACCTACAGGGAACTCATCGTCTGTGATAAAGTACCAGGTCCAAGGCAACCTATGGAGAAAATGGTTTATTCCATAGAACACTTCTAGGTAACTGGAAGTCAGGAGAGACACTCAAACAGGCCAGGAACCTAAAGCAAGAGCTGACGCAGAAGCCAAGGAGCTGCGTACTGGCTTGCTCAACATGGCTTGCTCAGCCTGCTTTCTTATAAAACCAGGACTACATTCCCAGGGATTGCACTACTTACAACATCCTGCACCATCCCTAATCAATCACTGGTTTAACATTTTCATACAGCTAGATCCTATGGAGTCATTTTTTTTTTCAAATGAGGTTCCATCTTTTCAGATAACTCTGGCTTGTGTCAAGTTGATGTAAGACTAGACAGCACAAAATGCTACTGAAAAAGGAACTGCTACTTTGACTTAATGGAACTAACCATCAGAGTTACCTTTGAGTGCAGAGGATTCCAGTAAGCATGAGCTCTTCTGAAGCTTAGCACTTGCATCTCTGTAGCTGCAGAAGAAGCCGGTCTTACTGAAACAGCTGAAGTCAACACAAACTGACGATGTTTAAGGTATGAACAGAAGAGCTATGGGCAGGGGACTTCAAGGAGTCTAAGGTGCCATTAGTCACCTGTCAGTCACACAGAGATACTTCCTCAAACACATTAAAATAGGAAATAAGGCAAAGGTGGTTCTTTAAACCTCTAATCACAAGGTTTGGAAAGCTGAAGCGGGGGGATTGTTTGCAGTTAGTCTGAGCTACAGAGAAAGTCTCCATATCTCAAGTGAACATCAGAAATAGTATCATGGCTAAGGGAAAGCTTTACCAGTGTAAAATATATCTAAAGAAAAAGACAGTGTATACTAATGATAGTCATGGTGCATGACAAAATCAAAATTGGAAAAACATAAGCAAGCCAGAATATTTCAATATGTATCAGGAACCTTGCTATACATGTTAGACTTAGAGTTTTTTGTTTACTGTTCTACTTGTAGGCTTTGAACTTTTTCAAACCTACTTCATTTGGGTTTTTTTTAAACTTATACCTTCCTTTCAACCCACCTACCCTAGATACGAGAGAAAACATGTTCATGGAAACAGGAGAAGTAGACCTTTATAGACTTGGACCCATTCCACTGTTTGTGGTGAAGATTCCAGCAGCCCAAGTAAACCCTGCAAACCTGCAATTCCTCAAAGGTGACTGCAACTGCAGCAGCCGGAACCCAGGGCAACAGCTGGAACCTGCAAACAGGAAGAGTTCTCAGGATCATTTCATTCTAGGAGTGTCTCCAAGCAGAGCCCATGAGCAAAGTAGTATGCACATGTTTGAAAATCTGTGTAAATCTTTAGAAACTTTTCAAAATAAGTGAAAGATCATCTCATAGATGCTAAAGAAGGACCAACGTAAAATCCTTACTTAACATATTACAACTTGTAGAGCTTGTAGAGCTCTAGGACTGAGACCATTCCTCTGTGTGCTTCCTCCCTAGACAGCAAGTCACTGAACAGATGCTGCTATCTGTGACAAAGCATTTCTTTTCCTCTATAAGCAACTGAGTAGGTGTTAATGTATAAACATCTTGGTTTATACATCTTGACCTTAAAATTCACATTTTTTAAATGCAGAAATCTAGGCCTCAGTTGACAGAGACCAACATATATCATTTCTGTGAGCAAGAAGGGCCCTGTGGGTCTCATTTTTTCATTTGCATTGTATCACAAATATATCACAAAGGGAATTAAAGACTATGTACTCAAATTTGAGGCTTAAAAAGATTAACAAGAGCCAACAATTAGAATTTCAGAAATACAGGAAAAGGGGAAAATAGGCATGGATCCACAGAAACCAAACAAGACTAATCAACACAAAACACTCTGGAAAATGGTTAGAGCTGGGGTCCTCTGACTACATTACAATGAGAAGTTAATTTTACATTTAATTTTTTTTTTAAAGCCTGTCATCTGGATTTATCCATTTGAGTCAGAGCTGAAGCATAATTAATCACTTTGCAGGAGCATTCTGAGCTCTCAATTCCCTCGGTGATGATGTTCTTCTGTCTCTTTTCAATCCCCAACTAAACCAAGAATCTACTCAGGAAACAAGTTGGTGGTGGAGGAATTCTCTCTCAAGATTTTCCCAGTGACAATCATTCTGATGGCTTTTCGAAACCAAGGGTAAAAAAATGCATAAATCAAAGGGTTCATGGCTGAGTTATAGTAAGCAATCCAAACTAGTATTTCATACACATACGTGGGCGTGATGAAGCCTAGGAAGGCATCAATGATGGTGTCAATGAAGTATGGCAGCCAGGAAAGGAGGAAGGCGGCCACTGCGATTCCCAGGGTTTTGGCTGCCTTCCTCTCCCTCTTGGCCACCCTGTCCTTGTAGCTCTCTGCTGCATTGGCAGTCTGGTCACTCAGCTTCTCAATCTTCTGAGCCTGCTGTTTAGCAATGAGGAAAATCTTAGAGTAGACAGTTATCATCACAAGTGAGGGAATAAGAAACAATGAAAAATTGATGAAGACCCAGCTTTGATTCACAGCGACTTGACAACCCCCCACACAGGTGAGGGCACTGACTAGATCCTCCAGCCCTACTTCATTTGTCCCTGAGTAAAGAAGGGAAAAGCTGTAAGTGATGGACAGGAGCCAGGAGAAGGTGATGCACTTGCCAGATACAGATACAGTGAACCTGGTGGGGTAGGTCAGGGGGTCACTGACTGCAATATATCTGTCCACAGAGATGAAGCTCAAGTGGAAGATAGAAGAGTAACAAAATGACCCTTCAAAAGAAGAATGGAATTTACAGTAAGTCTCCCCAAAGTACCAGCATCCTTCCACAGACCTCACTGTGCTGAAGGGCATCACTGTCAGTCCCACCAAGAAGTCAGCACAGGCCAGGGATGCCACCAGGAAGTTGGCAGGAGAGTGCAGCTGCCTGAAGTGAAGAATTGATGTCATCACCAGGAGGTTTCCACACACAGCCAGCACAGTCCCAAAGCCAAAGACTGCATAGAGGATGAGGCGAGGGCCTGTGGAGTATGGGACCCTGACACAGGAAGTGTTCAGCTTCTCATAGCACAGCTGGGCAGATGTGGCAGAGAGCAGGTCTCTGCTCAGGATGCTGCCTTGATCCCAAGGGAAACTGTCATCTTCTGCTGCCATGTGCACTGTTTCAAAAGTCCTCAGAATCAAAATACAGAATGGGCGATTGCTAATGCTTTTTGTCTTTCTTAACACCAGACTTGGACATCAATTCAGGTTTTCATTTTCTAAAATGATCTCCTTCCTAATTCACGGTAACCTTCCTAATTAAAGGAATGTTGTTTAACTCTATTTTAAAGTTTTAAACAGATTTTCTATTTAAATTTTATTTCAAATAAAATTTTTCTCCTTCATCTATTTCTTCACATCTCAAATGTGCCAGTGTGTTCTGAGATGCACATATGAATCTCACCTTTTATTAGCATTCTCAGCCTTATTTACGTAACCTACATTAACACCCAGGCACTCCTAACCCTCCAGAAAGTGGCCTAATGATTACAAATACAGTGTCCCTAGGACTAAATTCCCCTGGTGTAAGGTGCGGCAAGTGAGAGCTTGTCAGTAAGCACGCTGTTTATTTCATAAGCAATTTTCCCCTTCTAATTTGCTAGTGACAACTGATCTTTCTGTACAATGTATGTGCATATGCTATCTGCCCCAATAGAACTTTACCAAATATTTGAGCTTTATTTTAATAATGTCAGTAGCAAAGAGCTTTGGCCACCTCTGGGATCCAGGTAATCACCACAGATCTCAGTCATGTGCAAAGCTGTCAATCAAGTGACTTCCCAATTGCCTTCTGTGTTTTATTGATTGTGATGTACGCTTTTGGGTGCACATTGTTTGCATTTATAGCTTTTCATCTCTCTCCATAGAACCCACACTGTTTTCTCCAAATTCTTTTGTCTTGCGGATTCCCCTTGGTCACCTTCTACTCATTGATTACGTTTTGCTGTTGGTCGCTAAAGCCTCCTTAGCATCTTCACTCAGCCGTTTTGCAGCAGTTGCACCTTTTAAACTCCTAGCTTGCTCTTCAGTTCTAGTATTTCTTTTCGTTCCTTAGACATTTTGGTTTCCTCCTCAAGTTTCCTTATAAGCTCCATGTCTGCGATGCGTTACCTAGGCTCCTGGTGGCTCCTTCTCCCTTCATTGTGGGCCTTCATGAAGAGACTAGTCCCTTTTCTCACGATCTGTGAACTCGGTGTGAACACTACAGAAGATCTGAACGGTGGTCCCTTTAAGAGGAGATCCGCTTTCCTTAAGCCAAGCTATAAGGGCCCTGGGTATTGACAGGCGATTTAACGCAATTTAGTAAACTACTCGCAAATGCTACTTGAAAGTAGGCAGTCAGAACGCCACCTTCTGCCTAGTTTCCGTGGACCCCAGCAGGAGATCACAGACACTGCGGCGAAATAAGACTATCCCACTCTTCTTAGCAGGTTTGCTCACCAACCCCAGCTGCCTCGCTTGTTCTCTGATGCTTTGATCATTGCGCTTCCAGCACCACTGTTGTCTGCATCAGGGTTGGAGCTTAGACCAGCTACTATTACTTATACGTAACCCAAGTCAGAGCTTTCGCCTTGCATCCCACAATTTTCATTTTGTTTGGTTTTTTTTTTCTTATTGATCGAATTTTTCTCTTCATCCAGATAATTCGATATTGTCATTTTGATTTTTATATCTCCTTTGCCTCGCAGCCCTCTTCATTCGGCCATCTTGTCTATGCTATCAGATTCCCTCGGTCTCATGCCTGACTCTTGTCCATATGCCACTATGGAGGTTACCATCTCCACTGGGGTCCTTTAATTCTCCTAGCTACATCCGGTGGAGTGATATCAGCTTCTCCTAGCCTTCCCAGACTCAAGAGCTGCGGCAGTTTTCTTTTACAGGGAGAGTAGATTGACAAAATGAAGGTCTCCTGAAGTTAGAGATTGAATTTGCTACAGACTGGGGGATGTTAGGAGTACGGGAGGTGGAGCCCACTGTTCACCTGTGGGAAGCAGTGGCTTAGATATAGTCAGCTCACAGGTAGAGTGTCTGTAAATTGCCAGAAACTAAAGTCTGGCTTCTTTGTAGCTTTATCAAAATAGACCAATAATCTTTGAATACAAAGCTTCTATTTTTTTTTTTAATGGTGTATAGGGGCTGGAGAGATGGTTCAGTGGCTGGGAGTGTGTGGTGCTCTTGAAGAAGATGTGAGTTTGGCGCCCAGCATCCGCACTGGGTGACCCTAAGCCCCTGTACGTCTGTCTCCAGGTAACTCTGTCTTCTGTTCTTCACAGCCGCCTGTGCTCACACGGAGACAGACAGACATGTGCAAAATTAGCAGCAAATCTGTACAGAACTAGTTTAAGCCAGATACTGTGGCACATACTTGGTCCTAGCACCGAGGAGACAAAGGCATACAGATCTGGGTTCTAGGCCAGCCTGGTCTGCGTAGCTCCAGGTCAGTCAGGGATACAGTAAGGCCACATTAAAACAAATGAATAAAATAAATAAATAAATAAATGATGAAAATAAACAGTTTGTGCTTTTAAATAAAATTTAAGAACCCAAGAATTGAATACAGTGAGACTGCATCAAATTAAATGGCTTTTGTAAACAACAAAAACAAATAGTAAGATAATCCAACAACCTACACGTGAAGAAAATCTTGGACAATTATTTGTACAATAAGGGATTCGTATCCATACATACGATGGCAAATGTACATGCCAACTTCCCACCAAAACAAACAAACGGACAAATAAATGTGCTTTTCTTTCTTTCTTTCTTTCTTTTTTTTTATGAGACAGAGTTTCTCTGTGTTATCCTTGGCTGTCCTGGACTCACTTTGTAGACCAAGCTGACCTCGAACTCACAGAGATCCGCCTGCTTCTGCCTCCTGAGTGCTGGGATTAAAGTCATAAGCTACCACACCTGGCATAAATGTAATTTTAAAACTAAAAGTAAAAAAAAACCTTAAGAATGGCACTAACTTATGATCTGGCTGTGCAGATCCTGGGAGTGTGCCTGGGGAAATGAAATCCACATACAAAATGACACCTGAAGTCCCATGTTCTTTACAGCTCTATTCTCAATAGCTATAATAATTAACCAAGATGCCCACTAACAAGCGGGTAGCTTTAAAACAAAAGACAAAATATGGTATATATCCACAGTGGTGTACTGGTCAACCACAAAGAAGTAAATCCTACCATTTGCAGGAAAATGATGAACTGGAAGACAACATTTTAGGCAAAATTAACCAGGCACAGAAGGACAAATATGTCATGCTCACTCTTGCTGGCAGAAACTAAAAGCCTTTCTTGTTTGATGGAACACAAGATTGGGTCCTGGATCTTTGGGAGCTTAAAGAAATGTGCTGAAAGAAATGGTTTAAAATGTAGTAGTGTGGAGGCTGCGTCCCACAGCTGTCATCACGCTGCTAATTGAGTATATTGAATTACACCATGAACACTGCACATACTGTTTAGCTTACCAGAAAACAGAAAGCTGAGAAGAGCTCATGAGCATTCAAAGAAAGAAAGAAAAATTCCTGACGTCGGAAATCTACCATAAAGGGTGCGGTGAGTCTGAGAAAAATGGAAATTGGAAATTTGATCAAGATGCATGAAAAGAGAAGCGGGCAACAGAAGGACCACGGCGCTCTATGGAAAAGGACAAGCCTGGCAAGAGTGCTTTTTAACACAATTAAACAAAAACAATAACTAAAGAGCAGGCTGGGCATGGCCTACAGCCCCAAAGACTATAACCAAGGAGAAACAGAAGAGCTCTAAGCTACTGGGACAGTGAAGAGAAAAAAGAAAATACGAAGGAGGAGTTCCTTGTGCCGGCTTTGCTGCAGAATCCTCCTAATCCTCCTGAAAACCCCACATAAGAAAGTGCAGGCCTAAAATTTCACCCAGCATTTGAGAGGCAGAGGCAAGCTGATCTCTGAATTCAAGGCTAGCCTGGTCTACAGAGTAACTTCCAGGACAGCCAAGACTACACAGAGAAACCCTGTCTTGAAAAGAAACCAAACAAGCCAAAAAAACAAAAAACAAAAAACAAAAGAGAGTCTCACACACAAACACACACACACACGTGCATTCGAGCACACACACGCACACACACTTTCATACACATACACATAGATGCACACACATATAGATGCACTCATACACTGATTTATGCACATAGGCACACACATAGATGCACACACTCACATGCATTCACATACAAACACATAGAAACACACAGCCCTGCACAAATAAGGAAATAAATGAATAAATAATGTAATAATAAATATGACTTCAGTGGCAATGTGGACAATTCACTGAAATAAAAAATACACATATGACTAACAGGATTATGAAAATAGATTTTTTTATAGTTCTAAAATTTTAATTCAGAACATAACAATGTTCCATATTGAACATAGTCAAATGTGCTAATAAAAGTGAATTTTTTTTTGAAGTTTAGTAAAGAAAATTTGAAATGACAGTTTTTTACAGAATTTACCATATCTCAATATCAATGCTGATTTTGGAAAATGACCAAATGTCATTCTTCAGCAAAATATTACAAAGACTAAGATGAAAGCTGATTGTCATGGTGTATATTTACGTTCCTAGCACTGGGGAAACTGAGGCAAGGGCACTATCCTGGAGCCTTGCACTTGGGGAATCAGCTTGGACAGCAATCAAGAGATTAACTAGAAAACAGGAAAGACAGAAAGACAGACAGAGGGGGGGAGAGAATGAAGAAAAGATGGTAAATAGAGGGTTGAGGATGGGGGGATAGATAGATAGATAGATAGATAGATAGATAGATAGATAGATAAAAAAGAAAAGACTCAGGAGTTCTGTGAGGACAAGGAAATTTGTGTGAGATGAAATTAAGCCATATTCAGGATTAGTGAGAAAAGAAGACACAAGGTTGGGGAATAATGGGACAATAGATCTGAAAGGGGCTAAAGATATTCATAAGACATAAATACATACTATAAGATTATCAAAGAATTAATGAAAACTTATTTTAACATACTAGAAGAGAAGAGTTGTCCTTGTCCAAGGAATGCTTATGTAGAGTAAAAGAAATTAAGCCTAGATGGTAGCTGACCCACACAACCATCACACACAGATCAGTGTGAGATATGGGTTGCCTATGAAACATTCAAACAGTGACATTTCTACCATAAGGACATATTAAGAAAACCACAAAAAAAAAAAAAGAAAAGAAAAGAAAAGAAAAAAGAAAACCACTATTAAAGTTATATTTTTGTCTGTTTGGGGTTCTCACTCAGATATAAACATTTTTGTGCATATTGTATATAAATAAAGTTATTGTATGTAAACCTTAAGAAGAAAGCCATATTAAAATGTCTACATTCTGTCTATTTTATTTTAAATACATATGCCAGAGGTAGAAAAATGAGTTAGGAGTTAACAGCAAAGCCATCCAGTTCCAGAGGACCTGATGCCCTCTTCTGGCCTCTACAGGCACCAGGAACACACATGGTATACATACAGACATTCAGGCAAAACACACACATAAAAAATGAAAATAAATATTAAATATATATTGTTTTCAATATTTCCCATTAAACTAAAGAGTGGCCTCAGTGAGTTTCAGTGGGCTCGGAGAGACAGAGAGAGTTTGTTTTTTCTTCTTGGAGGTAGAGTTTCTCTTTCTGTAGCCCCAACGGTCCTGGAACTCACTCTGTAGACCAAGCTGACATTGAACTCACAGTGATCCACCTGCCTCTGCCTCCCAAGTGCTGGGATTAAAGGCATGTGCCACACCAAGTGGCAAGAATTGACTATTTTTATTTCTTTTCTATTTCTATTCTACTCTTACATTATTCTAAGTTAGAATCCTTAAAACTAATCCTGCAGCATTACAATCTTAAAACATCTAACACACAAGCTCTCTGGTTGTGTAGGTTGATCCCAGCTGCCTGTCCTTACTGTTGCTTTGTAGCCAAGACCCCAGGTGGATCAGATCTTCTGGGCTGTAGCTGTCTTTTAGCTCTTCCTCTATACTCTGTAGAAGTGTCCAGCCTCTCCCATGAATTTGGGAGGTCTTGCTGGGTCTGCAGGAGCTGACCCAGCTAGGTTCTGCCTGTTGGAGAGTACAGGATCAGTGCCTGGTGGGCCTGAGACAATATGGTTTCAGGCCACTGGCAGTATCCAAGGAGGCAGCAATTTCCACGCGCCTGTAAGCCAGGACGCTCCCAGATCGCTTTAGGTCCTGTCGCACTCGCAAGAGTGGACCCAGCTAGGTTCTGTTGTTTGGGGAGTGCCAGGTCAGTGCTGGCAGCCCCAGCAGCTGGAGACATTAGCGATTCAGACCGCTGGTGGGAATCCCTTGTATCTTCTCTTTCCACCAGTGAAAGCCAGGATTTTTGACAAAGAAGCCAAATACATTCAATGGAAAAACGATAGCATCTTCAACAAATGGTGCTGGTCTAACTGGATGTCTACATGTAGAAAAATGCAATTAGACTCCTATTTGTCACCATGTACAAAACTCAAATCCAAGTGGATTAAAGACCTCAACATAAAACCAGAGACATTAATCCAGTTAGAGGAAAAAGTGGGGAAGAGTCCCACATAGGCACAGGAGACAACTTCCTGAACAGAACACCAACAGTCCAGGCCTTAACGTCAACAATTAATAAATGGGACCTCACGAGGCTCAGAAGCTTCTGTAAGGCAGGTGACACTGTCAACAGAACAAAGTGACAGCCTACAGACTGGGAAAAGATCTTCACCAACCCTTCATCTGATAAATGTCTAATATCCAAAATATATAAAGAACTCAATAAATTAAACACCACCAAACCAAATAACCCAATAGAGAAATGGGGCTCAGAACTAAACAGAGAATTCTCAACAGAGGAAAATCAAATGACTGAGAAATACTTAAAGAAATGTGCAACCTCCAAGTCATCAGAGAAATGCAAATCAAAACGACACTGAGATTCCATCTTACACCCATCAGAATGGCTAAGATCAATAACTCAACTGACACCACATGCTGGCAAGGATATGGAGAGAGAGGAACACTCCTTCATTGCTGGTGGGAATGCAAACTAGTACAACCACTTTGGAAATCTATCTGGCGCTTTCTCAGAAAACTGGGAATAGGGCTTCCTCAAGACCCAGCTATTCCACTCCTTGGAATATACCCAGAAGATGCTCTACCACACAACAGGGACATATGCTCAACCATGTTCATAGCAGCCTTATTCATAATAGCCAGAACATGGAAACAGCCTACGTGTCCCTCAGTAGAAGAATGGATAAAGAAACTGTGGTACATATACACTATGGAATACTACTCAGCTATTAAAAACAAAGAATTCCCGAAATTTGTGGACAAATGGATTGAACTAGAAATGATCATAATGAGTGAGTTCACCCAGAAGCAAAAAGCATTAAATGGTATATACTCACTTATATCGAGACACTAGTGCAAGGGGTACGTCCCCATAAAAAACTTTACCTACCAGGAAAGTGGGTCAGAGGGGAGGACATCCTACTGAGACTTTAGGTGAGAGAAGCCTGGGAGAATGAGGAAATAGAAGGATCCAGAGGGTCCTGGAAAACTACAAGAAGAACTGTATGACAGGCGGGTCTGGGCCCTGGGGACCTCCTCAAACTATGGCACCAGCCAAGGAAAATATAGGCAGTAAACTTCGAACCCCTACCCAGACTAGCCAATGGACAGGACATTCTCCACCGTTAAGTGGAGGAGAGCTGACTTTCACACAAACTATGGTGCCCCATATTTGACCATGTCCCTTGGATGGGGAGGCCTGGTGTCACTCAGAGGAAGGATAACAGGTCACCAAGAAGAGACTCGATACCCTATGAGCATATACAGGGGGAGGAGGTCCCCCGAGTCACAAACATAGGGGAGGGGAGTAGGGAGGAAAGCGGGAGGGAGGGAGGAATGGGAGGATACAAGGGATGGGCTAACAATTTAGATGTAATATGAATAAATTAATTTTAAAAAAAGAAAAAAACATCTAACTATTGGTCCTAATTTAGCATACTGTGTCATTAATAAAAAGCAGTACTGGAAAGCAAAAGACACTACTGAAGACATTTTTAAGGCCGCCAATGTTAAGAATTGTTCATAAAGGGTCTTAAAACACAATGGCGATTTCAAATAATAATCATGGCTTACAACGCAGAATGGGGATCAGTTAGAGCTGGAATTGCCCCTTTCTCCATCGCCAGGAAAGGTGTGATGTCATCACAAATTAAATGGCTGTGAATTTAGTTGTGGCATAAACATAAGACATGCTGAAAAGTCTCTTACTTGCCTGTTTGCACTCTAGGGGTTTAGTCTTCAGGGCATTAGGTTTTGGAAGCCATTAAGCTACTTTCCTGCAAAGAAGGTGTGCTTTGGGCATTCTTGGGTCTGGGGACTTGAGGGAGTATGACCAATAAAATGTGACCACAAGCAAGTACCACACAAGAGAGCACTGTGGAAGACACAAGCTTGCTTCTCCAATAAGAGAAAGTAGGTAATTTAGAAGCACATTTGAAAGCAGAGAGAAAGAGCATTGTATATGATAATGAAAAGTGACAACTTGAACATTAAGGAAGAAATAATGATGATAGAAGTTAGCAGCTTAACTGTAATGAAAAACTAATTTTATATAATGAAGATGTAAGTAGATTCCTAAAAGTGGCTATAAAGATTTATTTACAGGTACAAGGAAGAGGACAAGTAGTAGCAATTACTGACATGTTTTATATATTTTTCCAAGGACTTTTTGAAACCTGGAGTAGCATACATTGACATATTGGATGGCAATATTCTCAGGGATCAACCCAGAATTATGAGTGAAGACCTGCTCTCTGCCACATCTGCCCAGCTGTGCTATGAGAAGCTGAACACTTCCTGTGTCAGGGTCCCATACTCCACAGGCCCTCGCCTCATCCTCTATGCAGTCTTTGGCTTTGGGACTGTGCTGGCTGTGTGTGGAAACCTCCTGGTGATGACATCAATTCTTCATTTCAGGCAGCTGCACTCTCCTGCCAACTTCCTGGTGGCGTCCCTGGCCTGTGCTGACTTCTTGGTGGGACTGACAGTGATGCCCTTCAGCACAGTGAGGTCTGTGGAGGGATGCTGGTACTTTGGGGAGATTTACTGTAAATTCCATTCTTGTTTTGATGGGTCATTTTGTTATTCTTCTCTTTTCCACTTGAGCTTCATCTCTGTGGACAGATATATTGCAGTCAGTGACCCCCTGACCTACCCCACCAGGTTCACTGCATCTGTATCTGGCAAGTGCATCCTGTTCTCCTGGCTCCTCTCCATTATCTACATCTTTTCCCTCCTTTACTCAGGAGTAAGTGAAGCAGGGCTGGAGGATCTAGTCAGTGCCCTCACCTGTGTGGGGGGTTG
The DNA here is from genome assembly GCF_964271855.1 of Acomys minous. Classification (NCBI taxonomy): domain Eukaryota; kingdom Metazoa; phylum Chordata; class Mammalia; order Rodentia; family Muridae; genus Acomys; species Acomys minous. The sequence continues at coordinate 116,169,138 of NC_140485.1, forward strand.
TCAGGTCGCTGTGAATCAAAACTGGGTCTTCATCAATTTTGTAATATTTTTAATCCCCACGCTTGTGATGATAACTGTCTACTCTAAGATTTTCCTCATTGCTAAACAGCAGGCTCAGAAGATTGAGAAGATGAGTGACCAGACTGCCAATGCAGCAGAGAGCTACAAGGACAGGGTGGCCAAGAGGGAGAGAAAGGCAGCCAAAACCCTGGGAATCGCAGTGGCTGCCTTCCTCCTTTCCTGGCTGCCATACTTCATTGACTCCATCATTGATGCCTTCCTAGGCTTCATCACTCCCACGTATGTGTATGAAATACTAGTTTGGATTGTTTACTATAACTCAGCCATGAACCCTTTGATTTATGCATTTTTTTATCCTTGGTTTCGAAAAGCTGTCAGAATGATAGTCACTGGCCAAATCCTGAGAGAGAATTCCCCCACCACTAACTTGTTTCCTGAGTAGATTCTTGGTTTATTTGGGGATTAAAGAGAGACTCATACCAGAACATTCTCACTGGGGAAACTGAGTTCCCAGAATGCTCCTGTAAAGTGATGACTTATACTTCAGCTGTGACTCAAATGGGTAAATCCATCTGCGATTGTTCCCTGAGTGACATAACATTGAAGCTTATTTATAATGGTTCCAACAGGACCGATTCTAGGCTTAAGGAAATTCCAGCACACTTTGCCCTTTGTTGCTGTGCTCTCGTTGAGTTTCCCTATATTCATAGATTAGTAAACCTGTCCTTGTAGTATTCTTGAGAAAAATGTGAGTGTTTATGCATATTTCCCTTTCTCTATCCATATGTGTGTGTGTGTGTGTGTGTGTGTGTGTGTGTGTGTGTGTGTGTGTATTACAGCATTTCTCTTTCATATTAGTTCAATCTCTAGACATAATATATCTGCTATGGTTTTTTAAAAAATGAAATTTAAGTACAAAATAAAAACATAGGTACCCAAAACTTAAGTACACGGTGTGTCACAAAGTTCAATTTCAGTGATGAAAAATAAATCAATAAGTAGCTTTACTAATGACAGTGTTGGTGCAGCTACTGGCAACAATAAAGAAAACTAACATCATAAGCAGTAACACCCGTTCACATATTTACAACCTCAAAATGAGTGTTCACTCTGACCTCCTCCTCCGAGTCAGGGGACAGGAGGTTATTCTTAAATGTATGCTCCTCTACCCACCAAGGGAGGACACAGAGTCCCAGACACTGTTGTCAATGTTCTTAGAGCTCTGTGAAGTGCAATATATTTATGTATATTATATGGGCAGAGCAAAATAATTGTCATGATGTAAAATAAGAGTCACAGGTAAAGTAGACACCGGAAGGCACAGTTGATTTACAGTAAGATGTGTTTGATCCACCAACATTCTCATCCATACTTCTCAATTCAAAAATACCTTTGTTGTACAAGATGGCTTTCCTCTAAGGCTAAAAAGAGAAAGTGTCAATAAGACAAACTTTTTTGCTTATTAACACCAGCGTTGCTAGTGCGTCAAACAAAACTGTGACTATGACATTTTCTACAGTTTGATCCTTCAGTATCTTTGAACCTCTCCCTAACTAGACTAGCACATTCAAGCCCATTTATTCAGATTAGATGAGTCACAACTTGCTCTCCATGGGCACAAGTTTGCTATTAGGAAGAACAGTGCAACCATGTTTGTGAATTGCATGTCCCTGCAGTGGCTTATGTATGTAACAGCACCTTGACAAGTGTCCTGTGTACAAAAGCTTGAGACAAAAGCGATTTCAGAAGCCTTCTTGTACTGTAGCCCAGGCTTTAGGACCGAGGTCGCCTGTCCGTGATAATGCTACATTCTGCATCATAGTGATGCACACATCTGTGCTCCGTGTCCTTGTTCATCTGTATGCCTCCGGCCAGGGACTTTTCACTGTGTGCTGAGCAGTGACTAGGCAAATAAACGTGTTTTCCTTTAAATCCATAAATATTTAACATCTTTCTTTTAAACACAGAAGCACTTAACAAATGTGAGTTGTGCACGCTCACAGTAAGTGATGATGAGGCGCTGATCTCCCTTCTACTGTTTCTACTACTCACTGGGCCAACAGTGGTCCTTCAGGAAAAGCCAAGACTCCTCATCTGGTCACAACATACCCTCCCCTTCCTCTATCAAATTGTGCCATCCTGGTTCTATGGACCCATGGCTGTCTCTTCCCTGCTCCAACATAATGTGAAAAACATTACCATTATATTTATTCTTTGATTACTTATGGACTATTTATGGTATTTATATTAGAATTATACTTTTAACTGGTATTAGAACTCTGGCCCAAAAAGAAATCTCAGAATTTTGAAAGCATATCTATATTTTAAATTGTGTTTGGGGTGTGTGTGTGTGTGTGTGTGTGTGTGTGTGTGTGTGTGTGTGTTGCATGCATGGGGGTATACAGATGTACACACAGAGAGATTTAAGAAGAGTATCCAATATTATCCTCTGTCACTGTTAGTGACACATTCTACAGGATCTGAGGAGTAAATATGAAGGGTTCAAATAAAATTAATCACACCACCCCGCCACAAGGTAGTGGGGTACATGAGGCAGACCCTACTGGAGAGCTCATGTTACGCTGTGAAACCAGTGTGATTTGGCTCAGCCCTAGAAGCACAGAAAATTCCACACAAGATTCATTGGCTTCTTTTTCCCTTTCTTTTCATTACTTTTCTTTTGGAGGCAGGGTTGCTTTTAAAAGGTCCCTTATTTGCTTGAGATCCTTATTAAGAATTCAGTCCTCTCAGTCATTACCATGAGTGAATATAAATCAGGGAAGAGTTTGTTCTTCCACATAAAGGCTGATGATTTGAAGGCAATCATAATATATGTTATATATACATACACACATATGTGTATATGTACATAATGTATATATATACTTACACACATACATACACATATACACACATACATACACATATACATACATACGTACATACATACATACATACATACATACATACATACACATCTGCACTGTTGGGTGTGGTGGTATATACCTTTAATCTCAGCACTCATGAGGCAGAGGTGCACAGGTCTCTGAGTATGAGGCCAGCTTCATCTACAAAGTGATTTCTAGGGCACCCAGGGCTACATAGTGAGGACACAGAGCAAGGTTGACTCTTTAGATATATATGTGTTCACATAATTGTATCTTGTATGTCACCATAAAATCAGGGGAACTAGTAAATGTAGCTTCTAGTACAGATATTCCAAGCTTAGAAACAATATTGGAAATATGATTGAGATTCTTCCTAGATGCAATAGTGCATCTCTGTGAGTTCTAGAACAGACAAATCTACTCAGTGACCCTGTCTTTAAAAGAAAAAAATTTTTTTCTTTTTCTTTTTGTGTGTGAAGGATTTTTTTCATCCTTTGCCTAAAGCTGGGCTTTTTGAGGACAGACATACTGTAGTGGGTGTGGACTGCAGCCTTAACTGGAATCCTAACATTGAAGCTCCCGGTGCCCACAGTGACTAGACAAGCCTGTGTGGCAGTTGAGGTCCGACTAGCAAATGGAAAAGGGAACACTTGTTAAACTGCACTTGGAGAAAAAAAATGGCTTCTAAAACATCTCACCCTACTCCAAGTACCCACAAGCAGTCAACACACACTCAGAGAAACACTTGTCAAGTCAATGCAAGGTGGTGACGTAGAGAATCAAGTTGATTTAGCAATGCTTCTGAGAGCCTCACCAGACAACCTGGCTGCATGTACACAATGCACAGTGGTTTTCATTTACAGATTAATACTTTGACCTGCCTGGTGTTTGGTTACCTCCAGTCTCTAATCCACAGAGACAGGACTAAAAAAACGCTTCCTCTCATTAACACTCCCGGGGTGGGTCTGGGCTCTGCCATGACCACAGGCCATCGTTATCACATCCTTTGCCTACTTTGGTCATAATGAGGACTATTTCACACATTAAGTCACCAGGGAGACGGTCTCATTAGGAACGTCTTAAAGGACCAAACTAAAGATCAAGTGCAGAAATGAGAGGGAAAACTTTAGCTGATGTAAGAACCAAAAGTTTGCCTGGGAACCCTTTCCTGGCCATTAGAGTCATAAACCCATAGGAATCAGGAACTTTACAGTCATAAACCCACAGGAATCAGGAACTCTTCCTGACGCTGCCAAACCATGTACTAGCCATGGCCTTGGGGGCAGCATTAGAGAGTCGTATTTGAGGAAGAAGTTTAGAGGCCTCAAAAGAGCCTCCAGTTCCATCCCACCTCAGCACCAGGGAAAGTGCTTCTTCCTGAGTTGGTAAACATGAGGGTACAAATTAACCTACGTTCCCCTATTGGTCTTAGATGACATTAAAAAAAAATAGAGAGAGATAGTTAGAACTGTACAAATGCTGAAGCAGTTATTCATATAACCTTATTATTTTAGGATCTCTGGGCCTGGATCTGCCTGTTCTTACACTTACTGTACTATTATAAACACTGTCTTATCCCTTCTGGCGCTGCAGTCAGTCACATGCCCAGGTCTCCATCAGCGTCGCTTCATCTTCAGGACCTCAGGCTTTACGATCATGGAGATCACATGCACTTCTTCATTACTTTATTCCCAGTTACAGACATCCACTGTCTGCCCAGTGGCAAGGATGCCAAGGGAAAGATTTGTATTTGCCAGAACATAGATCTCAATGTGGGGAAGGGGTAAGTTTGCCTCCTGAGAATATTCAAGAATGTTTAGAGACACATTCACAAGCAGGGATTGTGAGTGGGTAATATTGGCTGTCAGGAATGCTACTTGGTGCCACACAGCCTGTAGGACTGGTTCACATCTCTACAGAACACAGGCGGGGAAAGCCCGGCATAGGGTTTTGTAATCTAAGCAATTGACATCGTTTTGTAAAGTTGGGCACTAAGAAAAAATGTCAGTAGAAATCTGAACAATATCTAAATAAGAATATTGCTGATATTAATCTGTGAGCAGGTAGGCAGTGGGATGGATAAAAAAAAATAACTTCTCACTCTTTATAAATCACCGTGCAAGCTTATACATGCCTGCGTGTTTCCAGCCCTGCGCTGCCAGAGACTTGACCTCTTCACCAAAGAAGATTGAAAAAAAAATCCCAAGTGCTCTGCCAGGGTTGAGACTGTGGATATGGAATCCATTTCAGAGTTCTCACTCCCTGTAAACTGCTCTTTGTAAAATGAAATCTCCTTAGGAGCATGGGCAGAAAGGCCAGTCTCCAGTAACCACAAAGGAAGTGTCACACAAGCAGAGTGCTCACTGTAGATCTGTCAGTGGATGGGCAGGCTTTGCACACATATCCTAGGTAGCAATGGATCGAGAGCAGAACTCATCTTCCCAGAAGTCCTTGGGAAAAGCTGCTTCATTTTTAAGGCCTCTATAACACATCTCTCTGCAGTTTAGTATCTCCCCACAGCTTGTCATCTTTCTGCTTGGTAGCCACAGTAGGTGCATAAATGACTGTTAACAGACAGGAAAGAGCCAGGATGACCTTTAAACTTTGTGGCCTTGTCATATCTTTTTAAAATTCCAGGAAGGTGACTGAATCATGACTGAGAAGGAAGGCGTGGTTCAAGTCTGACAACAAAGGAAAATAATTATTTGGCCTAACTCACTCAATAGTAATTAATGTAGAAGAGACTTGTTTTGTAGATCAACTTTCCTAATAATCACTGTTGAATATAATCTTATTGGTTCACACCTTGCCCTGCTGGGATCCCATCAAGGGGTTTTCCCATTGGTGGTGTCTATTTAGCTGAAGGGCCACACCATTTAGGCAGTAGTTTAAGACATGTCACATGGAAGTCATCTATAGGTGAACCACCAGCTTCATAGCTACATCCGCCCTTACTGACTGCTGCCAGAGGAGCACAAGAGGTAATACACATATATATATATGCATATTGAGGGATCAAAGAATATTTAACCAATTAAGAAAACATGTCATTTGTTAATTGAAATTCATCCCCAGTAATTTTGGGCCATATAGTATTTATTGGATTTTTCCACCAAAAGAATGCTTGGAAATTGTTAGAAGAGTTAAAAATGAAAAAAATATAATAGACTTAATATCTTTTTTATTATTATTATTATTATTATTATTATTATTATTATTATTATTATTATTATTAATTCATATTACATCCTTGTATCCTCCCATTCCTCCCTCCCTCCCACTTTCCCCCTATTCCCCTCCCCTATGTCTGTGACTAAGGGGGACTTCCTCCCCCTGTATATGCTCATAGGGTATTAAGTCTCTTCTTGGTAGCCTGCTATCGTTCCTCTGAGTGCCACCAGGCCTCCCCATCAAGGGGACGTGTAGACTTAATATCTCATGATATCATCCTACTGGATTGATATGGACTTCTTCTCCCCTACAGTACTGAAAACTAGAATTCCTGAATCGTGAGAACCAAGATCAAACGCAGACCGTCTGCCCATGCACACAGCAGCGACATGAGCAGGAACTCGTCTCTGCCCGAAGTCCTGCAGCTCTGCTATGAGAACGTGAACGGGTCCTGCGTGAAAACTCCCTACTCGCTTGGGTCCAGCGTCATCCTATACGCAGTCTTTGGCTTTGGGGCTGTGCTGGCTGTGTTTGGAAACCTCCTGGTGATGATCTCCATCCTACACTTCAAGCAGCTACATTCTCCCACCAATTTCCTCATCGCGTCCTTGGCCTGCGCTGACTTCTGCGTGGGGCTCTCGGTGATGCCCTTCAGCATGGTCAGGTCCATCGAGAGCTGCTGGTACTTCGGGAGAAGCTTCTGCACTTTCCACACCTGCTGTGACGTGGCATTTTGTTACGCTTCTCTCTTCCACCTTTGCTTCATCTCCATCGACAGGCACATCGCTGTCACCGACCCTCTGGTCTATCCCACCAAGTTCACGGTGCCTGTGGCAGGAATTTGCATCGGCGTCTCCTGGATTCTGCCTCTGGTGTATAGCGGTGCCGTGTTCTACACTGGGGTCTATGACGATGGTCTGGAGGAAGTATCCAATGCGCTCAACTGCATAGGAGGGTGCCAAGTAGTTGTGAATCAGAACTGGGTGCTGATAGATTTTCTCTCCTTCTTTATCCCTACTCTTGTTATGATAATTCTGTATAGCAACATTTTTCTGGTGGCTAGACAACAGGCTAAAAAGATAGAAAATGTTGGTAGCAAACCAGAAGCATCCTCGGAGAGCTACAAAGCCAGAGTGGCGAGGAGAGAGAGAAAAGCCGCCAAGACCCTGGGAATCACCGTGGTGGCGTTCATGATCTCGTGGTTGCCGTACAGCATCGATTCTTTAATCGATGCTTTTATGGGATTCATCACCCCTGCCTACATTTACGAGATTTGCGTTTGGTGCGCTTATTACAACTCAGCCATGAATCCCTTGATCTATGCTTTATTTTATCCATGGTTTAAGAAAGCTATTAGGGTTATTATAAGCGGCCAGGCCTTCAAAAACAGCTCGAGCACTATGAGCTTGGTCTCTGAGTAAATATAAGCAGCAGCACAGAGGAGCGCGCGGACACCTTTAATTCCCTAATGAACTGAGTCCTTAAGAAGTCTAAGAAGACCCTTAATGGAAAAGAATAACAGCTGCTCACGTTGGCATCATGAGTCAGCATTTGCCAGCCTTGTTGGGGTGAGCACCTTGCTGCTGTTCCTCTTAAAGGTCAACCTGACCAACAAATGTTAAGTTATTATATGTTTTCGACTTCGGAGCTGAGCAAGCAACACTTCTTTCATTTGATTACCCTCATACACTCCTTCTTTTAATCCACTGGTTTTTCCTTTATCCCAGCATCGTCTGCTAAAGCACCACAGGCCACCTCTGGTGCTTTCCTTTTTTCTTTTCAAAGCTTCCAGGTTGACCCTAGCCTGCTCAATATTTCATTTCAGACATGAACAGGCTTCCACCAGTCCCTGCTTTCCTTTCATCTTTCAAAGACAACATACAAAAGAGGTTATTCGGCAAATTTAATCAACTGAGTCATGTGAGAGATCCCAGAGTGCAGGGGGAAAGTTGGCAAATGGGCACCACCTCGGTGGGGCTGTTGTTACTGTTCTACACCATCATTTTCTCTCCATTAGGCTTTCCAGAGTGAAGGCCCTGTGGTTCTGTGGCAGCTCCTTTGAGTGGAAACTGGATCCGTGAGCCACACGGGACTCTGCGTCACACCAGTCACTTTAGGTGCATGGAATAGTGTTCATTAAGGAGAATCTCTTTCAAGTGAAGTCTCTAATTTTCTTTAGTGAAGTTTGGCTACCATGAAAATTTTCTGAGTTTCAGTAACTATGTAGAATATAAATTAACAGCAAGCATTCAAACATTCATTGGTTTACTGGTTTGGTTTTTTTGTTTGTTTGTTTGTTTTTGTTTTTTAACAAAACATGAACTTTGTGCCTACACCATAGTAAAATCCATGCTAAATGCTTTGGAAACAGGGAACGGCATCTCCCCCTTTGTAAGCCATGACTCTGGTAAGAAACATTGTTGCTCATTGCAAATATTTTTTTAAATAAATAAGCTCAAATTCTTTTCTCTAAAATAAATAAAAATTTAGCAGTCTACAGAATAGGAGAAAAATTCTTGCTTACTGTACACCTGACATGGGATTGACACCTGGACTATACAAAGAAATAAAAAACATAAATACTAAAAACCTAAACAAAACATTCAGAAAATATCCCAACAAAAGAGGCAGATTGCTTTCAAAAATGAAGTACAAGTTGTCAATAAATATATGAAAAAAAACTTTTCAACATCCTTATCCATCAGTGAAATGCAAGCTTAAGTTACTTTGAGACATACTCTGTCTTATCCCACCCAGAATATCTAAAACTGAGAGCATGAACAACATCAGCTATTGGTAAAAATGTGGAGAAAGAGGATCCCTTTGCACAATGCTGCACGATACTAACTAGTCTACCCACAATGGAAACTAGTGTGGAGATTTTTCAAGGACTTGGGAGGCAGACCTTTCATGTGATCTAGTTATACCACTTCTGAGTATACACCGAGCACTTTGAATCAGCATACCACAGTGTTTATTGCAGCATTGTTTACAATAGCCACGTTATGGAATCAGTTTATCTGACAACAGATGAATGGATGAAGAAAATGTTTATATATGCCCAATGGAGATTTATTCAGTCACAAAGAAGAGTTTAATTGGAACATCTGAAGAATAATAGATACAAACTGAAGGTCATCAAGTTAAGTGAAAGAACTCAAGCTTAGAAAGATGAATATAATATTTTCTGTCATTTGCAGATCCTAGATTTTACATCATATACACACATTATATAATGTACCTACATATAATGCCATAAAATAGAAATGAGATTAAGATGCTAGTGGGAATGGGGCAAAGGGAAGGGTACTGGGGTATGAATGTGGTTGAGTATGTGATATTATTTCAATGAAATGTCTTTATGGAAAATTGTGGTATATAACAAATATTTAACAATGAGAAATTAAACAATAAGTAAAAGCAAGAGGAAATTTAGGACAAACAAGAAGAAATACCACAAAGGAATATAATTAATAAAATTTACACCTAAGAGAACATAGAACATATAAGTTTGTCTTGCCAATGATTTTTTAATCACTTTTAGACCATATATTAAACATATGTATTCACTCTCCCCCGCCCCTGCCCTACAAAACACACATAATGTATTCAGAATACTCAGCATCCTATTCTGGAGTATGCCCAAAGCCCTAAGACCAATTACAGGTCTAGGATGCAAGGATCACCGTCAGGTATAGGTTAGACATAGCTGAGTTAAAAACAAGTACTTCCACAGCTTAGCATAAAAAGGGTTATTTTTGGCTCATGCGGTGCCGGGCAAGCTATCCTGGGCATCTGCCCTCACATGAGTGACTGCAGGATGCTTAGATTTCACCGCATTCTTTCAACCAGAACCTTCATTCATGCTTTGCTGGAGCCTATCAACAAGAAGGCCTAATGGACTGCTCCATCTAGTGGCCAGGGATAGTCAAGTGTAAGAGGAACCTCACACAGCTGCTTCTCCCACCTTGAGGTATTTAATGAATGGCAGGTTATTGTGTCAGGATTTTGAGGATGACAGAAACTGAGGTAAGCGCATTAGCAGTCATTTCAATAACAGTGTCACTGAAAACGGTGGTGTGGCTTTTGGCTTGGGGACTCAAGCATGCTTGATGCTGAGATTCTTGCTCCCAAAATGGTCCCCGCCAAATCAGAGTTGTTCCTGGGTACAAGGAGCCCTGTGTGTTTGTGTGTGTGTGTCCCCATATATGAGATAGATAGATAGGTAGATAGATAGATAGATAGATAGATAGATAGATAGATAGATAGATAATAGATATGAGAGCAGGTGGGAGGGAGAAAATGATGTAATATTTTGTTTTCGAAAAGTATTAACTCCCCTCCTAAAAGTACAGAAAAATATAGATAGCTATCTTAATCTTGCTGCTTCTACATCTGTAAGCATACTTGCTTATGTTTAAAAACTGGGGGAAATAATTCCAGGACAGCCAAGGTTACACAGAGAAACCCTGTCTCAAAACAAAACAAAACAAAAAACAAACAAACAACCTCTCCCCCAAAAAAAACAAAACAAAACAAAACAAAAAGGATGGGGAATAAAAGTTCCACTCAAACCTAATAGGCTGTGATCATATAGTGGGAGAGGAGGTCCCCTTCTGTCACAGGCCTAGGGGAGGGGAATAGGGTGAAAGAGGGAAGGGGCACAGGAAGATACCAGTGAGGGGCTAACAATTTAAAGTTCTACTCAAGGCCTTTAACCAAGTAGACTATAAGGTGCATCCCACCTATCAGGGAGAAAAAAAACCACACCATTAAAAAGTGATGGTGTATAGCCAATGAAAATCCATGAGACACAGGACTGCAGTCCAACTGCTTAGAGCATTAACTAGGGCCAGATGATCAGCTGGGTTCCCTGTCTGCCAAGGGTACTTGGTGTACTGAGGGTCTGTTTCTGTAATGTGTCTATCCGTCTTCACCCATCACTCATTTCTCACACCTTTGCAAGGCTGGCTCAGGTCACTCCCACAGGCTCATCTCTGATGTTTCTCTCTCAGGAAAGTCACTGTGGAGGCCAGCACTGGCAACGATCCTCTCCTTTACAATCCCCCACCCCCAACTTCTTAATTGTATTTATCAGAACGGGTCTATCTTATTTTTCTGCTTTCTTGCTCGCCTTATACCTGTTGGTCTCTGATCAAGGTGTATACACTGCGTTAGTAAGCTTGGTGGGACTTAGGATCAGCTGCGAGACACACCTCTGGGTATGTCTTTGGGAGTTTAAAGAAGGGATTAAAAGTGTGCAGCACCTTCCAGTGGGTAGGTAGCTCAGATATAAAGGGTTTGGAAGGCACACCCTGTTTTCTACACCCTGAGTGTGACTAAAGATGTCTCTGACGCCCTCTGCTGATGTCAGACTTCATCTGATCCAGCCCTTCAGAGCTAGGTGGGAACTGCTGAGGCAAACTGCTTTGCTGAGCAGCTGCAGGGCTCTCAACCTCCCTGGGATGCAGATCGTTATTGTTGGCTAGTTCACCCCATCATGTGAGTCAATCGATCACACACCCTCTCTCTCTGCATCTATGTATATATAAAAACCATAGGATGCTGTTTTGAAAGACTTGCCTAAAAAAATGACTTTTCTAAAGAAGGATGAAAACACTGAGACTTGAACCATCCATGTGTTTGTTTTCATTACGGTTACATGTGTCATGTCAGGGTCTAAATAGCTCAGCTGGGAAGGCATCAGACTGTACGTCTGAAGGCCCAAGGTTCAAATCTCTGCTCTGAGCTGAGTGCAGGCCTGTAATCCTAGAACTCAGGGGAGGTAAAGGCAGGCAGATTTCTGTGAGTTCAAGGTCTACAAAGCAAGTCCAGGACAGCCAAGGCTACACAGAGAAACCCTGTCTTGAAAAACAAAGCAAAACAAAACAAAAAAAAAAAAGGTTTTTTTTTAAGTGTGATGTCATGGACAGCTAATCATTTCCAGTGAAATCTCCAAAACGTTACTATCTTGTACTCCTAAAAGGGGGCACTGAAGTCCAGACAGGAAAAGGGACATGACTTAGACTTTAGGGACAACTGGGATTTGGACCCAGGTCTATCAGGTAAAGGGATCCTACTCTCTCCTCACCCCATAATCTTCTATAGAGCCTGCAATGGTGGAAACCATGCTAACTATACTTTAGGAACAATGAAACTACAAATTCTAAAGGACTTTCCCACAATGTTCTTGTATAGGCTAGCTGTAGGGAGCTCATGTTGATGGCAATTCAATTACAGAAAGGCTTTTCAAGGCTACTTCAGAACTGAGAATTTTCAGTTTGGATTATCAAGGTTAAAACTTTTAACAAACAAAAACAGTAAGAGGAGAAATGTTAAACCCAAGCTTGTCAGAGGAGGACGTACTGGTGGCATTGCCTCAAGGAGCCTTGAGTTAGTGCGGCACATGACAGTGACAGACGGCTTTGACCACACTGGCCACATAGTTGAATAATGGCAATTCATCCCAGTGACTGCCCATGAAATTCAAGCATTGTTCTTGTCTGCCCTTTTGTGTTCCAAGTAGAAAATGGGAGGCAACACTCCCCGGGTCTCACCACTACTTATTTTCTGTGGGCCCAAAGGAGCTTGTGCCCGCAGCTGTGTCACCAGCAGCTGTGTCACCACCTGCCTGGACCACTGGCACCATCTGTGCTACAGCCTTCTCCGTTCTCCTCTTTCCTTTTTCTAGCCGCATTGTTTCATTCCAGGGAGACTCCCGCCAAGTGGGGCAGCATTTACCCCAACTCGGATCCTTTGCCTTCACATTTTTATCTTTGAATAGTGTGGTCTTTGAAAGCATAGTGTGGTCTTTGAAAGGTTATATACCGAATGAAAGGCCAAGACTAGAACTCTGTGTAACTCCTCTCTACCTGTCATCCCTGGCACTTTTAGATACACCTGAGCCTCGTCCTTCCAAGCAGATGAAAGCTACAATGCCTCTGTGCTCTCTGGCTAGTACCTGGCCTTCTCGGAGCACATGGTGTGAGAGCTGCAGAGGTGTGGTCGTCCTGCCTCAGCTATAGGTTTGCGTTGTTCTCCCTTCCTGGGTCTTCTTTCTCTGAGATCCTGGCTGAAGAAGCAACTTCCTCTGGGCTCCCCTGTTCCGAAGGTGGAAGGCAGAAGAAGTGCAGGAAACTGAGCTCAACCACACATTATTCTTTAAGTTTCTGGTTGGGGGTCCCAGGCGCCATGACCCATAAGGCTTTGATCAAGACAGATCGTACAGCCAAACCCAACATGAGTGAATCTGAGACATTTGCCCAGAAAGCAGGTAAGGAGATTGAGATAGAAGTTGTTCCAGAAACACATGCATTTATTCATGGTCTGTTTATTGAGACTGACAAAAACCATAAACACATACACACACCTGTAAATATGTATGGAACAACCCAGAAGCTTCAAATTAATTTACAAGGAAATTTTACAAAGAATTACTCAGGACTGGTGTAGACTGGGGAACCAGAGTGACTCTCAGAGACCTTTAGGAAACTGGCAAGAAAAGGACAGAAGCAGGGCGCATTCTTCTCAGTGACAAATGCTATTGGCTGCTTGTTTCTGTGTCTCTATGCATGGGGCTCAGGTATTCTGAAAATCATGCACTAGGACTTGTGGCAACATAGTGGATTTAGTTTATGTGACACAAACATAAAAGAGGAATATTAAATGACAAGAAGATGTGGGTAACTATCACAAAATAGGTCACAGATTTTAGGCTTCCCTTATTTTTTTTAAATGAAAAAAATATTCCTTTAATAATATACAATTATCCTGCATTGAAAGGAACAGATGTGGCTTCCAGACTTTTAAACAGCTGGGTTCTAAGAAGACGGGGATTCTAAAATGAACGTTTTAAAACACGTTCCAAATGTTGGACCCCATTTGTTGAGCATGACATTATGACTCGAGCAAAATCGTAGATTGTACAGTGTTTTATTTCTGGGCCGTTTTAGAGAGGCAATGGTGTGAGCCTGATTTTTTAGTGAGTGAGAAAGTCAACGGGAAAGTCAGAGGGGAAAGTCAACGGGAGTTTCCTGACTGATCCACGTGTTGTACACAGGGAGCAACTTAGAAAGCAAACCCGGGGCTTCCCTGACTTCCACCTCCTCTTCTCGGTGTCTAGGAAGCAATGACTTAGAGGTTGGCTAGTTCCCAGAATTCTTGTTATCCACTCGGGTATTCATAGGATCAGCCCTCTCTCCCTGCGTTCCTCTGTGAGAATACTTACTGACTGATAGCGGTACTTCTTTGCTGACTAAGTAACGAGCTATTCTTCTTCACATGAGCCCTGGGAGCTGTCTACAAACTAGGGAAACATCATAGCCGACGGCTATACCACCGTCCTCCCTCGTGCTCGGCTAAAATCACTCATGGTACAAATCAATATTTGGTGTCCGCGGTGAGAGGATCTCTCCACTCAGGAGGAGTTTCAGCGCCTTCCTAAACCACCGGTAGGAGAAAACATATATGATGGGGTTACAGGCTGAATTAAAATAAGCAAACCAAATAAAGATGTCAAAGACCAGGGGTGGGGTGATGAAGTTAAGGAGGCTGTCAACTAGCGTGTCGACAGTGAAGGGGAGCCAACACACAAGGTAGATGCCCACAGCAACGCCCAGCGTCTTGGCTGCTTTTCTTTCCCGCTTGACAGCCCCAGACAAGCTTTGGCTCAGGGCACTGATCTGCTGAGCCTGCCTAGTGGCAACCACGAAGATCTTCACGTACAGACTGATCATGATGAGGCAGGGGATAAAGAACGCAGGGAAGTTTAACCAGCCCCAGAACTTATTGAACAGCAGCTGACAGCTGCCCACACACGGCATCTCTTCTAGCCACTGGCTGAGCGCTCTCTCTACCACATCTGTGTAGAGGAAGAAGGCAGTGTAGGCTGCTGGTATCCCCCACCCTGCCAAGATGTAGCAGAGGGCTATCCTGACCGTGAACTTGGACGGATAGAGCAGCGGGTCACAGATGGCACAATGACGGTCAATGGAAATAAAACAGAGGTGGAAGATGGAAGTGAGGCAGAACAGCGTGTCCAGGTACGTATGCAGACGGCACAGGAAGTCCCCAAAGAACCAGCAGCTCTCTACAGAGCGGACTGTGCTCAGGGGCAGCACGAGCAGACCCAGCAACATGTCGGCCAGGGCCAGGGAGAGCAGCAGGAAGTTCATGGGAGTGTGGAGTACTTTAAAGTAGGACTCAGCAAATACCACAAACAAATTCCCCAGGACTATGATGAGCACACCTACTGCGCAGGCCAGGTAGCTGACTACCTGGATGGC
This sequence comes from Acomys minous, assembly GCF_964271855.1. NCBI lineage: Eukaryota > Metazoa > Chordata > Mammalia > Rodentia > Muridae > Acomys > Acomys minous. The sequence goes on from NC_140485.1 coordinate 116,184,502, forward strand.
CAGAGGGTGCACTGTCCTGGGACAGGACCCATTCACCTGGTAGCAGAACGCTGCAGGCTGCTCTCCGGCATCCGGGAGGAGGACAGCTCTCATTTATAAGTTCCGTTCTTCAGCTTTCCATGGAAAGCGATCACCTTTTCAACATCAATACAAGAGAAAGGAAATAATAATAATAATAATAATAATAATAATAATAATAATAATAATAATTGTTGTTGTTGTTGTTTTTGTTATTATTATTATTATTTTAAACTATCACAGAATGAGATGAAGAAGAGAAAAGCAAAGGTGACTGACCTAATTGATCCCTGGGTACTGGATCAAATATATCCTAAAAAACAAGTGCAGCCCAGGACTAGGAGTTCAGGAACTAGCTCTTCTTCCAGTCAGACAAGACTCTTTCAAAAAACCTTGTAAACAATATCTCTATAAAAAGAAAAGAAAGATCTAGGCTAAGTGTTTCCTCAAAGGAAAGTGTGCCGTAGTGTTCGGTATAAAATCATAAACCGTTCTCCTTTTTGCTTAAGGCCCTTGCCAAATGCAAAGTGAAGTTTAAAAGTTTGGAGTCTGAACCCAGGTGACAAAGTAACTATTGTGAACAAGTTGTTTCTTGAGGGAGACTGTATGACCTTCTCCTTCAATACTTACATAAATTGACAATAGTTTAGTAAGTCAAAGTTTTTAATTTTATCAATTCATCCCCAAGAAAGAGTTCAGCAGACAAATAAACAAAGGGACAAAATTTTTCGTAATGCAGGGTTTTTTTTTGCATTGCATTTTTTAAAAAATATAACACACAGGGTAAAATTACATAATATGAGAAAATACTTACCACACACTGACCTGTAGACTATGAAACACTGCACTAACAACCTGAGGATGTGCCTCAGTGTGTACAGTAGTTTCTTAGTGTGCACAAATCTCTGGGCTTGATTTCTAATGTCACATAATGTGGATGTGGTAGCACACACCTATAATCTCAACACATGGGCAGTAGAGGCAGGGAAATCATAGCCCAAGAGCATCCTTGGTGCCTCAGTAAGTTCAAATTTAGTCTGGGATACATCAGACAGACATGTCTCAAAAAAAAAAAAGGTAAAAAAAATTTAAGGTAAATTGAAAGTTTCTGAACTACTTACCCAGGTAGGAATTAGTCACCCCATAAAAGAGTTGTCTGTCCCAGGTGGACACAGGCATGAGCAGAGCTCTTCTGTCAGCAAAAGTGATAAGCAAGAGGTCAGGGGAGTTTATATATTCTCAGAAGAACCGGCTCCTTCATGTGTGTTGATACAAATAAACAGTGAAGGAGTGCCAAGGGACCTGGGTCCCGCTATTCACAAGTCTCCATTGTGTGTCTTCCTTTTCAATACTGCAATTAACAAGAGGGAAATCCAAACACACTGAGGTTTTTCACTTCTGTGCGTGGGGACAGCCACAAAGGAATCTTCATAGATAATTACTAGATATATGCTTCACTTGATTTCAGACGGTTTGGAAAGGGCCACCCAGCCTTTCTCCTCCTGGACTTCTCTGCCGACATCGTACTGATCTCCTGACCTGAGAAACAGCCCTGATTGATTGATTGATTGATCGTTATGTGAGCAGCACCAGTGGACGCCTGAAAATCTGTGCACCTGGAAGCCAAGGATCATAGACTTGAAGCCAGGCTGAACTGTTCCATATAAATAAGTTAAAAGGCAGGTTCTTAAGAGAACATCTCCAAAGGTTGGTCACGACAGAAAGACTCTCTGAAGCTCTTCTCAAAAAGAAGCCCAGGGCTCTAAAGGTGCCTACTGCTCAGTATTACAAACAGCCAGACAATAAGGCTTTAAAAAATGTTTCCTTTTTATTAAAAATGGATTTTTTCCTCACGTGATATATATTGATTATAGTTTCACCTCGCTCTACTCCTCACAGTTTTTCCTCATCTCTCCTCCTCTCAGGATCCACTCCCTTCCCATCTCATATTAGAAAACAAACAGATTGATGAAGGATGATGATAAAATATAAGATAAAATTAACATATCAGAATTGGAACAAAACAAACAAAAAGAGTCCACAAGCAGGCACAAAAAACAAACACACACACACACACACACACACACACACACACACACACACACACATGCACCAATTGCACACATGAGTATCCCATAAGAACAGCAAACTGGAAGCCATAGTATATGAGTAGGTGCCTGGTGCATACCCCTGCAGGCCCTGGGCTGGCTGCCTCAGTCTCTGTCATCCACATGAGCTTCCGCCATGTTGATTCAGAGCGCCTTGTGCTCTTGGTGCCCTCCATCCTCTCTGGCTCTTAGGCGCTCATGGCCTCCCCTTGCACGGGGCTCGCTGAGCCCTGAGTGGAGGATTCCATGGAGACCTCTCATTTAGGGCAGAGTGTTCCAAGGTCTCTGACTGTTTCTCTTTATATTTGCAGTCCAAAAGAGCAGCCACAGTGGGCTGGTAAGATAAGGATTCGTGTTCTAAGAATTAATAGTAAAAGCAACCATCTTCAAATAAAGAAGTGGTTCCAGCTGTGTTTGTGGACTACAATACAACCCACTTTTAGCAGGAACTCCGTTGATAAATCCAATAATCAGGAAAATTTGATAACGTTAGAATGCAAATCGCTCTGCAGAGAGGGAGCTCCACTTTGAATATCACTTCTAAAATTAGAGCTCTGTGACCTTGTTGTTGGGAGCAAGAGGATCTAATGTTCTGGGATTTAAATATTTAGAAAATCCAATGAGACACATTATACCCCTGGCCCCAAGCTTAGTGGGAAATCAACAAAGATTAATTTCTCATCTTACTTTGCATAGCCTCTAATTGTATATCCTATTAGGCATTTGTTTAAGTTTCTTCTTTGTGTTACCTTTGGAGTTGTTCTTAAAAAATTTATGTTTTATTGTAGCATGCTGGTAAATGTCATCAACATGAGGACCTTCCGTTGTCTTTCAAAAACCTCCCTTTCTGATGTCCCCCCACTGCATTTTGCCTGACCTCCTCTGAACTATATACATTGTTAAATAGTTATTCCTTGATTTCCTAAGACTGAACTACATGCCCTACTCATATTTTTTTTAGGATTCTCTGTCCTTCATGTATAGCATTATACAAGATGCTTGGTTATAAATCCCCATCTCTTGCCAGGGCCCATCAAATCTACACAAGAGGAAGAACTGAGCTTAAATTCTTCCCCAGTACTTGGCGTGTGTCGGCCACTTGGTAAACACCGGGGAAAATGGTAGAAGAGTAAAACAAGGAAAAGAGTAGGCATGTGGTCAATATATATTCTATGTTAGACATTAAAGTGTCAAAGAATTAATGAGAACATATTCAAAACTTGATATAGTTCTATTATTACTGGCCAATATATTCATGAATTATTAGTAAAAGCGATTGCTAATCTCAATTTTCAATTTGATGTGAACGAGAAAAGCCTAGAAAATTAATAAAATACACCTGGGGGATATTTCCAAATGTGATTAGATGATGAGGGCTCTGACCTAATAACAAATGGGTTAACCTCTTCATCGATTTGTACTTGATGGATTTAGTGGAAAGAAAGATGGCAGGTGATGCTTGGTTGGAGAGAGCAGGTCTCTGGGTTGTGCTCTTGGCAGCTGTATCTCGCCCTGCCCTCTTCTTCTTCGGCTGCTGTCTAGCTGCCATAGTGTGAATAGCTCCTTTCTCACATACCACACACATACACACACACACACATAACACACACACACATACATACACACACACATACACATACACTGCTGTGATGTTCTCCAGGACATGGGGACAAGAGCTGAAAAAACAACTAATGTTTGAGTAGAAAAGACAGATAGCAAGAAGCCATGTGGAGCAAAACTGAACATGAACATCTGTTTGCCAGGCTTGTTCTAAAGGTTCATTTACCTAAGCAAATTATCAGCCACTTTTGAAAAAAAAAAAAACCCAAAACCTCTCCGTTTAAAGGAAAAACCCGTATAATCTTAAAAGAAAGGTGATTAATAGTAATTACAAACTATTGAATGTGGCTTATTTGTGCAGCCATGGCCCTGCAATGCAAGGAGACTGTTGCTGGCTTTGTATAAAGCTTAGAAACTAAAGGCTTAGAAAGGCAAAGGAAGTTGTCCAAGATTACTCAATAGGAACTAGCCAAGCTGCCTTGGACTGTCCTGCTTCATTAACTCAACCCTCACAAAAGGATGGAAGCCTTGAATGACCACCTTTCCATCTTTGTAACAAATGCAAATATTGTTATGCATTTACATCATTGCATGTAATGACTACAGGCCTAAAAGGCAAGTTCTATAGCAGGAGATTCAAGTCTCAGCTCATCACTTTGCTCTCTGAAATGCTGGCAATTAGAATAAGCTTTAAGGCAGGCATGGTGGCTCACAGCTGCAATCCCAGCACTTGGGGAGGCAGAGGCAGGTGGATCTCTGTGAGTTCAAGGCCAGCCTGGTCTACAAAAGCCAGTCCAGGAGAGCAAAGGCTATACAAAGGAACCCTGTGTCCCCCACCACCACCAGAAAAAGAAAAAGAAAAAAAGAAAAGAAAAGAAAAGAAAGGAAGAGAATAAGTGTTCTGTCACCAGCATAGGCCCTTCAGTGGCCTATAGCTCAGAGCATCAGGGTGGGCATATACATAGTAAGACTAAGTTCTTCCCATGTGATGGAACTCAAAATCCTCCCAAATGTAGCTTACTACAGGGATTACACCAGAGCCCTGCATTTTGTTTATCTTCCTCCTCTCTAGAAGAAGTGTGCTCCCCAGAAGATCATTTCAGAGCTCCTGTGCAGTGAAGCACTGAAGCAGCTAGCACGGGTTCTGTGGGGAGATCTTTGCCAACTGGAAATAGGCCTGAGATGGAATAATACCATAGATTTTCTTTACACTGAATAACTTGGTTTTCACCTTCATTCATATGTCAGTCTAGGATAGAATCAGAACTATCATAATAGAGATGAATATTTGTTTTCTCATCACCCAGGATGCTAAGACAGGAGAACTGAGACACATGGGCCAGTCTGGGCTACCCAGAACCTAAATGTTTTAAAGGAAAATAGAGAGAAAAAAATTGGAAATTTAGTAGTTGAAATATCTTCATGTTTAAGTTATTTCTACTCACCAAATGGGGGTAGTTTCTTAGCAGGTTGCATGTGGGGACTCCCCCAGCCTTGCCTCTCACACCCTTCAAGCTCAGCCTGTCCTCACTGGCCTACTGACTCTATGCTGACACAGGTGCTGCTCCCTTCTCTCATTTTATGCCAAGAGCCGCCCTGTTGAGGGGGCTAACTAGGCATGTGGGCTGTCTAGGAGGTGATCTGGTGTTTGCAAGGTCTTATACCACGATGTAGCCCGAAACTGATTCCAGCCTCTGACATGCTGTCAGGAGCCATTGATTTGGGAAAGTCCAGGAGGCATGAGAGATCTCTGGAGGTGATCCAATATTTGCAAGGTCTGTATTGTGATGTGCCCCAGAATGGCTTGAACCTCTGACTACCCTGTCAATTGTGCACTGCTGTATCTCTCTGAAATCTGGCATTAGAGCCAGGAATGGTGGCACATGCCTTTAATCCCAGCACCCAGGGAGGCAGAGGCAGGTAAATCACTGTGAGTCTAAAGCCAGATTGGTCTACAAAGTGAGTCCAGGACAGCCAGGACTACATCCATGGCTAGCCCAGGCTACAAAGCGAGTCCAGGATAGCCCAGTCTACAAAGCAAGTCCAGGATAGCCAAGGTTACACAGAGAAACCCTGTCTCGAAAAACCAAAACTAAATACATCTGGCATTGGTGTGAATTGTTATTTTCTGGGTACTGACCAGCTCTGATTGAGCAAACTTCCTAGAGGATCTTTTTGAAGATGTACTTTTTGTTTTCCAGATGAATTAATCCCTGATTATGGAATTCCTGATTTGACTCAAATAGCTTTAAAAGTTAAAGTTAGTTTATGGCTGCAATAAATACTTTTGTGGACCTCCAGATGCCTCACTTAGGATAGCCTACCAGCAGATTTGTGGCTTCAGATAAAGCCTCCACCGCAGATGGCACCACGAATCTTGGTATTTGACCATAAATATAGCCAAATTTGTTTAAACTCCATGTGAACCTATGTGGAATGAAGTTACCTAGAGATGTCTGAATTTACTCTGTTTCTTAGAATGAAAGACAGACAAAATTGTTGTCCAGAGCTCGTAACGAACTGAGAGATAGCTGGATAATGTATAAGCAGGTCCGTCCTAACTGATAAGTTGTATACTCTTGTAAGTTTCAGACCCTGTTAACCTTAGACCCTTGCCAACCTTCATCATTCTGAACTCACCATGAACTTATGTAATGAATACATAGATAAGAAATGTTTAGCTTTAAAACATGTAACCTGTTGTGTTTTAGGATTCATCTGTTTTTGTGATTAATTGTACTCTTTTGACTATGAGGTAATTCCCTTTTCTCAGAAGTATAAGTATGGGCTACAATAAACGTGAGCAGGAGAACAGAGGAGAAAATGAGGGAGAACAGAGGAGAAAATGAAGGAGAAAATTGAGGAGAAACTTGAGGAGAGCAGAGGAAGAAAGACTGAGCAGCTTAAGTTCAGTTGAAGTTAAGATGCCTGACTTCATCCATCTTTTCTCCTGATCCTCTTCTCTTGAATGTATCTGTGTGAGTGGTTTATTTTCTATCTCTCTCTTACTTCTTATTTCTCTGTAGATTTGCAAATATATAGCAGACTCAGGGCCATCAGCCTTCTATAGCTAATAAGCCTAAGTTTATACCAACTTATTGGAGATCTCCACAAAGAGGCCTATCTACAGATCAAAGAGCCTCCTTTTACGACCCCCGTGCAGTTTCTAGCCAGAAGCCGCCTTTACAGCCTCAGCCATAGGAAAAAAGGCGATCAGTTTAAGTTCTCCTCAGACGCAGTACAGCCAGTCCCTAGAGAAGAAACCTTGGACTCTTTTTCCCTTTCCTTCCTTTTTCTTCTTTCAATCCTGATCGGTTGCCTGAGCCATCAGCTCTGCCCACCCAAAAGATAAAGTGAACTAGAAGGGCATCCGCTTCCAACCCCAGAGAGAAACTACCCTGGACCCTCTCCAGAGCACCAGCTGGGCATTAACAATTTTGTTTCCCATGACAAGCCATGCTGCCTTCGTCTAGAAACTGCATGTCCCAAACAAGCTTCTGCTCACAATCTCACATTGGAGGATCATGTACTAGATGCTCTCAGGACTCAAAAGGACAAGGTAAGCTGTGTCCAGGATTCTTTATTTGTTCTTAAGTTGGTACTGTGCTGGAGAGGATGTTTGTGTCTCCTCTATTGATGCCCAGGTTCTCAGAAAGTCTAAGCCAAAGGAACAAACCCTTAAACTTCATAATTCAGGAATCAGCAGGCTTTGAAGGAACTTGTCTCTGTTTCTATTCTTGTTTGTTCAAAAGAGTGTCAAAGACAACAAAAAGAAATAAACTGCTCTGTAGGGTTAGTACACATACACACATACCCACGAGCATGCGCCCATATGCACACACTGGCACATGTACAGGAACAGTTAAAAATTAAAAAAAAAAAAAAAAGGAAAATCTCACTAGGTCTACTGTGTGCACAGGTAGTCATAAAATCTGCAACAGGTTTCTCATTTAGCCATTCAACCCCTCTTTGCTATGGGAGAAAAAGCATCTAAGACTCATTCTTTGAGAAGAGTCAGGCCTAACAGGGAGGAAGGCCTAAGGATGTGCAGGATGCAGGCTTGAGGTAGAAGAGTCAGAGCTGAAGATCATCCCTGTGACTATCATCCTCAGGGCCTTGCGAAACCAAGGATAGAACATGCCATATATGATGGGATTGAAGGTGGAATTGAAGTACCCGAGCCAGAGGAAAACATTATACAAATCTTCAGGGCTTGTAAAATCAATGAAAGGGTCTATGATTGTCAAGACAAAAAACGGGAGCCAGCACAGCACAAACACCCCCATGACTATGCTTAAAGTCTTGGTGGCCTTGCTCTCCTTTTTGGATGTGGCCTTCACTTTGCTTTCTGAGGTGCCTTGTTTCATCCTAGGACCTGCACCAATCTGCCTGGCATGCTTCCGGGCAACTGTGAAAATGTGTATGTAAATCCCCACCATCACTGTCCCAGGCAGAAAGAAAGCTATGAGGGAAGCCAGCACCCCCCAGAGCTTGTTAAATATCAACACACACAAACCTTTACACTCAATGGCTGCAACAAAATCCTCAGCACCAATCAAATTTAATTCTGAGAATACCAAACCAAAAGCAAAAAAGATGGGAATGGCCCAACTAATGAGTAGGAAGACCTGTACGACAGGGATGGTGATCTTGGCGACATAGTGCAAAGGGTCACAGACAGCATAGTAGCGGTCCACTGAGATGAAGCACAGGTGGAAAATGGAGGTGGTGCAGAGCATGATGTCACAGCAGCTGTGAACTTTGCAGAAGAGGTCACTGAAATACCAGCAGGATTCGATGGACCTGATCATACTGAAGGGCATGACCACGCAGCTCAGCAGGAAGTCCGTGGTGGCCATGGACAGAATGAGGAAGTTGGTTGGGGAGTGGAGCTGCTTGAAGTGAGCAATGGAGATGACCACGACCATGTTGCCCAGCATGGTCATCACTATTGCCCCCACCATGACAAGGTACATGGCCCAGACAACCAGAGTGGGCCTCACATGCCTAGGGCAGGAATTGTTGGTCCCAGCAAAGCAGAACTGGACTTCAGTGGGCGTCCAGACATCAGGCTCACTCATTGTCTCTGCCTGGTGGGGAGGATGAGGCCTCTTCACACCAGCTGGTCCTTCCTGTGGAAGAAGGAAAAGAACAATAAACCACTGTGAGGGTGATTGTCCACTGAGTCTTAGCTGGCCTGCAAGTCTGAGCCAAGTTGGAAGCCCCTGCTGAGCAGGAATGTGTTCCCCAAATTAGTGGGTTTATGAATCACTGTAGATCTTCCTTAAGCTTAGGCTCTGACTCTCAGATGGGGCTGCAAGTTTGCCTCTCACAACCTCTCCTGAGAGGACAACACTGGAAGCTGAGGCCAAACCTTGAGAAGGAAGGCAACTGAAAACAAACAAATGAACAACAAACAAACCTGGATTGGTGTAGTCCCCCAACATCCATACATCCTAGGAGGAAGTATACACCATCTGTTAAGTTGTAGTCCTGACTCCATAAACTGAATTAGACTCTTCCCTGTCCAGTTCTATTATTCCATTTCCAGGATTGAAATCCACTCAGGAATAACCATGAGCCCTAGAACGGCAGCTTAAGCCAAATGGGGGTTTTAACATGAAGCTGGACTTCTGCTTTTACAAAACAGTCTTTTCCATGAACAGCCACAAATGCTGCTGCCTCTGACCCCTTCACTCAGAAGCGTCTCTCTTTGCATAGTGCAGAATAGGGTCTGCAGAACTTAGATTAAAAGCATGGCCAAGATGAGAAGACCGGACATAAGTAATGTTCAAAATGAAGAAAAAACGCATGAACTGTCAGACTCCTCATGTCTCAGCGGCTCTCAAGACATTTAGCACCTGCCTTCAGGAAGCCGAATTGTGGTTGAGGGCCAACAGGGACATAGATTCCAGGTTTCATACTGCTATCAAATTAGATATGCAGATGTAAATTATCTAACCTGTCATTTTGTAACATCAGTTAGCTGAAAACAATGCGGCTGACTCACTCAGGTTTTATCGTGACAGAGTTCTTTCCCTCCACCCCCCACGCCCCCGCCCCCCGCAATGCTGAATCTCAACATGACTTTCTGATAGCCAATGGCAGGCATGTGTGAGACCAAGCGGCAGATTGCAGAAATGGACTTTGACCTGAAAACATACTGAAACTCACTGACTCCACAGGAAAGGAAATACACAATGCATCCTGAAACCAATTTACACCAAGAAAACAACAGCAGGAATACAGCATCCCTGGCAACAATTTTTCTCTCATTAGCTGTAATACCTCAATAATTGATCCAGTATCTGTGGAGTGTTTGAAATCTGAATTAACACTATAATATATTTTATTGGCTTTGGATATAGAAATTTAATTCTTAAGTTTAGTACTTTTCTTTTTCAAATAGCATTGCAAAGAAAGCAAAGCTGAGACATTAAGCTGCAAGAAGTCAAACATAAGAAGGAGAAACTTTTCGAGGGATCCCCCAAAATGCACGTGATCAGATCCACAGCGCAGAGTATTGGATTATGTATCATGCAGGATCCTAGGCTATGACACTCAAAATAATAAAACCCTAAACACACAATTACTTCATTTAATAAAGTAACTTTAAAACTAACAAACAATCACCACAAAATTACTCAGGTATTTATGTCTACTGATTACAACAAACATGCCATTCCCCAAGCAAAGCTGGACGACCTGCAATATATCTCTGGATGGCTATTAGAGTGTTCATTTTCAGTTTTGTCAAGTTAGTAATTCAGAAAGTTAAATTTACCCTGAGTTTGGAAAGTATATTTCTGGGAGAGGAGCCGGGGCCCCAAGCCACAGCTGTAAGCGTGCTGTGCAAGTGTTCTAACAGTGAGCTACAGCCCGGCCTTGGCCTTCTTAAAACATGGCATAAAATACTCATAGCAGTTACCAGTGTCTGTGCTCATTCCTGTTGCACACACACACCTACTAGGAAAAGTGTTAAAGTTCAGATTAAGACGGGAGCTAAACTAAAATAGAGTTGCATGTACTTGGGAGACGTTAAACACTAGCTGAACATAGGAGACAGGTAAAGCACACACATTCTCTTAAAATGAACACCTGGAAGAACAGCTAAGGTAACACAAACGTGCTTACACCCCTCTCCTGAGGAGCTGGCCAGCAACTGCATACAGCAGCCTGTCTGCCCGACTTGTTCGTGCTGCGTTATAAGGAAACTATGAGGGAAGTGTGAAGAGATTGCGGTGTGCCACTTTACAGCTTGACATGCCACAGAGTCCCATCCTGCATTTATATTGGAGATTTGCCTTTGAGTTATAAAAAATATTTACAGTACTTCTTTTAAAAAGGAAATGTGCTTTTCTTCAGGGCCTCTCTCTTTAATCATGGCAAATTATTGTCTTGCCTGTGTTTAAAAAGTGCATAATATTTCCTTCAAACTTGAACAGCAGACAGGCAAATTAATTCCTTTGTTTCCCACCATCACTCAAGACAGCATGGGCAGCTGGACGTGATGGCACCCACCTTTAATCCCAGCACTCGGGAGGCAGAGGCAGGGGATCACTGTGAGTTCAAGTCCAGCCTGGTCTTCAAAGTGAGTCTAGGACAGTCAAAGCTACTGTCCTAGCTTTGTTACAAAGTTACAAAACAGAGAAATGCTGTTTTGAAAAAAAAGAAGGAAGGAGAGAAAGCATGGACAATGATTGGGTATTTCTTTGAGGAAGTAGGAAGAAATATTTGCTAGTCATTCTGGGACGGAGAAATAATTGCAAATTTTTGGTTCAAACCTTGCTCCTTGAGGGAAAATTGTGCGCACTGGTGAGACAGACACAGACTGTGAGTTTTGATTCTGAATGCAAGCTGCTCATGGTGTGCTCACTGTAATCACAGCACTAGGGAGACTGAGGCAGGAGAATTACAAACTGGAGACGAGCTAGAGTGACATAGCAGACACTGTCTATAAAAGCTAGAAAGAAAACTGTGGTACACATTACTCCAAGCTGCGGGGAAAAAAAGATAACTCTTCCTTCATATTAAATACCTGAAAAATATCAATGTAGATTGATTTCTCTCAAGTTGAGAGATGATATTCCACAACTCAGTGATATATATATATACACGGAAAGATGAGAGGACACATCACATCAGCTTTACCAGACACACATTTTATTTTCACTGTTAGGTATCTCATACGTCCCACTTTGGGGACTAGCTGAAAAAAAAATAAATTTCTTCTCACCTTAGCACATCTCACTAATTCCATAGTCTTAGGTAAGATGGGTGGTGGGATAACAGGTCTGCCCAGTGCCCTCTCCCTGCCTCTTTAGTGATCTTTTTGAAGTGTCCTAGAATGTTTTTAACAGACCAGCATTCTGCGTTGTTCCCTTCTATAAACCAATATCAAAAGCAACACCACCTAAAACATCTGAATTACTATTCCCTTCTCATAACGCCACCTCCTCTCTTTTACCAGGATTTGGTTTCCTAGAAGGTAATTTATAGCGAAAGGTATAGAATCAAGAGCAGCCAGTGCTCCCGTCCCTTACCAGGCAGGTGAGCAGGTGCTCCCTGGTCCTCTACTCCTCACCCATTCCTCCCTCTGCAGTAGGCACACAGGACACAGGCTCCTGCTCCTGAGGGAGGCCTCTGGCAGCCTGTTCCCTCCTCAGTATTTAAGCATACAGTGTGCCTCTGGAGGCTGCATCTCCGGCAGAATTTCCTCTCACCATTGTCACCTGGCTACCAGTAGAGATGACAGGAGGCCATCAGTGAAGCGGCTCCCGAGAGCAACCCAGGCCTGTGATGCTACAGCTGTGGCCTCAGAGACAGGGCCAAGTAGTCCTGACCTAGGTCCCAGGTGGGAAGATGGGAGAGTGTGAAGTGGGGAGGAGAAAGAGCAGAGAAAGGTGGGCAGAGACAGAGAGGGAGAAGAACGTGTGACCCATCAAATTCTCACCTTGCCAGGTTATTTCTCCTCTTAAGGATTTATTTCTATTTTACGTAAAATCCTATTTTATTTATGCATTTAAGTTAAATGATTTCATTATCTCATGTTGTTCAGTATGTGTCTGGGTGGGAGCATGGGAAGAGAAGCATGCACACCTAAGTGCATGTGGCCTCAGAGGCCAGAGACCCAGCATGCCCTACCCGTCCACCCCTACCTCCCACCCCCAAGAGCTGGAGTTAAGTGCAATAGTGAGCCTGCTGATATGGGTGCTGGGGAAAGCACTCAGGTCTTCTGTTTGGACAGTACTCACTCCTAATCCTTGGGCCCTGCCACCTCCCCAGGCCCTGTTTGGCTTTCTGTAAGAGGGTGTGGCTATGCAGTCCTAGCTGGCCCCTGAAAGCTTTAGTTAGAGTGGGCAGCTTTACCCTGGCAGTACCATAAAATTGATCAGAGTCAATTCTTCACTGAGGAGTTGACTTTGTAAACTTCATCTAGCTGGGTGTTTTAAGTACACCTCTAATTCTGGCATTCTGGAGGCAGAGGCAGGAGGATTGCACCAAGTGGCCAGCCTGGACAATTTAATAAAACTAATGTCTTTTGAAAAAATAACAAACATAAAAATAATAATAAAATGGAGGGGAAGTTGTAGGCACAGCTCAATGGTAGCCATGCTTGCCCACAGGAAGCCCTGAGTTTGGCTCCTGACTTGTCCCCATGAGGACACATGTGAAGTGGGACAAGCCCATCATAATGTGGATAGTGCCATGATTGGGGAACATGGCTGCACTAGAGTGTCATAGACCAATCAGATCATTTCTATCATTCACTAATGCCAAAAATATTGTTAAAATTCAGCTTACGCATTTCTGCAAGAGTAGAATCTGATTGTTCATGTCTAATTCAACTTGTGAAACACTACCTATGTGGCCTCCTCTGAGGAATTCAGTCCTGAAATCCAACACTTTTGTAAATAAGGACAGCATAGCTGGAGGTGCTGAGGTTTGACCTTGGGATGACAAGGCCCATTTTTGTAAACTTTCCAGATTGAACAAATATAAATCTATAATAGGTGTTTAGTTCTTAAAATGCTATATGTTTGAGAGAGAGAGAGAGAGAGGTGTGAGTGTGTGTGAGAGAGTGTGTGTGTGCATGCTTGTGCCCTACATCCTGTGTGAAGGTCAGAGAACATTCCCAGGTGTCGACCTTCACCTTCCCACAGGTTTAAGACAGGTCTCTTTGGGTTGCCTGACCCTTGACCTCTTGAACTCTCCTACCTCTGTGTGCCATTTTCTGCCTGATCTCTCAGCTACCCCACATGGCTTTTCCTCAGGTTCTGGGGACCCCAAACTTGGAATTTCGGGTTGTGTGACAAGTGCTTTTACACTGAGCCATCCCGCAGCCCACGTTTTATTAGTCTTGATACTTTCAATTGTGCTCAATCATGAAAACAGAAAGGAAAGTAATATTTTAATAGAAGTTTAGTTCCCAAAGTGTTTTAAGATCTATTAGAGGATCTAAAAGGCAAAACTACATTAACAGGACAGTAGGAAATGCCTCCTTCCCAGAGCTGGAGAAATGGACACTAGTGAGAGAGAGGATCTGGGAGCAGGAATCCGGCAGGTCAGTGTCTCCGAGCTCAGAGACAAGGCTGCTGGCGGGCTATCTCTGCTTCCTGGGAGCCTGGAAAGAGCCGGCTATGGGGCTGAGTTCTTGTTATCCAATAGTGGCTGCCATTGTTACTTTGCACAAATTATTTTTACGGGAAGAGCTGGTTACAATCTAACAATGATTTATATGAGCTCTCTCCTCCTTCCTCCCTCTTCCCTCCCTTGCTCCCCTGTTTCTCCACTATTAAAGGCTTTGAATGCTGGTACGGTGAAGAACTCAAATGCTTCCATGTTAACTAAACAGAAAGTCTGCTGGGCTGGTGCTTTCTACAGGGCAAAAATGACTTTAGGAGTCCCAGTATTTCTAAAAGTTGGAATAAAAACAAGTTAGCTCGCAAAAGGAAAGGTGATTTGAGTTTGGACATCTCTAACCAAACAATCCAAATACCAAATACTTCAAAGTCCAAAACACTTGGATTTTGTTGTTGTTGTTTATTTTGTTTTCCTCTGCAGAAAAAAAAAAAACCTCTCATTTTCTGTGCCTGATGGCCAGACTGCCTCTGCCCACATTGACATGGAGATCCTAGGAACCAGGGACAACTGTGTAGGTAGAGGACTGTGACTATTTATTCTTTGTCGATTTGATTGATACACAGGCCATATAGGTAACAATTCATCCTTCTCAGGTCTCTGATCTCATCGATGGCTAAGCTAATAGTAGCTTGACAGCTACAGAACAGGCCGTTAGCTTCTTAACCCAAGGTAATCTGCCACTATGTTAGTTGATTGGTCAATTCATTAGCTAGTTAAAACCACTAGGTACTAGATCTATTATTAAAAAGACAAACAGGTTTGGCCTGCTCACAGACCTCATGTTAAAAGGCAAACAGGTTTCAGATGCCTTCTCAGGTCGCTTTATGTTTAAAGTCAGGCCATAAGCCTCACTCTCCTAGAGAGTCTACCACTAGGTCTAGACAAAGTGTACCTTGTTACCAGCCTCAAATAAAACAAAAAAGAACAGAACAAAAAAAACAGGTCTCCGATGCAACTTTTTACAATTCCTTCAGCTAAAGGACAATCATAGCTCCCAGCAATGTCAGCTGTGTCTCTTGGTAAAATAAATTGGATAGGAGGAAAGCGATAAAGCCTGATGTAAGGTCTAAGGATACAAAGGCTTAAGTTGTGAGAACTGAAGGAAGCATTTTAGGGTCTAAGAAGATGTTTTAAGGTTAATAAATACAAGCTAAAGCCTACATGGTTATAGGAAGGTGATACTTTTGATTCCTTCCTGTTGTTCTGCTACTATGGTATTAAGAATGTTCAGAGCTTTGACATTAATCACTGGAGATCTCTGATTTATTAATTTAACTCTGGTGAAAAAAATCATTCCACTATATGACCCACTATCACAGTTCCAAGCTCAAGATTTTAAATTTCCTTTGGTTTGTTTTTTAAGTATAGACTTAAAACATTTCTCATTGTGCCAGACTTACAACCACCCAGTCTTCTGGACAGAGGGAAGAAGCCCCACTTTCATCGTGGTGTGTTCAGACTGACAATCGAGGTCGAGTGAGCTTTTCCCCTTCTACTTCACAGAAGGCTTCTGCCTTCCCTGAGCTCACCTTAAAGAGTGTTCATGCTGTTAACCCAAAATCATTTCCCAATCCTCTGCTATGCTTTGCCACAAAGGTGTGTGTTTACTGCTCTTTTTTACTGCAGTGTATTTCACTGTAGAGTACAAACAATAGTGATGCTAACAGGTTTAAAACTTGTCTCCTTTATAAACTTAAAAAGAATCTTGTAAGTTCCATGAAATCTACTCAAATTCACCTCTCATGAGTCAGATGGGCTCCAGATAAGAACTGCCAATCAACAGCCTAGGTTTCCCACCCAACTAAGAGGGTGAGATTCCTCCTCTTAACCTGGTTTTAAGACTACCCTCCCACCACTACCAAAACCATGTGCCCAAAAGTTTCAAATGTACACCTAAAAAATGAGCTTTTTCCCTACCCCACTTAACATTGTCTTCTACCCACGTATATGTTCCAGTATCCTGTCAAGTCCAGGTGTTTCCTCCATCCAAGACAGCTCCAAAGCAGCTTCCTACAGGTGTCCCCTGTCTAAACTTGCAGACTGTGTCAGCTGAGCCCACACCACACTTCCTTCTTTGTCACCGATGCCCTCACGGATTCTGGACAGCAGTGAAACAGCCAGTACTCCCAGGATTTTTGCCAGCATTCCCTTAGGGTCCCCAAAGATGTCATTGCCCTCAAGTCAGCAGGAAGCAGCCTTTTTAAAAAAAAAAAACCCACAATCTCCTCATTCCTACCTCATTATCCATTTCTAGTTTGCCATTTCTTGATTAAATGAAAAGGGAGGAATGCTAGTGTCTAGGAGATCCTAGTAGCCTAGCAACTTCTTACGTCATCACCTGCTGCCACAGCCAGGTATTCCAGGTGTGTGCAGGATAAGAATGACCCTCCTGCCATCCCCACCCCCACCCTCAATCCTCCCCCACCCCCTTCCTTTTCTGCCTACCTGGCTCTGTTCCTGCCTGTCTGTCTGTCTGCCTGCCTGTCCAATCAGCTGCCTCCTGAAGGCCCTAACTTCTCTCCCTTTTCTCTTTCCCAAAGAAACTTCCTCTACCAGATATGCTGCATGGCACAGTCATATAACACGGGGACCCTTTGCACTGCACCCTGACAATGACGGGGTACCATGGTTCGGTTCTCTCAGAGGCTAATATGTCTGGTATACGGAGCTACAAGATTCCTGTCACATGCTTTGATTTCTGTGCACTTATGTTTCACCAGTCTTTGTGTGCTGAGTCTTCAAACATCCTCCTCAGAGATAGAGAGATCTTACAGATTGCTCCCACACATTAAAAAAATTGCTAGATATGATTTTCATTGTTCTCCATCTTGGTTGTTTCACATAGTGTATTTCAGAGGTTTATTATGTATTAGTGAACATAAATCTGCATGTCTTCAGACTATAATAATGTTCTGTTTTTGGAAGTCTCGCATTCTCTTTGACTGCTTGTAGTATCTGATCTTCTGCGGCAGTAGCTGACCTGTATATATCTCCTCAAGGCGTCTACCAAGCTGTGCTTTGGTAGTTTGAGTTTTAAAAATTGTTTGACTCTAATTCACTGATAATATTGCACTGCTGTTCTGTCTGTATAATAAGATTGACTTAGTCCATTTAAAACTTGTATGTAATTTATATGTTTGTTAACTATGAGAAAATTTACTAAAATTTCTAGTATTCTGTTTCTGGATGCCTGGTGGTATGGTTTGAGCTTTTGCTTTGTTTTCTGAAACTATATTTTCACCTTATTTTTTCTTTTAATTTTATTTAATATCTCTTTGTTTCTTATTTCTCCCATTTTTTATTAACTCTTATTTATACTCCATTTTGTGTTCCTAATTTTGGAGGGAAAATCAACATCTGAGAACAGTTCATTGGTGCAAAAATGAAAAGGAAAGACAATACCAAAATACTAACGATAAAAACAGGCATATATTGAATATACTTTATTAGTGTGTTTAGGACAGAGGGGTTTTTTTTATTAGAACACTTATATGTGCATAATAAGACATCCTGGAAGTGAGCTAGCTATGCATATACCTACGGAGTTTAATTCTTTAACATATAGAATGTAGATTCTCTAAAGGTAATTTTAGAGAATCTATTCAGTAAGCCTGCATTTTAAAAAATTACTTTCTCTTTCTTTCTTTCTTCCTTCCTTCCTTTCTTTCTTTCTTTCTTTCTTTCTTTCTTTCTGTATACATGTATTTTTGTAAGTGCATATGAGCACATATGTGTGTCTGTGTGTGTGTGCATCTATGTGTGTGGAGTGCTGCGCATGCTAGGGCACAAAGGTTTATTCAGAGGACAACTCACAGTTGGTTATCCTTTCACTATGTAGAAGCTAGAAATTGAGCTCATGTCATCAGGCTTCCCCAATAAGTCCTCTCAATGGTCCAGGATACCTACACTTTCACTGTGAAGCTATTCATGACATCAGGTGGGAAATTTTTCTACACTTGACGCCGTGTTTACAGTCAAAGTGTTCTGAATTTTGTAGTATTTGGTATTTGGGTTGTTTGATTAGAGTTGCCCAACCTCAGATCACCTTTCCTTTTTTTTATTTTATTAATTTATTCTTGTTACATCTCAATGGTTATCCCATCCCTTGTATCCTCCCATCCCTCCCTCCCTCCCATTTTCCCCTTACTCCCCTCCCCTATGACTGTGACTGAGAGGGACTTCCTACCCCTTTATATGCTGTGATCATGATGAGGCAGAGGATAAAGAACGCAGGGAAGTTTAACCAGCCCCAGAACTTATTGAACAGCAGCTGACAGCTGCCCACACACGGCATCTCTTCTAGCCACTGGCTGAGCGCTCTCTCTACCACATCTGTGTAGAGGAAGAAGGCAGTGTAGGCTGCTGGTATCCCCCACCCTGCCAAGATGTAGCAGAGGGCTATCCTGACCGTGAACTTGGACGGATAGAGCAGCGGGTCACAGATGGCACAATGACGGTCAATGGAAATAAAACAGAGGTGGAAGATGGAAGTGAGGCAGAACAGCGTGTCCAGGTACGTATGCAGACGGCACAGGAAGTCCCCAAAGAACCAGCAGCTCTCTACAGAGCGGACTGTGCTCAGGGGCAGCACGAGCAGACCCAGCAACATGTCGGCCAGGGCCAGGGAGAGCAGCAGGAAGTTCATGGGAGTGTGGAGTACTTTAAAGTAGGACTCAGCAAATACTACAAACAAATTCCCCAGGACTATGATGAGCACACCTACTGCGCAGGCCAGGTAGCTGACTACCTGGATGGCCAGAGGGTGCACTGTCCTGGGACAGGACCCATTCACCTGGTAGCAGAACGCTGCAGGCTGCTCTCCGGCATCCGGGAGGAGGACAGCTCTCATTTATAGGTTCCGTTCTTCAGCTTTCCCTGGGAAGTGATCACCCATTCAATATCAACACAACAGAAAGGAAGCAACAACAACAACAATAACAACAACAACAACAACAATAATAATAATAATAATAATAATAATAATAATAATAATAATAATTTTTTTAACTATCACAGAATGAGATGAAGAAGAGAAAAGCTAAGGTGACTGACCTAATTGATCCCTGGGTACTGGATCAAATATATCCTGAAAAACAAGTGCAGCCCGGGACTAGGAGTTCAGGAACTAGCTCTGCTTCCAGTCAGACAAGACTCTTTCAAAAAACCTTGTAAACAATATCTCTATAAAAAGAAAAGAAAGATCTAGGCTAAGTGTTTCCTCAAAGGAAAGTGTGCCGTAGTGTTCGGTATAAAATCATAAACCGTTCTCCTTTTTGCTTAAGGCCCTTGCCAAATGCAAAGTGAAGTTTAAAAGTTTGGAGTCTGAACCCAGGTGGCAAAGTAACTATTGTGAACAAGTTGTTTCTTGAGGGAGACTGTATGACCTTCTCCTTCAATACTTACATAAATTGACAATAGTTTAGTAAGTCAAAGTTTTTAATTTTATCAATTCATCCCCAAGAAAGAGTTCAGCAGACAAATAAACAAAGGGACAAAATTTTTCGTAATGCAGGGTTTTTTTTGCATTGCATTTTTTAAAAAATATAACACACAGGGTAAAATTACGTAATATGAGAAAATACTTACCACACACTGACCTGTAGACTATGAAACACTGCACTAACAACCGGAGGATGTGCCTCAGTGTGTACAGTGGTTTCTTAGTGTGCACAAATCTCTGGGCTTGATTTCTAACGTCACATAAGCTGGATGTGGTAGCACACACCTGTAATCTCAACACATGGGCAGTAGAGGCAGGGGAATCATAGCCCAAGAGCATCCTTGGTGCCTCAGTAAGTTCAAATTTAGTCTGGGATACATCAGGCAGACATGTCTCAAAAAAAAAAGTTAAAAAAATTTAAGGTAAATTGAAAGTTTCTGAACTACTTACCCAGGTAGGAATTAGTCACCCCATAAAAGAGTTGTCTGTCCCAGGTGGACACAGGCATGAGCAGAGCTCTTCTGTCAGCAAAAGTGATAAGCAAGAGGTCAGGGGAGTTTATATATTCTCAGAAGAACCGGCTCCTTCATGTGTGTTGATACAAATAAACAGTGAAGAAATGCCAAGGGACCTGGGTCCCGCTATTCACAAGTCTCCATTGTGTGTCTTCCTTTTCAATACTGCAATTAACTAGAGGGAAATCCAAACACACTGAGGTTTTTCACTTCTGTGCGTGGGGCCAGCCACAAAGGAATCTTCATAGATAATTACTAGATATACGCTCACTTGATTTCAGACGGTTTGGAAAGGGCCACCCAGCCTTTCTCCTCCTGGACTTCTCTGCCGACATCGTACTGATCTCCTGACCTGAGAAACAGCCCTGATTGATTGATTGATTGATCTTTACGTGAGCAACACCAGTGGACGCCTAAAAATCTGTGCACCTGGAAGCCAAGGATCATAGATTTGAAGCCAGGCTGAACTGTTCCATATAAATAAGTTAAAAGGCAGGTTCTTAAGAGAACATCTCCAAAGGTTGGTCACGACAGAAAGACTCTCTGAAGCTCTTCTCAAAAAGAAGCCCAGGGCTCTAAAGGTGCCTACTGCTCAGTATTACAAACAGCCAGACAATAAGGCTTTAAAAAATGTTTCTTTTTTATTGAAAATGGATTTTTTCCTCACGTGATATATATTGATTATAGTTTCGCCTCGCTCTACTCCTCACAGTTTTTCCTCACCTCTCCTCCTCTCAGGATCCACCCCCTTCCCATCTCATATTAGAAAACAAACAGATTGATGAAGGATGACGATAAAATATAAGATAAAATTAACATATCAGAATTGGAACAAAACAAACAAAAAGAGTCCACAAGCAGGCACAAAAAACAAACACACACACACACACACACACACACACACACACACACACACACACACACACGCACCATTTGCATACTTGAGTATCCCATAAGAACAGTAAACTGGAAGCCATAGTATATGAGTAGGTGCCTGGTGCAGACCCCTGCAGGCCCTGGGCTGGCTGCCTCAGTCTCTGTCATCCACATGAGCTTCCGCCATGTTGATTCAGAGCGCCTTGTGCTCTTGGTGCCCTCCATCCTCTCTGGCTCTTAGGCGCTCATGGCCTCCCCTTGCACGGGGCTCGCTGAGCCCTGAGTGGAGGATTCCATGGAGACCTCTCATTTAGGGCAGAGTGTTCCAAGGTCTCTGACTGTTTCTCTTTATATTTGCAGTCCAAAAGAGCAGCCACAGTGGGCTGGTAAGATAAGGATTCGTGTTCTCAGAATTAATAGTAAAAGCAACCATCTTCAAATAAAGAAGTGGTTCCAGCTGTGTTTGTGGACTACAATACAACCCACTTTTAGCAGGAACTCCGTTGATAAATCCAATAATCAGGAAAATTTGATACTGTTAGAATGCAAATCGCTCTGCAGAGAGGGAGCCCCGCTTTGAATATCACTTCTAAAATTAGAGCTCTGTGACCTTGTTGTTGGGAGCAAGAGGATCTAATGTTCTGGGATTTAAATATTTAGAAAATCCAATGAGACACATTATACCCCTGGCCCCGAGCTTAGTGGGAAATCAACAAAGATTAGATAATTTCTCATCTTACTTTGCATAGCCTCTAAATGTATATCCTATTAGGCATTTGTTTAAGTTTCTTCTTTGTGTTACCTTTGGAGTTGTTCTTAAGGAATTTATGTTTTATTGTAGCATGCTGGTAAATGTCGTCAACATGAGGACTTTCCGTTGTCTTTCAAAGGCCTCCCTTTTTGATGTCCCCCCACTGCATTTTGCCTAACCTCCTCTGAACTATATACATTGTTAAATAGTTATTCCTTGATTTCCTAAGACTGGACTACATGCCCTACTCATATATTTTTTAAGGATTCTCTGTCCTTCATGTATAGCATTATATAAGATGCTTGGTTATAAATCCCCGTCTCTTTCCAGGGCCCATCAAATCTACACAAGAGGAAGAACTAAGCTTAAGCTCTTCCCGAGTACTTGGCATGTGTCGGCCACTTGGTAAACAAGGGGGGGGGGTGTAGGGGGGGGGAATGGTAGAAGAGTAAAACAAGGAAAAGAGTAGGCATGTGGTCAAAATGTATTCTATGTTAGACATTAAAGTGTCAAAGAATTAATGAGAACATATTCAAAACTTGATATAGTTCTATTATTACCGGCCAATATATTCATGAATTATTAGTAAAAGCGATTGCTAATCTCAATTTTCAATTTGATGTGAATGAGAAAAGCCTAGAAAATTAATAAAATACAACAGGGGGATATTTCCAAATGTGATTAGATGATGAGGGCTCTGACCTAATAACAAATGGGTTAACCTCTTCATGGATTTGTACTTGATGGATTTAGTGGAAAGAATGATGGGAGGTGATGCTTGGTTGGAGAGAGCAGGTCTCTGGGGTGTGCTCTTGGCAGCCGTATCTTACCCTGCCCTCTTCTTCTTTGGCTGCTCTCTAGCTGCTATGGTGTGAATAGCTCCTTTCTCACATACCACACACATACACACACACACACACATAACACACACACATACATGCATACATACATACACATACATACACACACACATAACACACACACATACACATACACTGCTGTGATGTTCTCCAGGACATGGGGACAAGAGCTGAAAAAACAACTAATGTTTGAGTAGAAAAGACAGATAGCAAGAAGCCATGTGGAGCAAAACTGAACATGAACATCTGTTTGCCAGGCTTGTTCTAGAGGTTCATTTACCTAAGCAAATTATCAGCCACTTTTGAAAAAAAAAAAAAACCAAAACCTATCCCTTTAACGGAAAACCCTTAAGTCTTAAAAGAAAGGTGATTAATAGTAATTACAAACTATTGAATGTGGCTTATTTGTGCAGCCATGGCCCTGCAATGCAAGGAGACTGTTGCTGGCTTTGTATAAAGCTTAGAAACTAAAGGCTTAGAAAGGCAAAGGAAGTTGTCCAAGATTACTCAATAGGAACTAGCCAAGCTGCCTTGGACTGTCCTGCTTCATTAACTCAACCCTCACAAAAGGATGGAAGCCTTGAATGACCACCTTTCCATCTTTGTAACAAATGCAAATATTGTTATGCATTTACATCATTGCATGTAATGACTACAGGCCTAAAAGGCAAGTTCTATAGCAGGAGATTCAAGTCTCAGCTCATCACTTTGCTCTCTGAAATGCTGGCAATTAGAATAAGCTTTAAGGCAGGCATGGTGGCTCACAGCTGCAATCCCAGCACTTGGGGAGGCAGAGGCAGGTGGATCTCTGTGAGTTCAAGGCCAGCCTGGTCTACAAAAGCCAGTCCAGGAGAGCAAAGGCTACACAAAGGAACCCTGTGTCCCCCACCACCACCAAAAAAAGAAAAAGAAAAAAAGAAAAGAAAAGAAAGGAAGAGAATAAGTGTTCTGTCACCAGCATGGGCCCTTCAGTGGCCTATAGCTCAGAGCATCAGGGTGGGCATATACATAGTAAGACTAAGTTCTTCCCATGTGATGGAACTCAAAATCCTCCCAAATGTAGCTTACTACAGGGATTACACCAGAGCCCTGCATTTTGTTTATCTTCCTCCTCTCTAGAAGAAGTATGCTCCCCAGAAGATCATTTCAGAGCTCCTGTACAGTGAAGCACTGAAGCAGCTAGCACGGGTTCTGTGGGGAGACCTTTGCCAACTGGAAATAGGCCTGAGATGGAATAATACCATAGATTTTCTTTACACTGAATAACTTGGTTTTCACCTTCATTCACATGTCAGTCTAGGATAGAATCAGAACTATCATGATAGAGATGAATATTTGTTTTCTCATCACCCAGGATGCTGAGACAGGAGAACTGAGACACATGGGCCAGTCTGGGCTACCCAGAACCTAAATGTTTTAAAGGAAAATAGAGAGAAAAAAATCGGAAATTTAGTAGTTGAAATATCTTCATGTTTAAGTTATTTCTACTCACCAAATGGGGGTAGTTTCTTAGCAGGTTGCATGTGGGGACTCCCCCAGCCTTGCCTCTCACACCCTTCAAGCTCAGCCTGTCCTCACTGGCCTACTGACGCTATGCTGACACAGGTGCTGCTCCCTTCTCTCATTTTATGCCAAGAGCCGCCCTGTTGAGGGGGCTAACTAGGCATGTGGGCTGTCTAGGAGGTGATCTGGTGTTTGCAAGGTCTTATACCACGATGTAGCCCGAAACTGATTCCAGCCTCTGACATGCTGTCAGGAGCCATTGATTTGGGAAAGTCCAGGAGGCATGAGAGATCTCTGGAGGTGATCCAATATTTGCAAGGTCTGTATCGTGATGTGCCCCAGAATTGCTTCCAACCTCTGACTACCCTGTCAATTGTGCACTGTGGTATCTCTCTGAAATCTGGCATTAGAGCCAGGCATGGTGGCACATGCCTTTAATCCCAGCACCCAGGGAGGCAGAGGCAGGTGAATCACTGTGAGTCTAAAGCCAGCTTGGTCTACAAAGTGAGTCCAGGACAGCCAGGACTACATCCATGGCTAGCCCAGTCTACAAAGCGAGTCCAGGATAGCCAAGGTTACACAGAGAAACCCTGTCTCGAAAAACCAAAACTAAATACATCTGGCATTGGTGTGAATTGTTATTTTCTGGGTACTGACCAGCTCTGATTGAGCAAACTTCCTAGAGGATCTTATTGAAGATGTACTTTTTGTTTTCCAGATGAATTAATCCCTGATTATGGAATTCCTGATTTGACTCAAATAGCTTTAAAAGTTAAAGTTAGTTTATGGCTGCAATAAATACTTTTGTGGACCTCCAGATGCCTCACTTAGGATAGCCTACCAGCAGATTTGTGGCTTCAGATAAAGCCTCCACCGCAGATGGCACCACGAATCTTGGTATTTGACCGTAAATATAGCCAAATTTGTTTAAACTCCATGTGAACCTATGTGGAATGAAGTTACCTAGAGATGTCTGAATTTACTCTGTTTCTTAGAATGAAAGACAGACAAAATTGTTGTCCAGAGCTCGTAACGAACTGAGAGATAGCTGGATAATGTATAAGCAGGTCCGTCCTAACTGATAAGTTGTATACTCTTGTAAGTTTCAGACCCTGTTAACCTTAGACCCTTGCCAACCTTCATCATTCTGAACTCACCATGAACTTATGTAATGAATACATAGATAAGAAATGTTTAGCTTTAAAACATGTAACCTGTTGTGTTTTAGGATTCATCTGTTTTTGTGATTAATTGTACTCTTTTGACTATGAGGTAATTCCCTTTTCTCAGAAGTATAAGTATGGGCTACAATAAACGTGAGCAGAAGAATAGAGGAGAAAATGAGGGAGAACAGAGGAGAAAATGAAGGAGAAAATTGAGGAGAGCAGAGGAAGAAAGATTGAGCAGCTTAAGTTCAGTTGAAGTTAAGATGCCTGACTTCATCCACCTTTTCTCCTGATCCTCTTCTCTTGAATGTATGTGTGTGAGTGGTTTATTTTCTATCTCTCTCTTACTTCTTATTTCTGTGTAGATCTGCAAATAAGTTAGCAGACTCAGGTCCATCAGCCTTCTACGGCTAATAAGCCTACGTTTACACCAACTTATTGGAGATCTCCATAAAGAGGCCTATCTACAGATCAAAGGGACCCCTTTTATGACCCCCCATGCAGTTTTTAGCCAGAAGCCAATATTACAGCCTCAGCCATAGGAAAAAAGGTGATCAGTTTAAGTTCTCTTCAGCCGCAGTACAGCCAGTCCCTAGAGAAGAAACCTTGGACTCTTTTTCCCTTTCCTTCCTTTTTCTTCTTTCAATCCTGATCGGTTGCCTGAGCCATCAGCTCTGGCCACCCAAAAGATAAAGTGAACTAGAAGGGCATCCGCTTCCAACCCCAGAGAGAAACTACCCTGGACCCTCTCCAGAGCACCAGCTGGGCATTAACAATTTTGTTTCCCATGACAAGCCATGCTACCTTCGTCTAGAAACTGCATGTCCCAAACAAGCTTCTGGACACAATCTCACATTTGAGGATCATGTACTAGATGCTCTCAGGACTCAAAAGGACAAGGTAAGCTGTGTCCAGGATTCTTTATTTGTTCTTAAGTTGGTACTGTGCTGGAGAGGATGTTTGTGTCTCCTCTATTGATGCCCAGGTTCTCAGAAAGTCTAAGCCAAAGGAACAAACCCTTAAACTTCATAATTCAGGAATCAGCAGGCTTTGAAGGAACTTGTCTCTGTTTCTATTCTTGTTTGTTCAAAAGAGTGTCAAAAACAACAAAAAGAAATAAACTGCTCTGTAGGGTTAGCACACATACACACATACCCACGAGCATGCGCCCATATGCACACACTGGCACATGTACAGGAACAGTTAAAAATTTAAAAAAAAAAAAAGGAAAATCTCACTAGGTCTACTGTGTGCACAGGTAGCCATAAAATCTGCAACAGGTTTCTCATTTAGCCATTCAACCCCTCTTTGCTATGGGAGAAAAAGCATCTAAGACTCATTCTTTGAGAAGAGTCAGGTCTAACAGGGAGGAAGGCCTAAGGATGTGCAGGATGCAGGCTTGAGGTAGAAGAGTCAGAGCTGAAGATCATCCCCGTGACTATCATCCTCAGGGCCTTGCAAAACCAAGGATAGAACATGCCATATATGATGGGATTGAAGGTGGAATTGAAGTACCCGAGCCAGAGGAAAACATTATACAAATCTTCAGGGCTTGTAAAATCAATGAAAGGGTCTATGATTGTCAAGACAAAAAACGGGAGCCAGCACAGCACAAACACCCCCATGACTATGCTTAAAGTCTTGGTGGCCTTGCTCTCCTTTTTGGAAGTGGCCTTCACTTTGCTTTCTGAGGTGCCCTGTTTCATCCTAGGACCTGCACCAATCTGCCTGGCATGCTTCCGGGCAACTGTGAAAATGTGTATGTAAATCCCCACCATCACTGTCCCAGGCAGAAAGAAAGCTATGAGGGAAGCCAGCACCCCCCAGAGCTTGTTAAATATCAACACACACAAACCTTTACACTCAATGGCTGCAACAAAATCCTCAGCACCAATCAAATTTAATTCTGAGAATACCAAGCCAAAAGCAAAAAAGATGGGAATCGCCCAACTAATGAGTAGGAAGACCTGTACAACAGGGATGGTGATCTTGGCGACATAGTGCAAAGGGTCACACACAGCATAGTAGCGGTCCACTGAGATGAAACACAGGTGGAAAATGGAGGTGGTGCAGAGCATGATGTCACAGCAGCTGTGAACTTTGCAGAAGAGGTCACCGAAGTACCAGCAGGACTCGATGGACCTGATCATACTGAAGGGCATGACCACGCAGCTCAGCAGGAAGTCCGTGGTGGCCATGGACAGAATGAGGAAGTTGGTTGGGGAGTGGAGCTGCTTGAAGTGGGCAATGGAGATGACCACGACCATGTTGCCCAGCATGGTCATCACTATTGCCCCCACCATGACAAGGTACATGGCCCAGACAACCAGAGTGGGCCTCACGTGCCTAGGGCAGGAATTGTTGGTCCCAGCAAAGCAGAACTGGACTTCAGTGGGCGTCCAGACATCAGGCTCACTCATTGTCTCTGCCTGGTGGGGAGGATGAGGCCTCTTCACACCAGCTGGTCCTTCCTGTGGAAGAAGGAAAAGAACAATAAACCACTGTGAGGGTGATTGTCCACTGAGTCTTAGCTGGCCTGCAAGTCTGAGCCAAGTTGGAAGCCCTTGCTGAGCAGGAATGTGTGTCCCCAAATTAGTGGGTTTATGAATCACTGTAGATCTTCCTTAAGCTTAGGCTCTGACTCTCAGATGGGGCTGCAATTTTGCCTCTCACAACCTCTCCTGAGAGGACAACACTGTAAGCTGAGGCCAAACCTTGAGAAGGAAGGCAACTGAAAACAAACAAATGAACAACAAACAAACCTGGATTGGTGTGGTCCCCCAACATCCATACATCCCAGGAGGAAGTATACACCATCTGTTAAATTGTAGTCCTGACTCCATAAGCTGAATTAGACGCTTCCCTGTCCAGTTCCATTAGCCAATTTCCAGGATTGAAAACCACTCAGGAATAACCGTGAGCCCTAGAACAACTGCTTAAGCCAAATGGAGGTTTAACATGAAGCTGGACTTCTGCTTTTACAAAACAGTCTTTTCCGTGAACAGCCACAAATGCTGCTGCCTCTGACCCCTTCACTCGGAAGCGTCTCTCTTTGCATAGTGCAGAATAGGGTCTGCAGAACTTAGATTAAAGGCATGGCCAAGATGAGAAGACCGGACATAAGTAATGTTCAAAATGAAGAAAAACGCATGAACTGTCAGACTCCTCATGTCTCAGCGACTCTCAAGACATTTAGCACCTGCCTTCAGGAAGCCGAATTGTGGTTGAGGGCCAACAGGAACATAGATTCCAGGTTTCATACTGCTATCAAATTAGATATGCAGATGTAAATTTATAACCTGTCATTTTGTAACATCACTTAGCTGAAAACAATGGGGCTGACTCACTCAGGCTTTATCGTGACAGAGTTGTTTCCCTCCACCCCCCACGCCCCCGCCCCCGCAATGCTGAATCTCAACATGACTTTCTGATAGCCAATGGCAGGCATGTGTGAGACCAAGCGGCAGATTGCAGAAATGGACTTTGACCTGAAAATAGACTGAAACTCACTGACTCCACAGGAAAGGGAATACACAATGCATCCTGAAACCAATTTACACCAAGAAAACAACAGCAGGAATACAGCACCCCTGGCAACAATTTTTCTCTCATTAGCTGTAATACCTCAATAATTGATCCAGTATCTGTGGAGTGTTTGAAATCTGAATTAACACTATAATATATTTTTATTGGCTTTGGATATAGAAATTTAATTCTTAAGTTTAGTACTTTTCTTTTTCAAATAGCATTGCAAAGAAAGCAAAGCTGAGACATTAAGCTGTAAGAAGTCAAACATAAGAAGGAGAAACTTTTCGAGGGTTCCCCCAAAATGCACATGATCAGATCCACAGCGCAGAGTATTGGATTATGTATCATGCAGGGTCCTAGGCTATGACACTCAAAATAATAAAACCCTAAAACACAAAATTACTTCATTTAATAAAATAACTTTTAAAATAACAAACAGTCACCACAAAATTACTCAGGTATTTATGTCTACTGGTTACGACAAACATGCCATTCCCCAAGCAAAGCTGGACGACCTGCAATATATCTCTGGATGGCTATTAGAGTGTTCATTTTCAGTTTTGTCAAGTTAGTAATTCAGAAAGTTGAATTTACCCTGAGTTGTAGAGTATATTTCTGGGAGAGGAGCCGAGGCCCCAAGCCACGGCTGTAAGCGTGCTATGCAAGTGTTCTAACAGTGAGCTACAGCTCGGCCTTGGTCTTCTTAAAACATGGCATGAAATACTTGCAGCAGTTACCAGTGTCTGTGCTCATTCCTGTTGCACACACACACCTACTAGGAAAAGTGTTCAAGTTCAGATTAAAATGGGAGCTAAGCTAAAATAGAGTTGCATGTACTTGGGAGACATTAAACACTAGCTGAACATAGGAGACAGGTAAAGCACACACATTCTCTTAAAATGAACACCTGGAAAAACAGCTAAGGTAACACAAAGGTGCTTACACCCCTATCCTGAGGAGCTGGCCATCAACTGCATACAGCAGCCTGACTGCCAAACTTGTTCATGCTGCTTTATAAGGAAACTGTCAAGAAGTGAGTGGAGATTGTTGTGAGCCACCTTACAGCTTGACATGCCACAGATTCCCCTCCCGCATTTATTTTGGAGATTTGCCTTCAAGTTACAAAAAGAAATTTACAGTACTTTTTTGTTGTTGTTGTTAACGAAATGTGCTATTCTCAGGGCCTCTCTCTTTTATCGTGGCAAATTATTGTCTTGCCTGTTTTTAAAAAGTACATAACATTTCCTTCAAACTTGAACAGCAGAAGGGCAAATTAATTACCTCGTTTCCCACCATCACTCAAGAAAGCATAGGCAGCTGGACATGATGGCACCCACCTTAAATCCCAGCATTGGGAAGGCAGAGGCAGGGGATCACTATGAGTTCAAGTCCAGCCTGGTCTTCAAAGTAAGTCTAGGACAGTCAAAGCTGCACAGACAAATGCTGTTTTGAAAAAAAAGAAGGAAGGAGAGAGAGCATGGACAATGATTGGGTATTGCTTTGAGGAAGTAGGAAGAAATATTTGCTAATCATTCTGGGCAGGAGAAATAATTGCAAGTTTTTGGTTCAAACTTTGCTCCTTGAGGGAAAAGTGTGCACACTGGTGAGACAGACACAGACTGTGAGTTTTGATTCTGAATGCAAGCTGCCCATGGTGTGCTGACTGTAATCACAGCACTAGGGAGACTGAGGCAGGAGAATTACAAACTGGAGGCGAGCTAGAGTGACATAGCAGACACTGTCTATAAAAGCTAGAAAGAAAACTGTGGTCCACATTACTCCAAGCTGCGGAGAAAAAAAAAAAAAGATAACTCTTCCTTCATAGTAAATACCTGAAATATGTCAATGTAGATTTATTTCTTTCAAGTTGAGAGATGATATTCCACAACTCAGTGATATATACACATGGAAAGATGAGAGGACACATCACATCAGCTTTACCAGACACACATTTTATTTTCACTGTTAGGTATCTCATACGTCCCACTTTGGGGACTAGCTGCAAAAAAATTTAAATTTCTTCTTACCTTAGCACATCTCACTAATTCCATAGTCTTAGGTAAGATGGGTGGTGGGATAACAGGTCTGCCCAGTGCCCTCTCCCTGCCTCTTTAGTGATCTTTTTGAAGTGTCCTAGAATGTTTTTGACAGACCAGCATTCTGCGTTGTTCCCTTCTATAAACCAATATCAAAAGCAACAACACCCAAAACATCTGAATTACTATTCCCCTCTAATAACGCCATCTCCTCTCTTTCACCAGGATTTGGTTTCCTAGCAGGTAATTTATAGCGAAAGGTATAGAATCAAGAGCAGCCAGTGCTCCCGTCCCTTACCAGGCAGGTGAGCAGGTGCTCCCTGGTCCTCTACTCCTCACCCATTCCTCCCTCTGCAGTGGGCACACAGGACACAGGCTCCTGCTCCTGAGGGAGGCCTCTGGCAGCCTGTTCCCTCCTCAGTATTTAAGCATACAGTGTGCCTCTGGAGGCTGCATCTCCTGCAGGTGATCCTCTCACCACTGTCACCTGGCTACCAGTGGAGATGACAGGAGGCCATCAGTGAAGGGGCTCCCGAGAGCAACCCAGGCTTGTGATGCTACAGCTGTGGCCTCAGAGACAGGGCCAAGTAGTCCTGACCTAGGTCCCAGGTGGGAAGCTGGGAGAGTGTGAAGTGTGGAGGAGAAAGAGCAGAGAAAGGTGGGCAGAGACAGAGAGGGAGAAGAACGTGTGACCCATCAAATTCTCACCTTGCCAGGTTATTTCTCCTCTTAAGGATTTATTTCTATTTTATGTAAAATCCTATTTTATTTATGCATTTAAGTTAAATGATTTCATTATCTCATGTTGTTCAGTATGTGTGTGGGTGGGAGCATGGGAAGAGAAGCATGCACACCTGAGTGCATGTGGCCTCAGAGGCCAGAGACCCAGCATGTCCTACCCGTCCACCCCTACCTCCCACCCCCAAGAGCTGGAGTTAAGTGCAATAGTGAGCCTGCTGATATGGGTGCTGGGGAAAGCACTCAGGTCTTCTGTTTGGACAGTATTCACTCCTAATCCTTGGGCCCTGCCATCTCCCCAGGCCCTGTTTGGCTTTCTGTAAGAGGGTGTGGCTATGCAGTCCTAGCTGGCCCCTGAAAGCTTTAGTTAGAGTGGGCAGCTATTTAGCCTGGCACTACCATAAAATTGATCAGAGTCAATTCTTCACTGAGGAGTTGACTTTGTAAACTTCATCTAGCTGGGTGTTTTAAGTACACCTCTAATTCTGGCATTCTGGAGGCAGAGGCAGGAGGATTGCACCAAGTGGCCAGCCTGGACAATTTAATGAAACTAATGTCTTTTGAAAAAAAATAACATGCATAAAAATAATAATAAAATGGAGGGGAAGTTGTAGGCACAGCTCAGTGGTAGCCATGCTTGCCCACAGGAAGCCCTGAGTTTGGCTCCTGACTTGTCCCCATGAGGACACATGTGAAGTGAGACAAGCCCATCATAATGTGGATAGTGCTGTGATCTGGGGAACACGGCTGCACTAGAGTTTCATAGACCAATCAGATCATTTCTATCATTCACTAATGCCAAAAAAAATTGTTAAAATTCAGCTTATGCATTTCTGCAAGAGTAGAATCTGATTGTTCATGTCTAATTCAACTTGTGAAACACTAACTACGTGGCCTCCTCTGAGGAATTCAGTCCTGAAATCCAACACTTTTGTAAATAATGACAGCATGGCTGGAGGTGCTGAGGTTTGACCTTGGGATGACAAGGCCCATTTTTGTAAACTTTCAAGATTGGAAAAATATAAATCTATAATAGGTGTTTAGTTCTTAAAATGCTATATGTTGAGAGAGAGAGAGAGAGAGAGAGAGAGAGAGAGAGGTGTGAGTGTGTGTGTGAGAATGTGTGTGTGCATGCTTGTGTGAAGGTCAGAGAACATTCCCAGGTGTCGACCTTCACCTTCCCACAGGTTTAAGACAGGTCTCTTTGGGTTGCCTGACCCTTGACCTCTTGAACTCTCTTACCTCTGTGTGCCATTTTCTGCCTGATCTCTCAGCTACCCCACATGGCTTTTCCTCAGGTTCTGGGGACCCCAAACTTGGAATTTTGGGCTGTGTGACAAGTGCTTTTACACTGAGCCATCCCGCAGTCCAGGTTTTATTAGTCTTGATACTTTCAATTGTGCCCAGTCATGAAAATAGAATGGAAAAGTAATATAAGTAATATTTTAATAGAAGTTTAGTTCCCAAAGTGTTTTAAGATCTATTAGAGGATCTAAAGGGCAACATATAGCATTTTAAGAACTAAACACCTATTATAGATTTATATTTGTTCAATCTTGAAAGTTTACAAAAATGGGCCTTGTCATCCCAAGGTCAAACCTCAGCACCTCCAGCCATGCTGTCCTTATTTACAAAAGTGTTGGATTTCAGGACTGAATTCCTCAGAGGAGGCCACGTAGTTAGTGTTTCACAAGTTGAATTAGACATGAACAATCAGATTCTACTCTTGCAGAAATGCATAAGCTGAATTTTAACAATTTTTTTTGGCATTAGTGAATGATAGAAATGATCTGATTGGTCTATGAAACTCTAGTGCAGCCGTGTTCCCCAGATCACAGCACTATCCACATTATGATGGGCTTGTCTCACTTCACATGTGTCCTCATGGGGACAAGTCAGGAGCCAAACTCAGGGCTTCCTGTGGGCAAGCATGGCTACCACTGAGCTGTGCCTACAACTTCCCCTCCATTTTATTATTATTTTTATGCATGTTATTTTTTTTCAAAAGACATTAGTTTCATTAAATTGTCCAGGCTGGCCACTTGGTGCAATCCTCCTGCCTCTGCCTCCAGAATGCCAGAATTAGAGGTGTACTTAAAACACCCAGCTAGATGAAGTTTACAAAGTCAACTCCTCAGTGAAGAATTGACTCTGATCAATTTTATGGTACTGCCAGGGTAAAGCTGCCCACTCTAACTAAAGCTTTCAGGGGCCAGCTAGGACTGCATAGCCACACCCTCTTACAGAAAGCCAAACAGGGCCTGGGGAGATGGCAGGGCCCAAGGATTAGGAGTGAGTACTGTCCAAACAGAAGACCTGAGTGCTTTCCCCAGCACCCATATCAGCAGGCTCACTATTGCACTTAACTCCAGCTCTTGGGGGTGGGAGGTAGGGGTGGACGGGTAGGGCATGCTGGGTCTCTGGCCTCTGAGGCCACATGCACTCAGGTGTGCATGCTTCTCTTCCCATGCTCCCACCCACACACATACTGAAGAACAACATGAGATAATGAAATCATTTAACTTAAATGCATAAATAAAATAGGATTTTACGTAAAATAGAAATGAATCCTTAAGAGGAGAAATAACCTGGCAAGGTGAGAATTTGATGGGTCACACGTTCTTCTCCCTCTCTGTCTCTGCCCACCTTTCTCTGCTCCTTCTCCTCCCCACTTCACACTCTCCCAGCTTCCCACCTGGGACCTAGGTCAGGACTGCTTGGCCCTGTCTCTGAGGCCACAGCTGTAGCATCACAGGCCTGGGTTGCTCTCGGGAGCCGCTTCACTGATGGCCTCCTGTCATCTCCACTGGTAGCCAGGTGACAGTGGTGAGAAGATCACCTGCCGAAGATGCAGCCTCCAGAGGCACATTGTATGCTTAAATACTGAGGAGGGAACAGGCTGCCAGAGGCCTCCCTCAGGAGCAGGAGCCTGTGTCCTGTGTGCCTACTGCAGAGGGAGGAATGGGTGAGGAGTAGAGGACCAGGGAGCACCTGCTCACCTGCCTGGTAAGGGACGGGAGCACAGGCTGCTCTTGATTCTATACCTTTCGCTATAAATTACCTGCTAGGAAACCAGATCATGGTAAAAGAGAGGAGGTGGCATTATGAGAGGGGAATAGTAATTCAGATGTTTTGGGTGTTGTTGTTTTTGACATTGGTTTATAGAAGGGAACAACGCAGAATGCTGGTCTGTTAAAAACATTGTAGGACACTTCAAAAAGATCACTAAAGAGGCAGGGAGAGGGCACTGGGCAGACCTGTTATCCCACCACCCATCTCACCTAAGACTATGGAATTAGTGAGATGTGCTAAGGTAAGAAGAAATTTATTTTTTTTTGTAGCTAGTCGCCAAAGTGGGACGTATGAGATACCTAACAGTGAAAATAAAATGTGTGTCTGGTAAAGCTGATGTGATGTGTCCTCTCATCTTTCCATGTATGTATATCACTGAGTTGTGGAATATCATCTCTCAACTTGAAAGAAATAAATCTACATTGATATATATCAGGTATTTAATATGGGGGAAGAGTTATCACATTAACTCTTTTCCCAATTAGTTTTTCCAGCTTGGCACTATGTGTACCGTAGTTTTCTTCCTAGTTTTTATTGACGGTGTCTGCTATGTCACTCTGGCTGGCCTCCAGTTTGCAATTCTCCTGCCTCAGTCTCCCTAGTGCTGTGATTCCAGTGAGCACACCATGAGCAGCTTGCATTCAGAATCAGAACCCACAGTCTGTGTCTGTCTCACCAGTGCGCACACTTTTCCCTCAAGGAGCAAAGTTTGAACCAAAAACTTGCAATTATATCTCCTGCCCAGAATGATTAGCAAATATTTCTTCCCATTTCCTCAAAGAAATACCCAACGATTGCCCATGCTTTTTTAAGTGATGGTGGGAAACACAGGAATTAATTTGCCTGTCAGCTGTTCAAGTTTGAAGGAAATGTTATGTACTTTTTAAACACAAGCAAGACAATAATTTGCCATGATTAAAGAGAGAGGCCCTGAAGAATAGCACATTTTGTTTTTTAAAAAAAAGTACTGTAACTTTTTTTTATAACTCAAAGGCAAATCTCCAAAATAAATGCAGCAGGGGACTCTGTGGCATGTCAAGCTGTAAAGTGGCACACAACAATCTCCACACACTTCCTGATAGTTTCCTTATAAAGCAGCACAAACAAGTCGGGCAGTCAGGCTGCTGTATGCAGTTGCTGGCCAGCTCCTCAGGAGAGGGGTGTAAGCACGTTTGTGTTACCTTAGCTGTTCTTCCAGGTGTTCATTTTAAGAGAATGTGTGTGCTTTACCTGTCTCCTATGTTCAGCTAGTGTTTAACGTCTCCCAAGTACATGCAACTCTATTTTAGTTTAGCTCCCGTCTTAATCTGAACTTTAACACTTTTCCTAGTAGGTGTGTGTGTGCAACAGGAATGAGCACAGACACTGGTAACTGCTGCAAGTATTTCATGTCATGTTTTAAGAAGACCAAGGCCGGGCTGTAGCTCACTGTTAGAACACTTGCATAGCACGCTTACAGCCATGGCTTGGGGTCCCAGCTCCTCTCCCAGACATATACTTTCCAAACTCAGGGTAAATTCAACTTTCTGAATTACTAACTTGACAGAACTGAAAATGAACACTCTAATAGCCATCCAGAGATATATTGCAGGTCGTCCAGCTTTGCTTGGGGAATGGCATGTTTGTTGTAACCAGTAGACATAAATACCTGAGTAACTTTGTGGTGACTGTTTGCTATTTTAAAGTTAATTTATTAAATGAAGTAATTGTGTTTTAGGGTTTTATTATTTTGAGTGTCATAGCCTAGGACTCTGCATGATACATAATCAAATACTCTGCGCTGTGGATCTGATCATGTGCATTTTGGGGGAGCCCTCGAAAAGCCTCTCCTTCTTATGTTTGACTTCCTACAGCTTAATGTCTCAGCTTTGCTTTCTTTGCAATGCTATTTGAAAAAAGAAAAGTACTAAACTTAAGAATTAAGTTTCTATATCCAAAGCCAATAAAATATATTATAGTGTTAATTCAGATTTCAAACACTCCACAGACACTGGATCAATTATTGAGGTATTACAGCTGAGGATAAAAAAATTGTTGCCAGGGGTGCTGTATTCCTGCTGTTGTTTTCTTGGTGTAAATTGGTTTCAGGATGCATTGTGTATTCCCTTTCCTGTGGAGTCAGTGAGTTTCAGTCTGTTTTCAGGTCAAAGTCCATTTCTGCAATCTGCCACTTGGTCTCACACATGCCTGCCATTGGCTATCAGAAAGTCATGTTGAGACTCAGCATTGCGGGGGGGCGGGGGGGGAGGAACAACTCTGTCACGTTAAAACCTGAGTGAGTCAGCCCCATTGTTTTCAGCTAACTGATGTTACAAAATGACAGGTTATAAATTTACATCTGCATATCTAATTTGATAGCAGTATGAAACCTGGAATCTACGTCCCCGTTGGCCCTCAACCACAATTCGGCTTCCTGAAGGCAGGTGCTAAATGTACTTAGAGCCGTTGAGACATGAGGAGTCTGACAGTTCATGCGTTTTTCTTCATTTTGAACATTACTTATGTCCGGTCTTCTCATCTTGGCCATGCTTTTTTTTTTTTTTTTTTTTTTTTTTTTGGTTTTTCAAGATAGAGTCTTTCTGTGTAGCCTTGGCTGTCCTGGACTCACTTTGTAGACCAAGCTGGCCTCGAACTCACAGTGATCTGCCTGCCTCTGCCTCCCGAGTGCTGGGATTAAAGGCGTGCGCCACCACGCCCGGCCCCATGCTTTTAATCTAAGTTTTGCAGACTCTATTCTGCACTATGCAAAGAGAGACGCTTCTGAACGGAGGTGGCAGAAGCAGCAGCATTTGTGGCTGTTTTGTAAAAGTAGAAGTCCAGCTTCATGTTAAAACCCCCATTTGGCTTAAGCAGTTGTTCTAGGGCTCATGGTTATTCCTGAGTGGATTTCAATCCTGGAAATTGGCTAATGGAACTGGACAGAGAAGAGTCTTGTTCAGCTTATGGAGTCAGGACTACAACTTAACAGATGGTGTATACTTCCTCCTGGGATGTATGGATGTTGGGGGACCACACCAATCCAGGTTT
The DNA here is from genome assembly GCF_964271855.1 of Acomys minous. Taxonomy (NCBI): domain Eukaryota; kingdom Metazoa; phylum Chordata; class Mammalia; order Rodentia; family Muridae; genus Acomys; species Acomys minous. The sequence continues at coordinate 116,222,344 of NC_140485.1, forward strand.
GTTTGTTGTTCATTTGTTTGTTTTCAGTTGCCTTCCTTCTCAAGGTTTGGCCTCAGCTTACAGTGTTGTCCTCTCAGGAGAGGTTGTGAGAGGCAAACTTGCAGCCCCATCTGAGAGTCAGAGCCTAAGCTTAAGGAAGATCTACAGTGATTCATAAACCCACTAATTTGGGGAACACATTCCTGCTCAGCAGGGGCTTCCAACTTGGCTCAGACTTGCAGGCCAGCTAAGACTCAGTGGACAATCACCCTCACAGTGGTTTATTGTTCTTTTCCTTTTTCCACAGGAAGGACCAGCTGGTGTGAAGAGGCCTCATCCTCCCCACCAGGCAGAGACAATGAGTGAGCCTGATGTCTGGACGCCCACTGAAGTCCAGTTCTGCTTTGCTGGGACCAACAATTCCTGCCCTAGGCATGTGAGGCCCACTCTGGTTGTCTGGGCCATGTACCTTGTCATGGTGGGGGCAATAGTGATGACCATGCTGGGCAACATGGTCGTGGTCATCTCCATTGCCCACTTCAAGCAGCTCCACTCCCCAACCAACTTCCTCATTCTGTCCATGGCCACCACGGACTTCCTGCTGAGCTGCATGGTCATGCCCTTCAGTATGATCAGGTCCATCGAGTCCTGCTGGTACTTCGGTGACCTCTTCTGCAAAGTTCACAGCTGCTGTGACATCATGCTCTGCACCACCTCCATTTTCCACCTGTGTTTCATCTCAGTGGACCGCTACTATGCTGTCTGTGACCCTTTGCACTATGTCGCCAAGATCACCATCCCTGTCGTACAGGTCTTCCTACTCATTAGTTGGGCAATTCCCATCTTTTTTGCTTTTGGCCTGGTTTTCTCAGAATTAAATTTGATTGGTGCTGAGGATTTTGTTGCAGCCATTGAGTGTAAAGGTTTGTGTGTGTTGATATTTAACAAGCTCTGGGGGGTGCTGTCTTCCATCATCACCCTCTTTCTGCCTGGGACAGTGATGGTGGGGATTTACATACACATTTTCACAGTTGCCCGGAAGCATGCCAGGCAGATTGGCGCAGGTCCTAGGATGAAACAGGTCATCTCAGAAAGCAAAGTGAAGGCCACATCCAAAAAGGAGAGTAAGGCCACCAAGACTTTGAGCATAGTCATGGGGGTGTTTGTGCTGTGCTGGCTCCCGTTTTTTGTCTTGACAATCATAGACCCTTTCATTGATTTTACAAGCCCTGAAGATTTGTATAATGTTTTCCTCTGGCTCGGGTACTTCAATTCCACCTTCAATCCCATCATATATGGCATGTTCTATCCTTGGTTTCGCAAGGCCCTGAGGATGATAGTCACGGGGATGATCTTCCGCTCTGACTCCTCTACCTCAAGCCTGCATCCTGCACATCCTTAGGCTGTCCTCTCTGTTAGTCTAGACTCTTCTCAAAAAAGGGATCTTGGATGCTTTTTTCCCAATGGAAAAAAGTGGCAGAATTGTTAGATGATAGTGTTTTTCCAGTAGACATTATGGCTACCTGTGAATCAGTAGATCTAGTGAGATTTGTGGGTGTTGCTGTGGGTGTGGAGTGGGTAGGAGCAAACACTGTCACCTTCCCATACTTCTGGGTCATCGATGTCTCACTAAAAGTCATTTTTTCTGTGTTCTTCCGATCTCTTCCTCCTTCTTATCTCTCACAGGTATTTCAGTAGCTTTTGTCCCACATCTTCTTGGGATTCTTGCAGTAATATCACAATGCTGATTAAGTAGATTCTCTTTTTCTGATCACTTGGCCAAATGGCATCACCATCTGCTGTAAGGTACTGTGATCTTGAGATTTGTGGTACTCACGTCCAAAAGTCTTAAGTCGGCCTTTATAAGCCTCTTTTTATCTTTGAATCTACCCTTGGCCCAGCATTTTTTTTCTTTCTTTTTTTTAACCTTAACCCTAACCCTAACCCTAGCCCTAACCCTAACCCTAACCCTAACCCTAACCCTAACCCTAACCCTAACCCTAACCCTAAGGCCCAGCATATTTACTGGCCACTTATTCCTCAGTTTAAAACACCTTAAAGAGACATTCTCTTCCCAGCTGGGACTCCCCTGGACATCTATTGGCTGGCATGTTCTGTTAAGTACCTGTCTTTCAGTGATCAGGATTTGATCATCGGAATAAAGCATCTTCAAAGTGCTGACCAGGTTCAATAAGTTGCTTTTATTATTACAGAAGAATATATGAAGTGCAAGTTAGGCTTTGAAGTACTTGACCACAAGTGTATTGTCTTGTGGCTGAGGTCATTTAGTCCTTTAGATTTCCTTTACCCTGAAAACTGGCGGCAGTACACAAAGACTGTTGTGGCCTTTATTTCCAAAGAGCCAAAGGAACCAGGGGGAAGCCCGTGATAATTAATTGCAGGGACAGCTTAAAACTCCCTTCTCTGGTGGACATCCTTTCTCCTGGTAGCTCAACAGGCACTTTGCACTGCTGAATATGAGTGATTGAATGGGGGGGGGGAGGACATTCACTCATCACAGAGTCATTCTCTTTATTTATCCCCAAAAGGACACACACCTTGTGACAATATATAGAACTGGAGTCTGAGGCCCTGGCTGTTTTGAATTGGCTCTGTAGATCCTTATGTTCATACTCATGAAGACTCCCCATTAGTGCTGAGGTGGCTAAGTACAATAACACACACACACAGAGAGAGAGCATCATGAAGCCCTGAAACCTGCATGATATTATAATTACTAAGAATCTTAGGAATAGAGGAAGTGGGTAAAAGAGTGGGAGGGAGAGTGAGACTGGAAGGTGAGGAGGCAACGACCAGGATGTAAAGTGAATAAGTAAATTAATTAATTTTAAAAAAGGAAGCTCAAAACAGCACATTTGTAAGTCATCAATTTTAAAGCATCCTATAACCTTGACAATTGGTTTATAATATAGTTGCCTGCCAATTAAATGATCAAAACCAGAATGTAAGCATTTTCATCTCAAAAATGCAAGTACAAAGTTAAATCAGTAACTAGACTATGATTACACTTAAAAGTGGTTTTTCAAAAATCACAAATGTATCAATTGAAGCTCTATTTATAAGCTAAAGTTAAACCCATTTTAAGGAACAACTATATTTTCTAATATTGTTTTATAAATGAAGTCTTAACTTTAAATCCAGTATTACCTTGAAGAACCTTCATTGGCTCAACTGGAATAATGGAAAATTCGATTTGTAGCCTGATCCTCTAAATGAAGAAAAGGAGGAGGGGGCGTGGTTCACAACCAAGCCAGACTCACAGGGAAGTAAGGGGTTGTTTCAGAGGATGAGAACACAGGAAAAAGCCAAGCCTGGCTAAGCACAGAACAGGCCACCTGTGAGCGGACTTTCAAAAGGTTCCCTTGGATCAACGAAAAGCTGCAGCTCATGAAAGGTTGAACAGAGAACAGGTGGTGCGGCGACCCTATAGAGTGAGGGACCTTCAACAGAGGCATGGTTTACAAGCCACAGGTAGACACGGGCTTAGGAAGATAGCATGGGACAGCCTGCTACCCAAACCAGTGGCAGTTAGGTGCTCTTGCTAGACCAGAACATCAGCAGAAGGGCACAATTGAGGAATTTCCACAGATGGACTTTTCTGAAAACCACAGCCAACCCTGGGGCATGTTTGCAAAAAAAAAAAAAAAAAAAAAAAAAAAAAATATATATATATATATATATATATATATATATATATATACATACACACACACCTACATAAAAAGCTGGACTCATTTCACACTTTCTCTGCTCGCTGATCCCTTACTACTACGTCCCACTAGTAGAATACTATGGAGACCTGGGCAAGGAGTGGGGGGGGGATGGGGGTGGGGGGGCTCTTTAATACAGCAGTTCTCAACCTGTGGGTCGCGATCCCTTCGGGTCCCATATCAGATATTTATATTACAATCCCTAACAGCAGCAAAAATTACCGTTATGAAGTAGCAACGGAATCATTTTATGATTGGGGGGGTCATCACAATGTGGGGAGCTGTATTAAAGGCACCTAGGATAAGAGCTAAGGTCTTCAAGGGGATTGTGTCAAATAAAGCTGTTCGCCGAAAACCCTGACAAACCATAAAGGAACTTCCTTGAATTCCTAAAACACAACTAGACGGGATCCAAAGCCGTTAGCACTTTAAATTCTTTATTCTGGGGGTGAGTCTTTGACTCGGGGGTATACATTCACTCCATATTACACTTGATGTTTCTTTGGCAATTTAGTTGCTGTTTTAGCCATCAGAGGTGCCTGCAGGCTGGATGCAGAGTTAATGGGTGGGTGCAGGGAGTAACTGGTTAGAGCTGCTGGAGGCAGTTTACAGAACAGCAGTTGCTGAAATGTCACAGAGAAACCCAGTATTAGCAGAGACCTGGTGTCTTGGTCACTTTTCTATTGCTGTGACTAGACACCGTGACCAGGGTGGCTTATAGAAGAAACAGTTCATTGGGCCATGACCATCATAACGGAGGTGGCAGTAGTCAGACTTGGCACTGTTACAAGTAGCTGAGAGCTTACATCTTGACACATAAGCTCTAGGCAGAGGGAGAGAGAGTGCTAACTGGGAATACCTGGACTACTAAAACCTCAAAACTCATCCCCAGTGACACCCCTCCACCTCGTCCAATAAGGACACAGCTCTTAACCCTTCCTATTAGCCAATGGGGCTCGTTCTCAGTCAAACCTCCACAGGAGGGCTCATAAGGGTGAAAATAATGCCACCTTTTGCATTCGATTTACATTTATAGTGTATTTTTCCCCTTAGTGTGCTTCAGGAAAGAGATTTGCAGTCTCTGAATTGGAGCGAAATATTTTCCCTGACACTATATGCTCAAGAGCTCTGCGAAACCACGGGTAGAAAAAGCCATGGATGAGGGGGTTGCAAGTAGAGTTGAAGTACCCTAGCCATACCAGAAGATCGAGCACTATGATGGGCGTGGAGTAGTCTAAATACGGGTCAATCAAAACAGCCAGAAAGCAAGGCAACCAGCACGCTAGAAACACCCCCATGACAATGCCCAGGGTCTTAGCTGCTTTCCTGTCCTTTTTCTTAGACAGATTTTTTCTTAGGTCTCCTTTTGTTTTCTCAGGCATATTGCTGAGAGCTCGAGCGTGTCGTCTGGAAACAATAAAAATTTTACCATAAATACCAACCATGATGGAGCCAGGAGTGAAGAAGCAGGTAGTGAACAGTATGGTCCCCCAAAATTTGTTGAAGGTAAGTGCGCAGAAATTGAAGCAAGCCACGAGAATCTCATAGCTCTCCATACCAGAAACATTGGCCTCTGAGAGAACTAAACCGAAAGAAAAAAGAGCAGGGGCCGCCCAGCAAAAAGCCAGCAGTCTCTTGATCGTGGACACCGTCATGGTGGTGGTGTAGCGCAAAGGGTCACACACCGCATAAAACCGGTCGATAGCGATGGAGCACAGGTGGAATATGGAGGTCAGGCTTAGCATCATGTCAACGCTCGCGTGGAATTTGCAAAAGTTGTCCCCGAAGTACCAGCAGCTCTCCACTGATCTCACCATGCTGTAAGGCATGATGACAAACCCCAGCAGGAAGTCTGTGGTTGCCATGGAGAGGATCAGGAAGTTGGTGGGAGAGTGGAGCTGTTTGAAATGCGATATGGAAATCATTATCACTAAGTTTCCGAAGATGGTGATAACCATGGCTCCAGTCATGAGCAGGTACATTATCAGGCGGACACGGAAAGAGCGATTTGTGGGAGGACAGGATTTATTCCCAAACTTTATACAGCTGGATAAGTCTTCTGGGATGTATGTGAGATCCATGGTGCTTTAGCCTGCAAATTCCCTTCCAGGAATTCCTTTCACAGTGAACCTCGCCTGCCAGGAGAACAGTAAGGTTCAAAGTCATCTGCCTGAAATTCACACTAAACAGCATTAATTCAAACATGCAAAATTAGGAGCTGGCGAGATGGCTTGGTGGTTAAAGAGCACAGGCTGCTATTCCAAAGGTCGTGGAGTTCAATTCCCAGCAACCACAAGGTGGCTCAAGAGGATCTACAAAATAATCTGCTGCCCTCCTCTGGCATGCAGGTAGAGCGCTCACACATTAAGGAAAAAAAAGTACGTCAAACAATTCAAAATTGTACCTACTGTGTTTATTAACTGAGTTAGCTGTTGCACTGCAAAAATGTAAAACTTCAACTGTTTATTCTTTCCTGGGTTGATCTTTTTTGTTCTTGTCCATGTATTCCCTCCTTCACCCATCATGCATTTCTCTCATATACTGCTTTATTCATGGGATGAACAGGAAGATTTCCACTAACTTTTTGGTTGACATCTATCATAAACAGCCTCCTTCCCAGTATGTATAGAGATACGATAATGTTACACACATCTTTCACCATCAAAATATTTACTATGTAAAATCTTAAATCAAAATGAAAAGTCTTTCCCTATGTGTTTGTTCAATAATTTGACTTCTTCCAATGCAGAAATTCTATAGGTATTTTAGCCACCAGAAGTAACATACTGCTAAAGAAAAATGTTCATAAGTAACATTCAAATAGTTTACCACTGGGATATTTTATTTCCCCAGTTTTGGTTTCAAGCTCATAAAGCTGGCATTCCCTTAGGCACATACATTTGCCAAAAGTCACACATATAATGCAATATGTTATTATGTAATTAAAACCTATTGATTCGCTGGACTCTTTATTTCAGCAGGAGGCATATTGACTTCACACTGAACACTAGCTTCATAGTCTAATTTCCTCAGCCTTAAAAAGGAAAGCAATGTAAGCTGTGCTTGAAATAAAAACTGTGATCCAAAATTCTATCCTAGAAGACAAAAATTTGTACATGTTCCTGAGTAAACACGGACACCACTATTCTCTTAACCCAACTATCTCCAAGAACTAACCTAGAACTAACACTGACTATGGTTTGCTGTTTCTTTCTCATTCCACGGGTCAGAAAACAATGCTATGTTTTATAAAAATAAATAAAAATTTAAAAAGCATAACATGCTGGCTCACTCCAACACTCAGTAGGCTAAAGCTAGAAGACTGAGAATCTTAGACCTGCCTAGGCCACATGGTGAGTTCCAAGGCAAAACTGAGATGCTGCCTCAGGAACTTACAAAAATATAGACAAATAAATGAGTATATTTGGGCACAAATTCTCTGATGTTAATTCTGTTCTTACAGACTCCAAACCATTCTTAGTCTAACAGACAACTTTGTC